>NC_135482.1:139608707-139944020 GCF_052094955.1 Ictidomys tridecemlineatus
ATCATTAACAGCTGTTTACCTAATTAGATTAAACCACTTAAATCACGTGAATAAAAAAAAAAATTCGGATCCATTTTTTCATGAGCGCTCCTCATATAAAAATATGGACATACACACATACTGACATGCAACACAAAACAGGGCACACATAACATACAACATATAAGACAATAATAACGGCCTTGTAGCTTTACCTAGGTAAAATCTCCATTGCAATGTTTAAAAACTCCACAGTCAAAAAATAAAAAACAGTCAAAAAACAAAACTGATCAGAAAAACATTAACCTAGGTTTGTATAAGCTCAAAAAATAAAATAGAACTTTACGATGTGGGAAAAATGCAATAATAAAATAGATATTGAAAAAAAGGGCACCGTGGTTAATCACTGTCGCAGATGTAAGAATAGCCAAGCTGGAGCTCTGGATTTCAGCTGTTATGGATTTCAGTCAAATCATCTTCTTTTTCTGTAGAAATTGTTTTGGTTAACCTCTCTGGAATCCAAATCGGCTGCTGTTCTCCCTGTGGGAACACACAAACGGAACCCCGACTCCAGACAATAACTGGGTCGGGACCTTTCCATTGTCCTGTTAGAATATCTTTCCAAAGTACCTTAGGCTTATGTACATTTTTCGGATACATATGTCTTTCTGCAGCACTAAGTCCTGATGAATCCAAATTTAGAAAGTTTAGAGTAAAAAGGGTTATTTTAAGTTTATCTTTGGGGGATATATACCCCTTTCCAATTCCCTCTTTTTGCTTTAATAGGTACGTTTTAATAGTTTGATGAGCTCTTTCAACTATGCCTTGTCCCTGTGGATTGTATGGGATTCCTGTTATATGAGTAATACCAAATGATGAGCAAAATTGTTTAAAAGATTTAGACGTATAACCAGGACCGTTATCAGTTTTTAACTGTTTAGGAACACCCACAGTGGCAAAATTTTGTAAGCAATGAGCTATAACATCTTTAGTTTTTTCTCCAGCATGAAGGGAGCCCATCAAAAATCCGGAAGAAGTATCAACTGTAACATGTAAATATTTTAATTTTCCAAATTCTGGCAAGTGTGTGACGTCCATCTGCCAAATATGGTTAGGTATCAGTCCTCTAGCATTGACTCCAAGATTAACTTGGGGTAAAAAGGTCACACAATTTTGACATTGTTTTATTATATGCCTGGCTTGTTCCTTAGTTATTTTAAAACGCTTTTGTAAAGTATTAGCATTAACATGAAACCTTTTATGAAAATTTGTAGCTTCTTCTACAGTAGAAAAAATATGTATATCATGTGTAGTTTTATCTGCTAAATCATTGCCCAAACTAAGGGCTCCAGGCAATCCTGTATGTGCCCTGATATGTCCTATAAAGAATGGATCTTTTCTATCCCAGATTAGACTTTGTATAGTGGAAAACAAAGAGAAAACAGTAGAGGAAGGGGAAATCCTACCAGCATCTTCAAGGGATGTTATAGCATTAACTACATACTGGCTATCAGAGAATAAATTAAATATAGAATCTTTGAACATCACAAAAGCTTGTAGAACTGCATTAAGCTCTACCTTTTGAGCTGACTGTTTGGGAACTAAAAATGTAAAAGTTTGATCAGGGGTAACTACTGCAGCTGTACCATTATTAGACCCATCAGTGAATATATTTGGAGCATTCATGATAGGTGTTTTTCTTGTCATTTTAGGAAAAACTACAGGATGCTTAGACCAAAAAGACAACAAAGGATTAGATGGTAAATGATTATCAAATGAAACATTCCATTTACACATGATTATTGCCCAAGTATTTAATTCATTAGCTAACTCATCAATTTGCTCCATAGTATATGGAGTAATAATTTTATTGGGAGAAATTCCAAACACTGCCTTTGCTGCTCTTATACCTTTGAGTATTAATTGCCCTACAGCCTCAGGATACCTAGTAAGAATAGTGTTAGGAGAATAAGATAAATGTATCCACAATAATGGACCTTCCTGCCAAAATACTCCTGTAGGAATATTTCTTGTTGGTAGTACAATAAATAATAAAGGCAAACTTATATCAATTCTATCTAAATGCATATTTTCCATATATGTCTCAATAATTTTTAATGCCTTTCTAGCTTTAGGAGTTAACATTCGGGGTGAATTTGGATCTGATGGACCTTTTAGAATATCAAATAAAGGTCCCAACTCTCCTGTTGGTATGCCTAGATAAGGCCTTATCCAATTTATATCTCCCAACAACTTTTGAAAGTCATTAAGTGATTTGAGTTGATCTACTCGTATTTGAATTTTAGGTGGACGGACCATGGTTGAGGATAATAGAACTCCTAAATAATTAATTGGAAAATTTAATTGTATTTTGTCTATTCCTATCTCTAGATTATAATTTTTTAACAAGTTTGTAAGTGAGGCATAACATTCCAGCAATGTGTTTTTATCTTTATGTGCCAATAATACATCATCCATATAGTGAAATATTTTTATTTCAGGATTTTGATTTCTAAGTGGCTGGATTGCTTTATTAACATATATTTGACACATAGTTGGACTGTTAGCCATTCCTTGAGGGAGTACTTTCCATTAATATCTTTCATCAGGACCTTCATGATTTAATGCAGGGATAGTAAATGCAAAACGTGGACTATCCTCGGGATGAATTGGAATCGAAAAAAAGCAATCTTTAATGTCTATAGCTAAAACATGCCACGTTTTTGGTAAAGCAGACAATTGAGGAATCCCTGATTGAGCAGGTCCCATAATAACCATCTCATTATTAATTGCTCTTAAATCTTGTAATAATCTCCATTTACCCGATTTCTTTTTGATAACAAAAATGGGAGTATTATGGGGAGATACGGAAGGTTGTAAATGTCCTTCCGCTAATTGTTGTTTGACCAGATCATGGGCTACTTGTATCTTTTCTTTAGTCAGGGGCCACTGAGGAACCCACACTGGTCTTTCTGATTTCCAAGTAATTTTGATTGTCTCAGTGGCCCTTTCTGAAAATCCAACCCATGTCTGTCTGTTCCTTGATCTATTTGAATTGGCGCTGCTATACCTTGTTCTTGTTTTCCTAATCTTTTTTCTTTCCTGATACCTTGTCTAGCCCTAGTAGTGGGCACATTAGGATTGATGTTATTTGTTAACATCAAACCTAGTTGATCTAGGACATCTCGTCCCCATAAATTAATAGGAAGGTGATCCAAAACATATGGCTGTATAGTTCCTTCACATCCTTCAGGATCCTTCCAATCTAATACCATAGCACTTCTATGGGGATTAGTCGCCACTCCTAGGCCTCGAAGCGTTTGAGTGGCTTGTTGTAATGGCCAATGTTTTGGCCATTCTTGAAGAGATATGATGCTAAGGTCAGCACCTGTGTCCAGCAGTCCATTAAAGTCACGACCCTGAATATTTAGTTTTAACATTGGGCGAGAATCTAAATTTAAAGACAACATAGCCCAATCTACACCTGTGGAGCCTAATCCCTTGGAACCTCTTTCTACATTAAGACTAGAGAACTTATTATGTAGGCTGGGTAGTATTAACAACTGTGCTATTCTATCTCCAGGTGAAATTACTGATATACCTCCTGGAGAACTAGCTATAATTTTTATTTCACCTACATAATCGGGATCAATTACCCCAGGACTTATCATAAGTCCTTTTAATGTAGATGAACTATGTCCCAACAATAAGCCTACTGTTCCTTGGGGAAGAGGTCCTTTTACTCCTGTAGGAATGATTTGAACTCCCATCTCTGGAGTTAATACTGCTCTGGCAGAGGCGCAGATGTCCAACCCTGCGCTCCCTCGGGTTTGTCTGATGAGGGATTTAATGGACAATGTGTCCTGGGCACCACCCTGATGGGGTTGCTGGGTTCCTCCACTGCCCCATATATTTGTGGTTGTGGGCCCCGGAGCATTGGGCCCCCCGGTCCGTTTTTTGGCAATGAAGCCTGGTGCCTTTCTCCACGATATCGTGGGTAAATACCTGATCCTTGTCCGTTTTTTGATAAGGGAGTACCTTCTATGGTGGTTTGAGAACGGCATTCATTAGCCCAATGTCTCCCTCTACGGCATCGTGGGCAAATACCCGGTATTCTATTCCTTTGATTTCTAGTTTTGTTAAACCCTCCTCTTATGGGGCAACTCCTTTTAAAATGTCCTGTTTGTTCACAATTATAGCATGTTTCTAGCCTGGCATCTAAAGCCTGTTGTACTGCAGCTGCCAAGACTTGCCCTTGTTCATTAACATCTCTACATAATTTAATATATGTGTTTAAATCTTCATGTCTCCATGGTCTAATAACCTCTCTGCAGCAACGATTTGCTTGGTCATAAGCCATTTGTTTTATTAATGGCATTGCTTGTTCTGTGTCACCAAAAATTTTGGCAGCCGTTTGAATAAGCCTATCTACAAAGTCAGCGTAAGGTTCATTAGGTCTCTGTATTACCTTAGATAGCTGACCTTGTAAATCTCCATGTCCTTGTAAAGTCTTCCATGCCCTAACTGCGTCTGCAGCAATCTGTACATATACAGCAGGATCATATTCCATTTGTTGCCGCTGACCCTCATAAGGTCCCCTTCCTAATAACATATCAAGACTTCTTTGAGGGTAATCGGCTGCTGCATTTCGCCTAGCTGTCTCCATGCAAAATTCCTCATTGGCAACCTTCCATAACAAATATTGTCCTCCATTTCGCACAGATTTACACATGCTAGCCCAATCTGCTGGCGTCATGTCCAAGTTAGTAATGGACTCCACCATGCTTACCGTGAAGGGGGCTTGAGGACCATAGGTTGTTACAGCCTCCTTTAACTGCTTCACTGTGTTAAATGCTAAAACACGGTGAATTCGCTGCCCTCCTACCTGTTCAAATACAGGGCATGCTAATCTTTGAGGTCCTGTCTCAGGATCCCATCTATCAACTACGGGGTTTGAGGGCCACTCAGCTGTCTCCATCGGCGGGGCTGTTGGTTGAATTACACCCTCTGGTAAAACGGAGTTAGTAACAGCCTCTTGTTGTGGCCTTTTTCCTAATAACCCCTTTTCCTTTAAATTTTCTCCCTTTCTCTGACTAGCTCGAGAGACCTTCTCTTTTGCTTGATCTAAAATGTCTTCCTCCATGGTCTGAATCTCTAACAATTTACTTAACACTTTTTCGGCTTCTTTTTTAATAATTTCTAATCTTCTATAAAGATAACGCAATCCAATAAGATAACACAAAACAAAACCACAACTGAATGAAACAAAAACTGAATAAAAATTCACTGTATCAATTTTCTCTTTCTCGGGGCTAACAAACTTCAAACCTTGAGCCAACCATTTTTCCCAGTTTGCCTGAGAAATTTCTAGGGATAGGCAGCTTGAAACAAAAATGAAATAAATCAAAACAAGAACACATTGTTTTTTGAAATGGTCACCCATTCTCTCGCCTTCCCTCAGGGGGGAGCGATTTTACTCACCTCCAAATTTCAGACGTTCCGCGTACGGGCCACCAAAATGCCAAGGCCAATGTCTCGGCTTGGCACCAGAATCACGAGGCACTCACAGCTTTGTAGGTTCAAACAGCAATTCTTTATTCCCGCTCTCACACCGCCTCCACACAGGTCCAGGGGCAAAACACGTTCTGCCGTCTGCCTGCACAATTCACCTACTCCACGAGGCTATCTCCAAATCCCATTTTAATCTCACGAGAACTCAACGGGAACAAGCAGCAGGAACACCCTAATCCCAGCAATAATCTTCAACTTCCAACTTCCCTAAAACCCATTATCTTAAACTGGCAACGCCTTAAACTCAAGGAGCCGGTTACTTCCTCAAACCTGATCAGCTCTAAACTCGAATCCGCCTTGGTCCTTGAGCAAGGTCACCTTATTAAAGCATGCATGCAATGTTCCATCAAATGTCCTCTAAGCAGCATGGGGTACGCTTGGCAAGGAAATTTCGATGCGTCATTCCTACTTGGTAATGGCCCTCAGCATCTCCCCCCTTCTGATTAATTAAACAACAAGCAATGCGGCTTAGGACCGTGCCTGGTAGGTTGTCCAATTCAACATATGGTTCTTACCCGTCATCGGATGAACTGACCTCTAGGCGTCAGTCCCCTGTCTTAGGTTGAATCCACTGCAATCAGATCAACCCGTCGCTGACTACCGGTCCAGCATTCAGCCATGCTGTGGATAGGCCTAAGCACCAGTGGGGGGGTGAGGTTCTTGCCTCACCTCTGTTGGCCCCCAAATTTAACCTTGGTGCCAGTGGGGGGGTGAGGTTCTTGCCTCACCTCTGTTGGCCCCCAAATTTTAGACCATCACTAGTAGAAGGGAGGAAGATACAGAAATGCCACGACACCAAGCCAATTGACGGCTCCTTTGGAAAAATTGCATCACTGGTGACACCATCAGCAAAGATGTCAGCATTACCACAATTAACATGGGGTGCGCTGGCAAGGAAATTGCATCACTGGTGACACCATCAGCAAAAATATGCCAGCAGTACCACAATTCGCTGCACCAGACGATAGTTCACAATGCATGCAACTGATATATAGTCCAGGCAAGTTCTGCAGGCAGTTCAAATCGGAGGAGTCTATCAATATGTCCATTTCCTCCCAAAGTAAATCAAGTCCTTGATTGAGCATTACTTGTTGAGTTATAATCATTGATGCATCAGTTTATACAGTTTACTGTGGTAGCTATCATAGAAGCTGTAGTTTGGTTTTCTTTGTCTTCACCGGCACTGGGATGGAGATGGGAATTCTGGCAATGATGTTAAAGAGACATTATCCTGAACAGAATTATTAAATATGATGAAAAGGAAAAGTGAAAGTAAACAAACAGATCTGTTAATCACCTTTAAAAACAATAGTAAGCAAACAGATCTATTAACCACCTTTGAAAACAATCATTAACAGCTGTTTACCTAATTAGATTAAACCACTTAAATCACGTGAATAAAAAAAAAAATTCGGATCCATTTTTTCATGAGCGCTCCTCATATAAAAATATGGACATACACACATACTGACATGCAACACAAAACAGGGCACACATAACATACAACATATAAGACAATAATAACGGCCTTGTAGCTTTACCTAGGTAAAATCTCCATTGCAATGTTTAAAAACTCCACAGTCAAAAAATAAAAAACAGTCAAAAAACAAAACTGATCAGAAAAACATTAACCTAGGTTTGTATAAGCTCAAAAAATAAAATAGAACTTTACGATGTGGGAAAAATGCAATAATAAAATAGATATTGAAAAAAAGGGCACCGTGGTTAATCACTGTCGCAGATGTAAGAATAGCCAAGCTGGAGCTCTGGATTTCAGCTGTTATGGATTTCAGTCAAATCATCTTCTTTTTCTGTAGAAATTGTTTTGGTTAACCTCTCTGGAATCCAAATCGGCTGCTGTTCTCCCTGTGGGAACACACAAACGGAACCCCGACTCCAGACAATAACTGGGTCGGGACCTTTCCATTGTCCTGTTAGAATATCTTTCCAAAGTACCTTAGGCTTATGTACATTTTTCGGATACATATGTCTTTCTGCAGCACTAAGTCCTGATGAATCCAAATTTAGAAAGTTTAGAGTAAAAAGGGTTATTTTAAGTTTATCTTTGGGGGATATATACCCCTTTCCAATTCCCTCTTTTTGCTTTAATAGGTACGTTTTAATAGTTTGATGAGCTCTTTCAACTATGCCTTGTCCCTGTGGATTGTATGGGATTCCTGTTATATGAGTAATACCAAATGATGAGCAAAATTGTTTAAAAGATTTAGACGTATAACCAGGACCGTTATCAGTTTTTAACTGTTTAGGAACACCCACAGTGGCAAAATTTTGTAAGCAATGAGCTATAACATCTTTAGTTTTTTCTCCAGCATGAAGGGAGCCCATCAAAAATCCGGAAGAAGTATCAACTGTAACATGTAAATATTTTAATTTTCCAAATTCTGGCAAGTGTGTGACGTCCATCTGCCAAATATGGTTAGGTATCAGTCCTCTAGCATTGACTCCAAGATTAACTTGGGGTAAAAAGGTCACACAATTTTGACATTGTTTTATTATATGCCTGGCTTGTTCCTTAGTTATTTTAAAACGCTTTTGTAAAGTATTAGCATTAACATGAAACCTTTTATGAAAATTTGTAGCTTCTTCTACAGTAGAAAAAATATGTATATCATGTGTAGTTTTATCTGCTAAATCATTGCCCAAACTAAGGGCTCCAGGCAATCCTGTATGTGCCCTGATATGTCCTATAAAGAATGGATCTTTTCTATCCCAGATTAGACTTTGTATAGTGGAAAACAAAGAGAAAACAGTAGAGGAAGGGGAAATCCTACCAGCATCTTCAAGGGATGTTATAGCATTAACTACATACTGGCTATCAGAGAATAAATTAAATATAGAATCTTTGAACATCACAAAAGCTTGTAGAACTGCATTAAGCTCTACCTTTTGAGCTGACTGTTTGGGAACTAAAAATGTAAAAGTTTGATCAGGGGTAACTACTGCAGCTGTACCATTATTAGACCCATCAGTGAATATATTTGGAGCATTCATGATAGGTGTTTTTCTTGTCATTTTAGGAAAAACTACAGGATGCTTAGACCAAAAAGACAACAAAGGATTAGATGGTAAATGATTATCAAATGAAACATTCCATTTACACATGATTATTGCCCAAGTATTTAATTCATTAGCTAACTCATCAATTTGCTCCATAGTATATGGAGTAATAATTTTATTGGGAGAAATTCCAAACACTGCCTTTGCTGCTCTTATACCTTTGAGTATTAATTGCCCTACAGCCTCAGGATACCTAGTAAGAATAGTGTTAGGAGAATAAGATAAATGTATCCACAATAATGGACCTTCCTGCCAAAATACTCCTGTAGGAATATTTCTTGTTGGTAGTACAATAAATAATAAAGGCAAACTTATATCAATTCTATCTAAATGCATATTTTCCATATATGTCTCAATAATTTTTAATGCCTTTCTAGCTTTAGGAGTTAACATTCGGGGTGAATTTGGATCTGATGGACCTTTTAGAATATCAAATAAAGGTCCCAACTCTCCTGTTGGTATGCCTAGATAAGGCCTTATCCAATTTATATCTCCCAACAACTTTTGAAAGTCATTAAGTGATTTGAGTTGATCTACTCGTATTTGAATTTTAGGTGGACGGACCATGGTTGAGGATAATAGAACTCCTAAATAATTAATTGGAAAATTTAATTGTATTTTGTCTATTCCTATCTCTAGATTATAATTTTTTAACAAGTTTGTAAGTGAGGCATAACATTCCAGCAATGTGTTTTTATCTTTATGTGCCAATAATACATCATCCATATAGTGAAATATTTTTATTTCAGGATTTTGATTTCTAAGTGGCTGGATTGCTTTATTAACATATATTTGACACATAGTTGGACTGTTAGCCATTCCTTGAGGGAGTACTTTCCATTAATATCTTTCATCAGGACCTTCATGATTTAATGCAGGGATAGTAAATGCAAAACGTGGACTATCCTCGGGATGAATTGGAATCGAAAAAAAGCAATCTTTAATGTCTATAGCTAAAACATGCCACGTTTTTGGTAAAGCAGACAATTGAGGAATCCCTGATTGAGCAGGTCCCATAATAACCATCTCATTATTAATTGCTCTTAAATCTTGTAATAATCTCCATTTACCCGATTTCTTTTTGATAACAAAAATGGGAGTATTATGGGGAGATACGGAAGGTTGTAAATGTCCTTCCGCTAATTGTTGTTTGACCAGATCATGGGCTACTTGTATCTTTTCTTTAGTCAGGGGCCACTGAGGAACCCACACTGGTCTTTCTGATTTCCAAGTAATTTTGATTGTCTCAGTGGCCCTTTCTGAAAATCCAACCCATGTCTGTCTGTTCCTTGATCTATTTGAATTGGCGCTGCTATACCTTGTTCTTGTTTTCCTAATCTTTTTTCTTTCCTGATACCTTGTCTAGCCCTAGTAGTGGGCACATTAGGATTGATGTTATTTGTTAACATCAAACCTAGTTGATCTAGGACATCTCGTCCCCATAAATTAATAGGAAGGTGATCCAAAACATATGGCTGTATAGTTCCTTCACATCCTTCAGGATCCTTCCAATCTAATACCATAGCACTTCTATGGGGATTAGTCGCCACTCCTAGGCCTCGAAGCGTTTGAGTGGCTTGTTGTAATGGCCAATGTTTTGGCCATTCTTGAAGAGATATGATGCTAAGGTCAGCACCTGTGTCCAGCAGTCCATTAAAGTCACGACCCTGAATATTTAGTTTTAACATTGGGCGAGAATCTAAATTTAAAGACAACATAGCCCAATCTACACCTGTGGAGCCTAATCCCTTGGAACCTCTTTCTACATTAAGACTAGAGAACTTATTATGTAGGCTGGGTAGTATTAACAACTGTGCTATTCTATCTCCAGGTGAAATTACTGATATACCTCCTGGAGAACTAGCTATAATTTTTATTTCACCTACATAATCGGGATCAATTACCCCAGGACTTATCATAAGTCCTTTTAATGTAGATGAACTATGTCCCAACAATAAGCCTACTGTTCCTTGGGGAAGAGGTCCTTTTACTCCTGTAGGAATGATTTGAACTCCCATCTCTGGAGTTAATACTGCTCTGGCAGAGGCGCAGATGTCCAACCCTGCGCTCCCTCGGGTTTGTCTGATGAGGGATTTAATGGACAATGTGTCCTGGGCACCACCCTGATGGGGTTGCTGGGTTCCTCCACTGCCCCATATATTTGTGGTTGTGGGCCCCGGAGCATTGGGCCCCCCGGTCCGTTTTTTGGCAATGAAGCCTGGTGCCTTTCTCCACGATATCGTGGGTAAATACCTGATCCTTGTCCGTTTTTTGATAAGGGAGTACCTTCTATGGTGGTTTGAGAACGGCATTCATTAGCCCAATGTCTCCCTCTACGGCATCGTGGGCAAATACCCGGTATTCTATTCCTTTGATTTCTAGTTTTGTTAAACCCTCCTCTTATGGGGCAACTCCTTTTAAAATGTCCTGTTTGTTCACAATTATAGCATGTTTCTAGCCTGGCATCTAAAGCCTGTTGTACTGCAGCTGCCAAGACTTGCCCTTGTTCATTAACATCTCTACATAATTTAATATATGTGTTTAAATCTTCATGTCTCCATGGTCTAATAACCTCTCTGCAGCAACGATTTGCTTGGTCATAAGCCATTTGTTTTATTAATGGCATTGCTTGTTCTGTGTCACCAAAAATTTTGGCAGCCGTTTGAATAAGCCTATCTACAAAGTCAGCGTAAGGTTCATTAGGTCTCTGTATTACCTTAGATAGCTGACCTTGTAAATCTCCATGTCCTTGTAAAGTCTTCCATGCCCTAACTGCGTCTGCAGCAATCTGTACATATACAGCAGGATCATATTCCATTTGTTGCCGCTGACCCTCATAAGGTCCCCTTCCTAATAACATATCAAGACTTCTTTGAGGGTAATCGGCTGCTGCATTTCGCCTAGCTGTCTCCATGCAAAATTCCTCATTGGCAACCTTCCATAACAAATATTGTCCTCCATTTCGCACAGATTTACACATGCTAGCCCAATCTGCTGGCGTCATGTCCAAGTTAGTAATGGACTCCACCATGCTTACCGTGAAGGGGGCTTGAGGACCATAGGTTGTTACAGCCTCCTTTAACTGCTTCACTGTGTTAAATGCTAAAACACGGTGAATTCGCTGCCCTCCTACCTGTTCAAATACAGGGCATGCTAATCTTTGAGGTCCTGTCTCAGGATCCCATCTATCAACTACGGGGTTTGAGGGCCACTCAGCTGTCTCCATCGGCGGGGCTGTTGGTTGAATTACACCCTCTGGTAAAACGGAGTTAGTAACAGCCTCTTGTTGTGGCCTTTTTCCTAATAACCCCTTTTCCTTTAAATTTTCTCCCTTTCTCTGACTAGCTCGAGAGACCTTCTCTTTTGCTTGATCTAAAATGTCTTCCTCCATGGTCTGAATCTCTAACAATTTACTTAACACTTTTTCGGCTTCTTTTTTAATAATTTCTAATCTTCTATAAAGATAACGCAATCCAATAAGATAACACAAAACAAAACCACAACTGAATGAAACAAAAACTGAATAAAAATTCACTGTATCAATTTTCTCTTTCTCGGGGCTAACAAACTTCAAACCTTGAGCCAACCATTTTTCCCAGTTTGCCTGAGAAATTTCTAGGGATAGGCAGCTTGAAACAAAAATGAAATAAATCAAAACAAGAACACATTGTTTTTTGAAATGGTCACCCATTCTCTCGCCTTCCCTCAGGGGGGAGCGATTTTACTCACCTCCAAATTTCAGACGTTCCGCGTACGGGCCACCAAAATGCCAAGGCCAATGTCTCGGCTTGGCACCAGAATCACGAGGCACTCACAGCTTTGTAGGTTCAAACAGCAATTCTTTATTCCCGCTCTCACACCGCCTCCACACAGGTCCAGGGGCAAAACACGTTCTGCCGTCTGCCTGCACAATTCACCTACTCCACGAGGCTATCTCCAAATCCCATTTTAATCTCACGAGAACTCAACGGGAACAAGCAGCAGGAACACCCTAATCCCAGCAATAATCTTCAACTTCCAACTTCCCTAAAACCCATTATCTTAAACTGGCAACGCCTTAAACTCAAGGAGCCGGTTACTTCCTCAAACCTGATCAGCTCTAAACCCGAATCCGCCTTGGTCCTTGAGCAAGGTCACCTTATTAAAGCATGCATGCAATGTTCCATCAAATGTCCTCTAAGCAGCATGGGGTACGCTTGGCAAGGAAATTTCGATGCGTCATTCCTACTTGGTAATGGCCCTCAGCACATGTATAGGAGATTATTTCATGTACTAATAAAAAGCTAATGGGGAACCTAAAGCTAAAAGTTTCCAGAACTCACCAGTTAGAGTCAAAGACTTGAGACATGTCACAGAAGCCACAGAAGGGCCACATCTAGTACTTGTGTTAAATTGCACATACTCTTAAACCAGAAAATGCAACACAATGAAAGAAAATCACTAAATATTTATAAAATACGTCATAGAAATGACAAAACTAGCAGATGAATAATTTAGCAATAAAAAGAAAAAACATGGCAATAGAAGAAAAGGGGATATAAAAAGGATAAAATATAAAGAAAAGGGATATAATATTTGAAATGAAAAATAATAAATTTGGTTAGCAGCAGGTGCAGATTAGTGGAGTTCAAGGGATAGTAATAGGCAGAAATAAAAATGAAACAACACCAGAAAAACAGACAAAAAGTAGTTAATAGATTTTCAAAACTGTACATGACAGTGTCAGATAATCCAAAATATATGCATTTGATTTTCTAGTTGGAGAGAGGTGAAAGAAGACCATTGAAAAAAATTTAAAATAAATAATGATAAGATATTAAGTCTAACTGTGATGAAATTAAATCCAATGATCTGAGACACTCAACCAGTCCCAAAAGAATAAACATAAATCTCACTAATATCCACAATCATGAAGTTCCTGGGAGCCACTAATAATGAGGGGATCTAAAGTGCAATCATAGAAACAATATTGTATTAGGCACAAAGAAATTAATACAAAATAATTGTAGACTTTTCTTTAGAAACCAACCCATAAGGCAATGGAGCAATACTTTCAAGTAATGAGAAAATCTAAACGGAGAACAGTGGCATAGACCTGTAACTCCAAAATCGAAGCTCCTGGAGAGGCTGAGGAAGGTGACCCAAGTTTGAGGCCCCCTGTGCAACTTAGTGAGACCCTGTATCAAAAATATCACAAAAACCTTCTGGAGATATAGCTCAGTGGCAGAGTATCCCTGGGTTCAGTCCATAGTACTGAAAAAAAAGTGGAACAGAAGAAAAAAAAAAGAAAGAGAGAAGAAACAAACAAATAAATCTAAACTGTCAACCTAGATATGTACACTGGGAGAAATTTATTTTTAGAATAAAGGGAAAATAAGACATTAGAGTAAATAAAGGCTGAAAAACTTTTTCTGAGCAGAAATTCATTTTAAGAAATGTGTACAAATATTTCTTCCAGAAAAAGAAAAATTCTATGAATGACAAAACGTGGACAAATACAACAATTTTTTTCCTGTTTCTACCTCACTGTAGAATATTTGACTACTTAAAATATAGATAAAAACAAAACAAAGAAGCAAACGAATTCCCCCCAAAGAGCATTTTGGAGTTAATTACATGTATGCAGAAGTGATGAATAAAAATAACACCACACCATTGAAAAAGAACATGGAATACCATCACTATTCTCTCTTTTTTATTTTTATTTTTGAAATTGAATTATTTTTTTATTCATGTATGACAGCAGAATACATTATAATCCTTATTACACAAATAGAGCACACAATTCCTCATATCTCTGGTTGTATACAAAGTACATTCACACCAACTTGTATCTTCATACACGTACTTTGGTTGACAATGTCCATCACATTCCACCATCATTTCTAACCTCATGTTGCTTCCCTTCCCCTCTCACCTTTCTGTCCTATATAGAGTTCATGGATTCCTCCCATGCTCCCTATCCCTACCCCACTACGAATCAGCCTCCTTATAGCAGACAAAACATTCAGCATTTGGTTTTTTGGGATTGGCTAACTTCACTTAGCATTATCTTCTCTAACTCCATCCATTTACCTGCAAATGCAATGATTTTATTCTCTTCTATTGCTGATAATATTCCATTGTGTATATATGCCACATTTTTTTAATTCACTCATTACTGAAGAGCATCTAGGTTAATTTCACAGTTTAGCTATTGTAAATTGTGCTGCTATAAACAATGATGTGGCTGTGTCCCTGTAGTATGTTGTTTTTAGTCCTTTGGGTATAGACCAAGGAGAGGGATAGCTGGGTCAAATGTTGGTTCCATTCCCAATTTTCCAAGAAATCTCCATACTGCTTTCCATATTGGCTTCACTAATTTGCAGTCCCACCAGCAGTGTGTGAGTGTACTTTTTTCCCCACATCTTCACCAACACTTACTTCATAAGTAAGTGTTGTTTGTCTTCATAATAGCTACCATTCTGACTGGAGTGAGATGATAGAGTAATTTTGATTTGCATTTCTCTAATTGCTAGAGATAATGAACATTTTTTCATATATTTGTTGATTGATTCTATATCATCTTCTGAGAAGTGTCTGTTCAGGTCCTTGGCCCAATTACTGATTGGGTTATTTGGTTTTTGTTTTGTTTTGTTTTGTTTTGTTTTGTTTTGTTTTGTTTTTGTTTTTGTTTTTGTTTTTGTTTTTGTTTTTGTTTTTGTTTTGGCACTTAGCTTTTTGAGTTTTTTATATACCCTAGAGGTTAGTGTCTACCTGATGTGTGAGGGGTAAAGATTTGCTCCCAAGATATAGGCTCACTATTCATCTCACAGATTGATTATTTTCTGAGAAGAAACTTTATAGTATGAATACATCCCATTTATTGATTCTTAATTTTAATTCTTGTGCCACAGGAGTCTTATTAAGGAAGTCGGAGACTAATCCCACATGATGACATTAGGGCCTTCTTTTTCTTTTATTAGACACAGGGTCTTTGGTTTTATTTTTAGCTCCTTGATACCATTTGAGTTGAGTTTTGTGCATAATGAGAGACAATGTTTTAATTTCATTTGTTACAAATGTATTTCCAGCACCATTTGTTAAAGAGGCTATCTTTTCTCCAATGCATGTTTTTGGCACCTTTGTCTAATATATGATAATTGTAATTTTGTGGGTTAGTCTCTGTGTCCTCTATTGTCTCTGTGTCCTCTATTCTGTACTATTGGTCTACCAGTCTGTTTTGGTGCTAATCATGCAGTTTTTGTTACTATTGCTCTGTAGTATAGTTTAAAGTCTGGTATAGTGATGCCATTTGCTTCACTCTTCTTGCTAAGAATTGATTTAGCAATTCTGGGTCTCTTATTTTTTCACATAAATTTCATGACTGCTTTTTTATTTCTATGAAGAATATTATTGGGATATTGATCAGAATTGCATTAAATTGTATGGTTCTTTTTGCAGTATGGTCATTTTGATAATATTAATTCTACTTATCCAAGATCAAGGTAGATATTTTCATCTTCTAAGGTCTTCATTGATTTCTTTCTTTAGGGTTCTATAATGTTCATTATATAGATCTTTCACCTCTTTTGTTAATTACCAAGTTTTTTAAGGCTATTGTAAATGGGGTAGTTTTCCCTGTTTTCCTTTGTGAGGATTTGTCAATGATATACAGAAATGAATTTGATTTATGGGTGTTGATTTTATATTCTGCTACTTTGCTGAATTCATTTACTAGTTCTAAAAGTTTTCTGGTGGAACTTATAGGGTCTTCTAGGTATAGAATCATATCATCAGCAAATAGTGCCAATTTTGAGTTCTTCTTTTCCTATGTGTATCCCTTTAATTTCTTTCTTCTAAGAGCTCTGGCCAGTGTTTCAAGAACTATGTTAAATAGAAGTGGTGAAAGAGGGCATCCCTGTCTTGTTCCAGTTCTTAGAGGGAATGCCTTCCATTTTTCTCCATTTAGAATGATGTTGGCCTGGGGCTTAGCATCCGTAGCCTTTATGATGTTAAGATATGTTTCTGTTATCCCTAATTTTTGAACGTGAAGGCATGCTATATTTTGTCAATGCTTTTTCTGCACCTAGTGAGATAATCATATGATTCTTATCTTTAAGTCTATTGATGTGATGAATTACAATTATTGATTTCTATATGTTGAACCAACCTTGCATCCCTGGGATGAATACCACTTTATCGTGGTGCACGATCTTTTTGATATGTTTTCTTATTTGATTTGCCAGAATTTTATTGATAATTCTTGAATCAATGTTCATCAGAGATATTGGTCTGAAGTTTTCTTTTTTTGATGTGTCTTTGCCTGGTTGTGGAATCAGAATGATATTGGCCTCATAGAATGAGTTTGGAAGTGCTGCCTCTTTTTCTATTTCCTGAAATAAATTAGAGTATTAGTTCTTCTTTAAAGGTCTTGTAGAACTCGGCTGTGTATTTGTCCAGGCCTGGGCTTTTCTTAGTTAGTAGACTTCTGATGGAATCTTCTATTTCATCACTTGACACTGATCTGTTTAAATTGTGTATATCATCCTGATTCAATTTGGGAAAATTATATGATTCTAGAAATTTGTCAATGCCTTTGATATTTTATATTTTATTGGAGTACAAGTTTTCAAAATAATTTCTAATTATCTTCTGTATTTCTGTAGTGTCTGTTGTGATATTTACTTTTTCATCAAGTATGTTAGTGATTTGAGTTTTCTCTCTCCTTCTCTTTATTTACATGGCTAAGGGTCCTCAATTTTATTCATTTTTTCAAAGAACCAACTTTTTGTTCTGTCAACTTTTTCAATTATTCCTTTTGTTTCAATTTCATTGATTTCAGTTCTGATTTTAATTTTTTCCCTGTCTTCTGCTGCTTTTTGTATTGATTTGTTCTTTTTTCTCTAGGGCCTTGAGATGTAATGTTAACTCATTTATATTGTGATTTTTTCTTCTTTTAATGAGTGAACTTCATATAATGAACCTTTTTCTTACAACTGTGTTCATAGTGTCCCAGAGATTTTGATATGTTGTATCTGTGTTCTCATTCACCTCTAAAAATGTTTTAATCTCCTCCTTGATGTCTTCTGCAACCCATTGTTCATTTGGTAGCATATATTTAGTCTCCATGTTTGGAGTGGATTTTATTTCTTATTTTATCATTGATTTCTAATCTCATTCCATTATGACCAGATAGAATGTAGTATCTCTACTTTTTTATATTTCTTAAGAGTTGCTTCATTGCATAGTATATGGTCTACTTTAGAGAAGGATCCATGTGTTTCTGAGAAGAAAGTGTATTCTCTAGTTGAAGGATGAAATATACTATATATGTCAGTCAAGTCTAAGTAATTTATTGTATTATTGAGGCCTATTGTTTCTTTGTTCAGCTTTTGTTTGGAAGATCTATCTAGTGATGAAAGAGGTATGGTAAAGTTACTCAAAATTATTGTGTTGTCTATTTGACTCTTGATCTTGTGAAGATTTTGTTTGATGAACATAGATGCCCCATTGTTTGGGGCATATATATTTATAATTGTTAAGTCTTGTTGGTGTATACAGTGCCCTTCTTTATACTTTTTGATTGACTTTAGATAGAAGTCTACTATTTGATGTGAGGATGGAAACCCCTCTTGCTTTCACAGTTCATGTGAGTGGTATGATTTTTCTCAACCCTTGACCTTCAGACTGTGGATATCTTTTCCTATGAGATGAGTCTCTTGGAGACAGCATATTGTTGGGTCTTTTTTTTTTTTTTTTGATCCAATATGGTAGTCTATGTCTTTTGATTGTTGAGTTTAGGCCATTAACATTCAGGGTCATTATTTAGACATGATTTGTATTCCCAGCAATTTTTGTTTATTTTTGGTATTTATTGTGACTTGGTTTCTCCTCAGATTAGATTTTCCTTTAGTGTAATACCTCCCTCTTACGATTTTCATCATTGTCTTTTTATTTTTTTTATGGAATATTTTGTTGAGGATGTTCTCCAGTCCAGGCTTTCTAGTTGTAAATTCTTTTAACTTTCGTTTACCATGGAAGGTTTTTATTTCATCATCAAATCTAAAACTTAGTTTTGCTGGATATAAGATTCTTGGTTGACATCCATTTCCTTTCAGAGCTTGATATATGTTGTTCCATGATTTCCTGGCTTTGAGAGTCTGGCTTGAAAAGTCTGCTGTGATACAAAGACCAATTTGTAACTGATTTGATCTGATTCCTCTCTCTTGCAGCTTTTAAGATTCTATCCTTATTCTGTATGCTAGGCATTTTTTGTTATAATGTGCCTTGGTGTAGATCTGTTGTAATTTTGTACATTTGATGTTCTGGAAGCCTCTTGTATTTGGTTTTCCAATTCATTCTTCATGCTTGGGAAATTTTCTGATAATATCTCATTGAAGAGATTGTGCATTTTTTTTGGTTTGAAACTCTGTGCCTTCCTCTATCCCAATAACTCTTATATTTGGTCTTTTGATGCTGTAATTCTTGGATGTTCTGCTCATAGTTTCTTACTATCTTCACTGTGTGATCAACTTTTTTCCATATTGTATACTTTATCTTTATTATCTGATGTTTTTTTTCTTCCAAGTGATCTAGTCTGTTGATTATGCTTTCTATTGAGAGTTTTATTTGGTTTATTGTATCCTTCATTGCAAGGATTCCTGACTGTTTTTTTTTTTCAGAGTCTCTATCTCTTTCTTAAAGAATTTTTTTGCTACTTATATTTGCTCTCTTATCTCTTTGTTGGAATGATCAATTGTTTCCTATATTTTCCAATTTAGGTCATTCTTTAATTCACAGATCATTTTAATTATGAACCTTCTGAACTCCTTCTCTGAAATTTCATCTTCACTGCCCATGGATTCTGTTATTATAGTATCCTGATTCGCTTTGGGCACTTTCTTCTTTTGTTTTTTCATGTTGTCTATGTGTCTTTCTTTCTTACAGCATTAGATCAATGCTGAGATATTATAGTTTCTACCCTATATTCTTGTAGTACCCATGCAAGGTATGAGGTACCCATTATCTGTACCTCACCTTGATGTTGGGCTTCCAGTCCCTGCTGGTGTCCCTCAATGTATACTACTGCATCTAAAGGTGGTGGCAGCAATATCTGAAGTAACTCAAGTTAATAGTTGGTGTGCCCCAAGATGGAAGCAATGTCTTACAGAAATGAAGCTGAAACAGTGGGCCTCACACTCTATTTGGGATGCTTGCTCTGAGATGCACTGCTTCTAGGCCCTGTCTGTTGTCAAAAAGTTAGGGGCTACTGTGTGGAAAAGGCTTCGGTGAAGACTGCAGTATCCCAAGATGGAATTGGGTTAGGCTTAATATCCCAGATGTATGTGTGTGTGGGGGGGGCAAAATCAGACCTACCCTGGACCTGGGTTCAGCACAAGTTGGTGTGGATTGATCTTCTGGTAGAAAGAGGCAATCCTGTGCTTGAGGCTGAGCTCTGGTGGGTGTCTGCTGATGGAGGGATAGACCCAGGCCTACTGTGAGCCTTGATCCCCTGCAGGCAGGTGTGGGGGAATTTGGGCTGCTTGGCTTAACCTCCCGGTAGTCTGCTGGTCAGAAGGAGCAGTCCTGTGGCGGAGACTGGGCTCAGACAGGTGCCTGCTGGTGGAGGGATGGACCTGGGCTTACTTTGAGCCTGGGTCCCACACTGGCTGGTGGGCTTGACCACTATTCTCTTTTCCCCATTACGTGTGAAATAAAATAATACCATGTAAAAATAATTGTGATCGGTTAAACATATATTATATTATACATTTAAGTCACTAAAAAATAAAGTTTTGCTAGTAGGTCAACTTGGGATAAATGAGACACAACAATAAATTATTCTGAAGAATAAAGGAAAGGAGGAAGAAAATGGGAAAATTAGGAAATAAGGAATAAGACAGTAGATTTAAACCTAATGAGGTAATTAAACTGAAAGAAAATAGTACACTACCAATAAACATTTCAACTAAAAGGGAGAGATTATTGACTAAATTTTTTTTAAAAAATATGATGTATTATGTGCTGTTAAAATATTACTTTGAATAAAATTGTAAAATATGATAAAAAATAAGAGCATGTATAATATATACCACAAAGCACTAAACATAAGAATATTTTAAGAGACTTTTTAAAGATCAAGTAAAACAAACATCATGCATAATAAAGATGGATATCTAATAACAATTAGTTTCAATTGTCTAAGCAGGCATAAAATACCAAATTGTTTACTTGCCTAATAACTCATTTTCAAAATATATGAAAACAAATCCAGGGGAATTGAAAGAAAAGACAAATTGGCAATACTCACAGGCTTTATCACTTCACATTTAGTGAATTTTAAAATGATTAGACAGAAACCAATAAGCATAAAAAGGACCTCAATGGCATTATCAACCAACTTGAACTAATGGGCATTTATAGTAAACCCTGGGCAATAGAAGCAGATCATGTACTTGTTGAGTGCACATGGAATAATATCCAATAAAAATATCATGGTATTGGAATATTTTTCATTTTCTTATATTCAATAATAATATTTTGCTTACTCGGAATGTTTTCTATTTAAGATTTTCCTTCCTGAGAATATGGGGATGAAATGCCTTGCATGTGCAGCCCAAAATCTTTCTGTTTATCCATAATGGTCTTTCAAATTTTTTAAACATTTGGAGATAAAAAGGCTAGAAATAAAATAGGAAGAAGGGGGGCAGCAACACAGAGTTACCTTCTGTACTTCACTAATTTCTTAAACCTCATTGACCTGTCCCAATATATAAGCCAGATTGCCCAATATCATGTAAGCTGCATGTGGTCATCATTGTTTGAGGCATCAACTCCAATTAGTGGTTGTGTTCACACACATCACCACATCCACATACCTAGTACATACCATCACTCAACTACCTTTTTGTCTTGCACCAGACACACATTAAAAGCACAGTTTTCCGACCATATTAGCAACATTACTGAAAATTTGACCTTGCTCCTCTTGGTTCTTTAGCTTCTCAGTATGGGCTTTCTACTTTATTTCACTGTATCATTGTACACAAATTAAAATTTTGCTACTCAGTGCATGGCTTTAGAAGCAACACTGGAATCACATGGTAGCTTATAAATATTTTATAATCCCAGAACCCAAATAAATCTTCAGTATGTGACAGTTTGGAAATAACAACAGGTTAATATAAGTTTCAAAAAACGTGAATTTGTGTATATGTGTATGTATTGGTTTAATGGTCAGGATGTTTGTGTCCATCCAAAGTCATAAGCAAAGATCTTTACTGCAATCATGATGGTGCTAAGGAAGTAGAAATTTGAATGTGATTAGGTCAAGTGGAATTCTCATGTATGAGCAGAATTTGGGGGAAATAAATGATTTTTTGTTTAAAAGCCATTCAATTTATTGAGTTTGAGCAGCCTGAATGAACTGGGATAATTGGAGAGCATCTCTGTTTTCATTCACTTTTATATTCTCATTGTTTACTAGATTTCCTTTTTTAAAAAATTAAATTATTTAGTTATTCTAATTTGTTATACATGATGGCAGAATGCAATTCATTTCATATTACACATATAGAGCTCAATTTTTCAAGTCGCTCATTGTACATAAAATATTTTCACACCATTTGTGTCTTCATACATGTACATAGAGTAATGATGTCTAACTCATTCCAGCATCATTCTTTCCCCTTCCATGCTAAATATATAATTGTTAATTACTTGCTTAGTTTTGCACTTTTATGTGGAGGAAAGTAATTAAACTTAGATGAGGATGTGAGGATTATATTTGTTACTAGATGTAAAGTTTTGCAACAAATCTCGGTAATGAACATATGTTTTCATCCTCGGTGCTGTCTAATGTTTAAATACAAATACCAGAATGTTCATGCATTTTGTGTATGAATAAATGTGCTAGAACTGCTAAGCAATATTTTATTGTATATGAAAGTTTCATTGACCATGGTCCCACTCTGATTACATCTAACAGTTTGAATTGCTTTATTTTCTTACCTCAAAAATTCCTGTTAAATTTTTGTCAATTTTGGTGTATCATGCTTATTTATCCTTTACATTTTGTTGCCACAAAAATATTCATTTGACATCAATTAGTAGAAGAGTAAACATAAAATACACTTTTGAGTGAAAAGAAAACAGGCATTTAAGTAGATGGAGACTTTTTTATTGTTAAACTGAAGAACTAATTTTAATAGAGAAAGTCAGAAAAAAGAATGTTTTTGAGGATTCTTTCCTCCTTTATTAGTCCCAGAAGTTTGGTTTATGTGCTTAGGTTTGTGTTGAATTTATGCATTTTTTACAATTGTTTTCTATTTGTTTGTGTATTTAATTCTCTGACTTGATTAATCCACTTATTTACCGGTAGAATTGTGATTGGATTTTAGTCACATCAAAGGTGACTGAAATCTCCCAAAATAAATTAAGTAACTTGTTGCCAAAATAAATCAGATTACAATGAGTTGGCTCTAAATATGTCTATTAAAATTAATTTGTACAATTTATTTATTTCCTACCTTATACATCATCTGTTCCTTAACCATGAGTTTCCAAATAAAAAACCAAGGAAAAGATCAAAATTATTGCTTTATTTGAAACATTTCTTAATTCATATATATTTTAATTTAAATATTATGAAAAAAGTTCTCTCACTCAAATTGTTTGCATGTAGTCGATTTACAAATTAATTTAGTCATTTGTATTTCTGTGTAGACTCTTGAATGTATGCACTAACCTGAATTTTATATTCACCTTCAATCAAGCATCTGTAGTGAATTTGAGGGATGACAGAACACTTTAAAGTATTTGGCACATAATAAGACTTTATTGTTTAATGTCTATCAAAAATAAATCATTAGCTCTAAATGAGAAAGTCTACTCCTAAACAAGAAAGTCTTAAGTATGCATTTTTTATTTAGATAACTCAGATTTTATTCAATAGAATGCTTTGTAGTTATAATTAAGTAAAAAGGAAAGAAAAGTAGCATAGCAAGTATTTTTTTGATTTTTCTTTTTTGCCTAACTGCCACAATAAAATGTCTTTAAAGTTAAGCATAATTTGCTCTAAGAAATTCAAAGCAGAATATTAGCAGTACCTAATCCTGAAAGGTCTTATACAAAAACAAGAACAATATAACTTCTCTATATCAAGAGATATACTTGAATAGAAAAGTATAGCTGAGATTTTATGTTCTTCAAAAGTAAATAAATGTGTTCCCATTTCTTTCTGATTTTATTACACAGGAGTTCATAAAGTAGTTGTCACCACATCTTTTTCATTCTTTCATCTTTCACTTCTTTTACTTCAGCATTATTTCATATGTTACATTACCAACAATCCAAATAAAATATTACAACCTCAACTGTGTGGTCCAACACCTAAAATATAGTGTTTTTTTAAAATAATAATACTTGACTAGAGATGTGGCAGTTTGTAACACTTTAGGCTTACATCTTACTTGAAATGATGGCATATAATGGGAACATTTCTCTGGCTTTTGTAGTCCAAAGGGAAATATGTTGCCAATCAGCAGTAATAAAATAAGTGCTCTTCTCAAAAGAGTTTGATAAAATAAGTATCAGTATTTCCTATGTTCTGAAAAGGAGGAGAAAAAAGTAAAAAAATAATCATATTTAAATCTATGCAAAACTTTTGTTGTATATTTTCTTCCTGGAGAAATACTGTTTGCAACTTTCAATTAAAATTCAAACTTCCTTTATTGCATTTAATCAGACAATTCAGGAACATGCTTCATTATTAACAATTTTAAATTTTATGCTTCCATGAATATAAATTTAAAAACAAACTTATCTATTTTTAGAAATTAATTCAAGCAGTTTCTTTTCCAGTGAAGGATGTGATTTTTCACAGTACTCTGTTCTGCTCTTCTATATGTCATATTTGATTTCACTTCTGTTTTCTATTTCCTTGACTGGCTTTACCAGCCCAGTGCTTGATACAGGAGAACAGCCTTGACATTTAAAGCAGAAGAGCTTGAATACCATGAACCTGGCATTCAGAATTACATTTTCCAGTTGAAAATTCCTGACCTAACATCTTTCAAAGCATTAAACCACTTATTTAAAAAATCATATAACAAAGAAATATTTACTTCTTTATGTCCATCCTTTTTTCCTAATAGTATTAACCAAATAATAAAGAATAAATACTCTATTCAAAATGTATAGAATTATTTAAATACAATGTGATTATAAGCAATAAAATATTCTTTTTCAATTTATGCTATCTTTCTGGTTTCAAAGATATCCCTATTTCTCAAGTCATATAAAATTACAATCACATGAATATTTTAAGTTGATTCATTTCTTTAGGAGTATAATTATTTTAAATAATCATTCAATGTTCTCAAAATTAAAGTAGCTAATGTTTTTGCCAGGATATGATTATACTAGAGAAGATCACTGAGTTCTAGCCATTACAGTTATATTTGCTGTTTACAAACTATTTAAGGATCCAATTTTAAATAATTAATTATATCATATTCAGTAGGTGAAATAAATGTCTTAAAATTGCTGGTGAGAGTTATTTAGTTATTCAGTTTGTTGAGTAATCTATACATAATTAAATCCTTGCTTTATGTGAAAAACATAAAATTCAATGAAAAGAAAGCAAATGAAGAAACGGTTTATCCCATCTGTCTCCTCTTATTTCCTATACTGCATAAATGTAAGATATAAGTCTAATGAAATACAAGTAAAATTTGTGGTTATATTTAAAATTAATTTTATTACAAAAACCAACTACACTAAACATACAAATGCATTTTACTTACATTCTTGAATGCATTCAAATAAAATAAAATACATATGTTCAAAATCAAAATATGAATTATTTTAAAAATTATACATGTCATCTTTACCCCTCACTTAAGGAACATTCTGAGCATTCTGAATGTGTATTTATATAGTACATGTTTTCCTGCTAGTTGGTAACAAATATTTTGTTCTTACTATCTTAAAATATTTAAAGATGTGCTTATATATTAATTTGGATCCTTCATAGAAAATCAACTTCCCAACTTCAGAATTTACGTATATATAATCATAAAAGTTTTGTAGTCAATAATATCACAATATGAACCAAATCTTACTCCTCTAAGAGGTCTCAAGGCAGTAGAAAGACCACATGATTGCTATTGTGATGTGTCTCCTGTACAATGTTGCCAAAACAGTGGTCCTCAAGGTGAGGCCCCTAGGCCAGTTTTATCGATTCTCCTGGTCATTAGTTAGAAGAGCAAATTCTCAGGCCTCACAAGATTATGATGCATGCTAAATCATGAGAACTATTGATCTAGAATATCTTAATAGTTTCTGCCACTTGTCTCCCTGTAAGCGATCTCCACTACAGCAGTGAATATTTCCCTAACCAAGAAATTTAACAATCATATCATACTTCTCAGAATCCTGGTTTGTCTTTTCTGACTAGTAAATAATAAAAAAAAATGATTTCAACAATTAATTACTTTATTACATTTCTATCATATACCCATACTTGGTTAATTTGTTTTCTTTGTTTATTTTATTGATTCATTTAATTATTTTATTCACTTCATAGATATTATTATTTTTCTTTGTTATACTTCAGAACACTAGTACAGTTTCATGACAAATAAATATGGTACTGAGAGCATAATTTTTAACTTACTTTTAATGGAGTTTAAACTCTGACACCCTCCTTTGTACTAGCAGTCTAATCTTAAACACCTCCCAATTGAATCCAGGCCTTGTTCATGTTAGACAAGCACTCTACCAACTGAGCTATATCTCCAGCCCCCTTAAAGCCTTTAGTAAGGATTTACTTAAATAATTCTTGCTATGCAAGGTAGCACATGCCTGTAATCCCAAAAATTCAATTTGGGAGGCTGAGTCAGAGGGATCTCAATTTAGAGACCAGCCTCAGCAATTTAGTGAAACCCCATCACAAAATAAATAAAAAATACTATAAAAAGGTCTGGTAAGGTTGCTCAATGAATGAAACACCTGGATTATAAATTCATACTTAAACTCAATACAATACCAGAAAAAAAATCATTAAACTCATTGGTCAGAGAGATGCAGATTAAAGTAAAATCAGATAATAACCATTCAACTGGCAAAAAAAAAAAACAGAGTATATAATATTGATGAGTTATGGATTGTTAGGTGTTTATTATTTAAAAGTAATCTAGAAAAATTATTAAAATTAAAGATGCTCATATTTTTATTCATCAGTTGTATTTCTGAAATTCATGCTGTTTAAAAAATAATTTATAATTCTATAAAAATATACGAACAATTTATTGTAGCACTGATTTAGTGGCCAAAAAAATGACTTCTGAATACATAACTATAGACTAGAAAATATTGGATAAAGTGTACCTATCCCACTAATATGTGGCCATTATATAGAATATATTAGAATTATGCTAGGAGACATGGAGTTATTTATACAATGTACTGCTAAGTGAGAAATAATTCAGTGAAGCATGAAAAATAGGATTCCATCCTTAAATAATCTGATAAGAGAAGTCTTTCAGTGCATGTATTTGTGCATAGTTAAATGGGAAATGAGGTGAGGAACTAGATTACTAAAATTAATTTTTTGAAGAGAATTGTGTTCAGTACATGTTATACTACAATGATAACAAAATACAGTATTGTGTAGTAGCTTTGTCATTCAAACCTTAAACTAAACTATATTTTAAATCCAAACTCATATGGCCTCCAATAACTTATTCAATCTCTCTGTGCCTCTTTTTCATCATGCATAAATGGGAGTGATGATAATAGTCTCTACTCCCTAAAAATATTTTGATAGGTGAATGTATCAATCAACATATAGTCCCCGACATTTGCCAATACTTATATTGTTCATGTTAAATTATCAAGCATGTTTTATAAGAGTAATAATAGACTAAATCTTAAAGATTTAGGAGGTAAAACAAGAGTACCTTAATATTGAAATTTACAGAATATATTTGAAAATTTAGGAGCCTTATGCAAAATTATACACAGATTTGTTTTAGTTTGGTATATGGTGTATGTGGGGTGGAGGGAAATTGCCATGTTATCCTTTCATTTCACAGAAAAATATACAACTTTTTTAACATGTAAATAAAAAATCGGTTGATATTGCAGGAATCTTCCCAAATATCTAAATGCAGAATATATTCTCCCCCATTTTTAGTTTGACATGAAAAAGATTAAATCACTTAGATTCTTCACTAAAATGCTTTGATGTTTCAATCCCCACTGCCTTACCCCATGTCTGAATAAATAAAAACACCTAAAAGTACATTTAGCTTTATGATCTTGTTGAAATTTATACCCATCTTTCGAAATAAATTCTACTGCACTTAGTGGCTCTAAAAAGTCAGATGTCTGATCTGGAAATGTTTACATATAATATTTTTTGTTAGAATTTTCTCTGGCCCCTAATTTCTATTCTTTCTTATTGGAATTTTCCTTGAATGGGTTCCCTTTACCCATCCTCTAATATTTTTTTCCCTTCTTTCCTTTTCCCTTTTCTCATTTCCACTCATCCCTTGTTTTCCTCTTTTCTGCTGTCTTTTTCCTCTCCTCATTGTCACTCATTCTGCCTCTCCCTTTTTCATATTCTTAATTTTTATTATTTTTCTGAGATGTTGATATATTTTACTTCCAAAATATTCTATTAAAATATAATTTTAACTTCTTTAATTTAGAAAAACTACTTGCTTTTACAAGTATATCTTGTATAGCTCCTTGGCATTAAAGTGTCGAGTATCTTCTCTCATCTCTCTGAATAGGTACATTGTTTTGGACTTTTGCTCCTCCATTTCCAAACACCTCTTCTGTTCCTGCCTTCAGTTTGGATCTTGATCTACAAGAAAGTAATGTTCAGAGGTGGGGCTTTGGGAAGTGAGTGGATCTTGAGGCCTCTGGCATCATGCATGGATTCCTTCAGTTATGAATTCATAACTTAATAAGCTATTGGGAAGTGGTGGAAATTCTAGAGGTGGGCCTTGTTGGAGGAATTAGGTAATTGGGGCTCTGCTCTCAAGGGGTGCATGTTCTCCCGTGGCCCCTTTTTCTGTCTCTCTGCTTCCTGGGCACCATGAGGGAGCAGCTTTTCTCCACAACATGCTCCTCACTACCAGCTCAAAACTGATGGAGCCAGCCAACTATGAACTGAAAACTCTAAAACCTGAGGGAATTCTCTGCATATTGGTGCACATGTATAACTCCAGTGACATGAGAGTCTAGGATAGGAGCACCATATGTTTGAGGCCTGTGCAGCGACTTAATGAGACTCTATCGCATCTATCACCAAAAAAAAAAAAAAAAAAAAAAAGAATAAAAAGAAGGTTGAGGATGTAGCTTAGTGCTGTAGAACCCCTGGGTTCAATTTCCAGTACCACAGGTGGTGGGGGGCAGAGGGACGGGCAAGAACCAAAATCAATCTTTTCTCCTTTAAGTTTATTTTCTCAGGTATTTTTTCACAGACATGGAAAGCAGACTAATATACCTGCGTTTCATTTTGGAGGCTGTCCTCAAAGGTCAGATGATTTCTGACCTTCTACTTAAAGTTTAAGAATGTTGTACTGTATAGCTAATTGAGGCTATTGGTGGTTAGTGAGGATAAATAACCAGTGATAACTTTACTCTGAGATAAGTTAATGAAATTTTTTCATTGACAGACCATTTACTCAGAAGATATAGAATTCTGGTCAGAGAATTTTACCCAAAGAAGGATCCTTTATACATTCTCTAGTAGCTGAATTAGCCTGGTGACACATCGCTCTTATATTGGAATTGTCACATGGAAACTTGACTTCAATATTAAGTGAATATGATTTATTTAAGCCTCTTTTTTTGTTAAATATCTTAGCTAACAGATATATCTGGGATCCTCAAATTTAACTGACTAGTTCAAAATTTTCAGAAAAAAATGTGAAATTTGCTCTTTAGGTATTTCAGTACCACATGTACCTGTTTTTAATCGGAATTTTTCTTTTCTATTTTTTTCCTTCTGTGTTTCATAGCTACTCTGTGGAGTCTGGGCATAACATCCCTGCCTAATAATTAGGTTTCTGTTTTCACTTCCTTTATAACATAGTTAGAAGTTTGGGAACAGTATGTGAGTATCGTTGGGGGGATATGCTTTATTCTGCCTGCCACAAGAGACTATTCTTTGTCATTCAGAAATTCGTTTTTACTTCCTTTATTTTACATTTAGAATCTCTATTTTTCTTTTTGTTCATTTGATTTACTATTGAACAGCCACAACTAATGTTTTTTTCTTTGTAATAGAATTTATTGAATGAGCATAAATATTTAATCGTATTTAAGCCACCCTGTCCTACTGAATTTTCTAAATGATTTGGGTACTTTACAGATTGTTTTCTCTTATTATAAGTCCTTCATTTCCCTTAGGAATAAAATATAATTTCATATTTGAATAACAACATTTAAATCTGTCCTGAATGATAAAACATTTATAAGTAAATGGAAATTATACAAGAAATGTATGTTTAGAATATGTTTTCCTAATGCAGTATCTACTCTCTACTCTGGAAATGTTTATATATAACATTTTTTGTTAGAATTTCCTCTGTCTCCTAATTTCTATTCTTTCTTATTGGAATTTTCCTTGAATGGGTTCCCTTTACCCATCCTCTAATTTTTTTTTCTCTTATTTTTTATATACAATACTCATTTTAGACATAACTGTTTCTTTCATAGTACAAAGCAGTGTACTCTTTTTAAACAAATTGAATGGTTGAATAAATTGCAGTTTTCTCTGTAAGTTTCATTTTGTTTATTGGATCATTTATTAAATGATCATATTGAGATATAGTAATGCAAGTACTGTCATAAATTTTAATGACAGAGATGGTATAGCACTCATTTGTATGTCCAAGTTTACTTTATCCGAGAAACACTGTAGAGACACATGACCCAATGAAGTTTATTTCCAAGTAAGAGAAGAAGAGAATTCATATGTCAGTTACATTAGTGATTAGATATTTTAAAATAAATGCTACAGTTTGGATCTTAAATGCCCCTCCAAGGCCCTTGTGTTAAAATCTTAGTACCCCATGGAATATTATTTGTGAGTCGTGGAAACATCCAAAGGTGGGGCCTATTGGGACTTTTCCAGATCTTAGAGATGGGATAGTGGGATCTCAGCCCCTTCGTCTTACTGTTTTTTGTTTTGTTTTGCTTCCTGACTATAAGGTAATCCCTTTTGTTGTTCTATATCATAGTCCTGCCACATTATGTGCCACCACTGGCCAATGTAACAGGGCCAGCCATGGACTAAAACCACTAAAACGCTGACCCAAATAAGTCTTTTCTCTTTACAAATTTATTATCCTAGTTATTTGTTACAGAGAAAGAATGATGATTAACACAGTGCAGAAAGATAATCTGTATGATGGTAAAGATATTAATCTTTTATATAAGTTTTCAAAGCAAACTTCTGTAGTCATATGACATTTGAATAGATTCTGAAGGAAGTGTGAGATTGAGCCATGTGAATATCTAGAGAGAATTCTAGATGGAAATTGAAAATGCCCTGTATTAAGTATTTTTGTTGAATTTGTAGCATTGCACAGAGGCAAGAGAAATGCAAAGAGTGAGCAAGGGAAGATATAAGGCAAAGAGAGCAGGTTCTAGCTCATAAGATTCCTTAAAGACATAATATTACTATGGAATTTGAGTAAGATTCAAAATTATTAGAAGTTTTTGAGTAGAGAAGTGACATAGTCTGACATATATTTTGTACGATAATTGTATTATATAGAGAATACATTTATGGATGAACTGGGAGTAAATGTACCACTTAATAAATAGATTCAGGAGTCCAGGTAAGAGATGATCACCAAGGAAACTGTTGGTAGTGATGATTACCAAAGAACCTGATTAATAGTCATTAGTTATGGAATAAATTCAAAGGCAGATCAATAGGAGTATTTTGTGTAACAGATAAGAAGTGAAGATATTATAATTGATTATAATTGACACTATTACAGAAAAAAAATACACTTACATTTACAGAGTATAGTAGAAGAAAGGAACCTTATAACAAGATTTGGAGGGTTGGGCAGAAAGTACATTTCCACTTTTTAAAAAATATTATTCATAAGAGACGTTTTTACATCTAAATATAAATGCAAAGTTCTCAGGGGCTATTTAAACCTGGAGTTGTGAAGTAGAAGCTGATTTATAGGCCATATTATTATGTACTATACTTATTTTAGACACAATTGTCAATCTTCTATTGTTTAAATAGCTTATCAGTTCAGAATATTTTTGTTTAAAGGCTGAGGGTTTTTCAAGTTCAAATCTAAATATTATTTGTATATTATGACATCCTGGTAGACCCTTCCTAAAGAAGCTGACAGGATTTTAAAAAGAAAAAAAAATCAGACTAAGTGTACTTTTAAAATTTCTATACAAACTGTGAATGTAGAGAAATGTGTACTAATGATTCAGAAATTGAGTAAACAGGGAAAAGTCTACTTATTCTACACTTGTAATTATCTGCCAGCATTATAAATTAAATGTGTTAAGTAATTTGTATAGTTAACTGAATGATTATTTATGTCCTGAAGTTAGCACATTTCAGTGTTGTTCATAATGACAGAGAAAAATCACAAACTATTTCCTTCCCAAATACTACTTTACTGATGTCAAGATAATTGAATTTATCATATATATTTGTAATTTTTCTTTTTATAGACATTTCAAGCTGTATATTAATTTTGTGCTCAATATGTAAAAATACATCAATAAATGTTAAGCTTACTGATATCGTTTTCTGATATATATTCACAATATTTTTCTTTTGAACATTGTACTCAATATGTTGAAAACAAAATATGGAGATCTCCAATACCAATAATTTCTTCCTCACCTTGTTAATAACTACAAGCTCACTAAAATCTATATGATCTATATGTCTCCAATTATATACATACCTCTATAGTCAGATAAATATTGTCAAGCCTTTGTTTCCTCATTTTATCAAATTTAGTGTTCTTGGTTAAATTTTCTAGACACTGTTGTTAAATTACACTGAATCTATGCTTTGTTTAGCTCCTTGAGAAAAAGGTGTAATATATTTAGATTTACTTTATCTCTGTTGTATATGAGAAGCTTACAAGAGTTAGACAAATTTTGCTCAGAATTAATTTGAGTACATATATCTATATGTAAAACATTAAGTTAAGAATGTATGCATTTTTTGTAAACAATACTTTAGCTCCAACATTTATTACTATTTACTTTCAATATATAGTTTCTACTCACAAGTAGTATACCTTTGATACAGCTTTTAAGTATCAAATTAAAATATGCATGATTCCTCAGTTTTAGACATACATTTTAGCTACATAGATAGCCACAATAAAAATCTTTGTTACACATTTTATGTTATGATTTTTATAACAAGTTTCATTCATATATATATATATATATATATACTTACAAAATAATTAAATAATTAATTCTCATTTCTGTGTGTCCATTCAATTCTTTCATGGTTGTTCAGTAATAGTTCAAATTTTTATTTATTCATATATACTTATTTCCTTCAGTGTGTAAATATATGCATAGTGAAAAATATGGCCACATTCACACAAGGCAGATGTGTGAGTCAGATTATTTTATGGGGAGGAAAATTTGTTCTAAAGGGGCCCCTTTGAGAGAAATTTTGAATTTCTGAGAAAAAAACTAAATGAAGGAAAGATTTCTTTAATTATACTTAGGCATCCCAACAGTTTCTTGTCTTCTGGCACTTGATTGAGGTAAATAAAATTAGTATTTCCAAGTAGAAATGTACCTAGTAGAGTCTGAATGACATAACACTACTTTATTTGCAAAGCAATCAATTGAGTAAATATATGAGATGATAGTTAACTGTGAGGCTAATTTTTTTCAGGAAAAGCAGAGCTATTTAAAGATTCAAGGGCTGGGGGTGTGGCTCAAGCGGTAGCGTGCTCGCCTGGGTTCGATTCTCAGCACCACATACCAACAAAGATGTTGTGTCCACCGAGAACTAAAAAAAAATAAATATTAAAAAAAATTCTCTCTCTCTCTCTTTAAAAATAATAAATAAATAAATAAAGCATACACAGATCAAATCAGGGTGATTTAACTTTAAAAAAAAATAAAAAAATAAAGATTCAAGATATAGAAACCATCTTCCCATTCATATTTTAATTGCTAACTGGTTTTATAATAATTAAAAATAAAAATCTCAATAATATAATGTCATAAAATATTTAAATTACCTTTAAATTTTGATTGAATATTTCTTTATAATATTCTCATAAATCTTCCTGTGTATACAAATATAGTAAAATCATATCCATTTTTTTCATTTTTTTACTATTCCTGATTTGAATAGTTTCATATATTTATGGTATATTCAAGTCTTTATTAGAAATCTAATACTTAAGCAATTTTCCTTTATATTAATGTCTTAAAGTATTCTATAATTTGTTTTTTTTGACATTTTTGTTTCTTAAAGTTCTTAGATTTTAAAAAAATATTGGCATTAAGTCATTCATATTACATTTTTATATTTCTAATATCTTAAGTGTCCCTAGTGTTTTCAGACCAGATGTCAGTAAGTGTTTTGTTCCCCCTGGTTTTTCAGGCCAAATAAGAACTCATAATTGACTTTCCTTGATCTACTTCAGTCCTCAAGACACATGAAAAATTCCCTACAGCCAAATGAGTTAACAAATCTGTCCACTGCTTCATCCATAAGACTCAGTGCAACCACTACCTGTCTCTGGCAGTTAAGTGCTGCTACTAGAATTCTGCTCTTCTCATAGATTTTAGTAGCATTTAAATAAATTTGCCCTTTTTATGACAATGTATCCCACTGTCAGTTGTTACCAACATTTTCAGAATTGTGTGCTCCCTCTCCCACATATTTTTCATGCCTTGATAAAAGAGAATATCTTTATGCCTTACTAATATTGAAGTGGTTAAGTTTATGTTAACAGTTCTATTTTCCAAAAAGTTTGCATTTAGGTGTTAGCATTAGGCAAAAAAAAAAAAAAACAAACCTCTGATATTTTGACCTTGTTTAATAAAGGCTACAAGTAAATTCCAATTTCCAGTAAACCAGTCAAACACATTATTAGAAGCTATCACAACCATTTATGTCAGAAAACAGTGCAGGTGTATATTCTGATATAACATTGTGGGAAAAGTTTTCAACTTGGTTCTTGAAGTTTTCTCCACTGGTTTTCAGATACGATTACAAAAATTAATTAAATGTTTATTAATAGCAGCATTGGCAAATATGTCCAATAAAGTGTCCTTTGAGTCAAAATCATTAATATTATTGAGATTAGTTATATTATTAAATTGATTTGAAGTAGTGACAAAAGATAAGTTTAATTCTCTAGCTATTAGTATCAGTGTGCAAGTATGCTTTGATGTTGGCATAATCTTTTCTTTTAGTTCAAAATTGTCTTTGGATTCTCACCTTACCTGACTATAACTTTCAAATTTCCTTTAATAACATGCTTATCCTTTTGATATAGACACTGCATTTGACAATTTATATTTTAACAACAAAAATGTTGCGTTCCTCTGGAACACAACTTCTAGTTGCCCACCGATTAAAGGGTATCCTACGTATTAATCATTTTTCTCTGAGAAAAAGTATATTGGATTAAAATTGTACATAGTTATTCACTTCTTAAGTCTTATCTAGCACTCAAAAGTAGTTTTCCTCAAAAGCGTGGGTTTGCCATATAACCTTTCATTAATGTCTTCTTAATGTTAAATCTAGTTTGACTGAGGTGGATTTATGTGTCTATGATGTTGAAATGCATCTTGATTAATCATCTTGTACCTATATTATCTATACTAGAAATAATTTTTAGATTGGGTTTACTATGCAGGAAGAGAAAGTCAGAGTTGTTCAAATACAGCTAAACCTTATTAAATGTCAATATGTGTTAGTTTACATGTGCTGCTATAACAAAATCTGTGATATTTGATTTGTTATTAAAAAAAAACCCAGAAGTTAATTGTCTTGCAATTCTGAATCTTGGGAAGTCCAAGATCAAAGTGCTGGCAAGTCCAATTGACTAGTAATAAGCTGTTGTCTACTTTCAAGTTGATAGCTTATTGTTTAATACACTGGAGAGCAGTAAGACTGTGTCCTCCTGTGGAAAAATACAAAAGCACAAGACATCGAAATGTTGATTGAAGCCTATTTTATGAAGGTCTAATTCAATTCACAGAAGAAGAGCCTTCATGGTCTAATCATGTCTTAAGGACCACACATAGTAATATCACCACGTTGACATTAAGTCTTAGCATCTGAATTTTGAAAGGACAAATTCAAATTATAGCACAATGTTTCCAATTAGTATAGACCACTAAATCCAACATATTGGTGCAAAATGATTAATGAATGTTTATAGACACACACACACAAATATATATATATATTTTTGGTACCAGGGATTGAACTCAGGGACATTAGACCACTGAGCCCCAGCCCCAGCCTTACTTGTATTTTATTTAGAGAGAGGGTTGCTTTGCACCTTGCATTTGATGAGGCTGGCTTTGAACTCTCGACTCTCCTATCTCATTTTCCCAAGTTGTTGGGATTACAGGCATGCACCACTGTGCCTAGCTTATATATTTTTAAATTGCATTTTGAAGTAGTATTTTAAAATGTAGTTAGTTCCAACGCTTCAAAAATGCACCCATGTTACAGACAAATACATTGAAATTTAATCTCTTTAAAGAAAAAGGAAAGAAGAAAGAAAGAAGGAAAGGAATACAGGAAGGAAGGAAGGAAGGAAGGAAGGAAGGAAGGAAGGAAGGAAGGAAGGAAGGAAGGGAGGGAGGGAGGGAGGGAGGGAGGGAGGGAGGGCGGGAGGGAGGGAGGGAGAGAGGGAGGTAGGGAAGGAAGGAAGGAAGGAAGGAAGGAAGGACATGATGTTTTTGAGTAGTACTATGTTTTGGATTTGGGGGTGTACCCCCAAAAGCTCCTGTGTTAATGCAGGAATGTTTTGAGGTAAAATGGCTGGATGTGTAAAGTTGTAACCTAATTAATTCATCCTACTTTCAATGCACTGACTGGGTCATAATTGTAGGCAAGTAGGTTGTGCCTTAAGGAGGTGGATCACTGGGGGTGTGCCCTGGAAGAGTGCATCCTCCCTGTCACTCCTTCTTTCTCTTCTTTGTGATTAACCATGAGGGGAGTAGCATTCCTTTACCAAAACCTTCCACCATGATGTGCTACCTAACCTTCAGCACAGAGCAATGGAGCTGTTCATCCATAAACAGAAACTGCTGAAGGCATGAGCCTAAATAAACATTTCCTTCTCTAAGTTGTTCTGCTCAGGAAAATAGTGAGAAAAGCTAACTGAAACAAATAACAACAAAAACAAAATTCATTATAATTTTAATCATTACCTTGAATGTTATTTAGGATAAAATTCCCTTTATCAGATGTAGTTATTTTCTGGACATGTATAGATCTTGAATTATTTCCTCATATGCATGGAGAAGGCAAGATGAATTTAAATATTATCATAGTAAGAGGCTCTGATGTTGATACCAATTCTTGCCTTAAATTTGAATGAGTCTGGGAATAACTGATATTATTTGGTTAGGTTCTTTTCATTTAGATTTCTGTAAACCAAAAGGACAAGTTATGTGTCTCCACACACCCAATTATAATGGTGAAAGAACAATAATTCAATTTGTGCATATGTATTTGCAGCAACTATACCAGGTACAATTGCAAGAACACTTGAAAATCTACATTATATACTCATTGAAACCCTAATGAAAGTAAAGAATATGGTTTATTCAGAAAAAATAAACTCAGTTGAACTTAGGGAAGTCCTAGTCCATCCTAGAAGGTATAGCTCTTAGTGTACTTTTTTAGTTATAGAAAAGGTGCTTTGAATTTGGGCAGCTAATTGCCAGGATATATCTAAAATATGTTAGTCACAGAAGCCAAGGCTCAAATTTACTAAGGAATCCTTTAAATCGTATTTTTACCTGTTGTGGTTTGGGTGACTTAGTCCCTGTGTTAAAGACTTGGGAGGTGATGGGAACTTTGAAAGGTTGGTCCTTGTGTGAGATCCTTAGGTCATGGGGTGGGATGTGTTCTCATAGGGATTATGTCTTTCTTTATGCTTCCTGTATTTTTTTTATTTTCTGGCTTATTATATGAGTGATTTCCACATTTGCTTCCTACTATTACATTCCAATGCCCTCACCAGAGGCCCAAGCAATTAGGTCGCCCAGTCTTGGATTAGAATGTCCAGAACAACAGGCTAAAGAAACCTTTTCTCTTTGATAACTTTGATTGCCTCAACTATTTTATTATAGTAATCTAAATTACTATAACATAGTAGCTAAAACCCTACTATATAATCAGTTAAAGCAAATTACTATAACATAATAGCTAAAACCCTACTATATAATCAGTTAAAGCATGTTAATGATCAGTATATACATTTTCAATAATAAAATATTTTTTCTAGACTATTTCATCAGTATCTTGGGCAAAGATTAGCACTAGAGTTCCACATATTTCTGGATATTGCTGTGGCATCTATCCTAGACCATATACATGTTAACCCTATTATCTTCAAATTATTTTTTAAAAAGTAGATACACAGCAGTAATTGGTCCTACAGAGCAAATGTTCCTGATTCTCCCCTGAGAAAGTGAATATTTTGTTCTATGTCTTGGTTCTTCCTTCTGAGAATTCCTCATTATGTTTTTCTTTCATAATGCTGGCCAAGTTCTCTCAGATCTTATTTCTCTCCTCTGAGACATCTTCTCTTTTCTGTAAGAATTGGCCCATATTTGAAGCAGTTAAATAGTGTTCTTAGCTCATAGAGAGTTAGGAACCCAGAGGACTTTTGATAATTTGAGTAATCTCAATTCTTTTTAGCCCAAACTGAATGCCTTTTGACTGACATGACTTTCATAAATTCTTTGTGGAATTTCTATCTATCAGAAATTTTGTTACCTTTTGTGATAAAAGCCATTATCAATTTCTGTCCTGGACAGATTTATCTCACTTTGGAATGGCTTGTCACTGTCACTCTGTTTCAGAACAATTCTCATAAGATTCTTTGGGTCTCCATTGTCAGTTATTGTGGTAGTGATTATTTGTCTAGGGATGGGTCTACTAGGCACTGCCGTAAATCTTTCAGATTTCTTATATGTGTCTCATAGCTGTGCTCTTAATTTGATCTTTGTCCTTAGGCTTCATATCACTTTGTGAATATTTTATTAGCTGAGAAGACTGGGGATGAGACACAGTTTTATTTTTCAACCTAGTTAAGTCTTGTCTCCTCTATATTGTCTCTAAATTCTGTTTTCAAAGTGAAGGATTCCTTTTTTATCTCATTTTTCCCTTACAGCTATTTATCATCCACTCTTAATGATACCACACTGTCACTCGCAGCATTTGGTTCTGTGATCTCCTTAATCATATCCAAACATTCATTGGTGAATGTATTGTTTTCCAGGGTTAACACACTTGACAGTTTGTCTATTTACATTTCAACATGGGCCTGCATAAGCTAAAAAAAAAAAAAGTATAGAGGAAACTACCAAAAAAGATGAGAAAACAGTTAGCCAATGATTTCCAGAGGCTGAGTAAGCACTGAGGTAGGTAATTCTGATACAGGCTGGAGAATGGGTGACTATTACCTTCTCTGAAAGGCAATGCCACATGTCACAGATATTTTTTTTAATGAACCTCTGACTTCAGATACCAATTCCTGTATGAGTTGTCTGTTGCTGAGACATTGACCATCCCAAATCTGAGTGACTTAAAAAAATGGCCATTTATTCAAACTATGGTTCTCCTGTTCCTGTCTTATTCTAGTTTAGACAAAGCTCAGCTCATTTGATTTGGCTTGCTCATGTGCTGCAGATGCTTGACAGATCAGTGGGAGTGGACCACTTCAGACAGCCTCATTGGGAAGGTAGGGATGGAACACAAGAGCAATTCCCTTGTTCTGATCACTGCACAGCAGACCAGTTGAAGGATCTGCATGTAGAAAAGGGTGTCCAAAATTCTCAAGAGAGAGGAATTTTCAAATTTTTCATGACAATTTATGAGCTTGCTTAAAGTTACTCTCACCACATTCTAATGGCCATAAGAAGTCAAAGATCAGCCAAGGGTAGAGATGTAAGCTGCACACCTTTATCTCTTTGTGAGGAATGGAAGCATCAATCACTGAACAGGTTAAACTACAGGAATGATACTCCTAATCTGATATTTCCAAAATGTACATTATAAAGGAAGTTTTTAGATGGAAAATAAAACACATAATTGTTTATTGATATTTTAATCTATATGATATAAATTTTAATGAGTTTAATATTTTAAATGAATAGTATATTAAGTAATTCTACATAGCAAAGAACTTCGTTGTACATAACATTTGATAAATGAATGAATATGAATGGATGCATAGGATGGTCAGTCATCTAAAATTTATTGTTATAATTTGTGTTTTCTATGATCTTTGAGGTGAAAAATAAATGCTATAGTATGATTTAGCCAGTATTATCACAGAATAAGGATACTAAAGTAATCTGATAAATTAATGATGACCAGAGAACAGTCCAATAGTTGAGTCAGTGAGCTGATTATCATAAGTTCCTTGTAATAACAGTTGAATATTAATTTATAGGATATATGGGAATCCACAAGGACATAGTTGTGGGACATGTTTTTTTTTTCTATGTTTTACTCTCTGTTGTTACATAAAACTTCCCTTCTGGCAGAATATGTGCCACATAAGTTGTCATATGGCCTCAGAATTACGTAACAGTCATAATTAGAACATAACACTTTTACTTAGATTGTTATTATTAATTTGTACAGTGCTGTATGCAAATACTTTCATATATAAGAGAAATGTCTTCCTTAAAATAAGAAAATGAGGTTAAGTAACCAGGTCAATGTACAACACTGTGAGGGTTGGTGTAATAAAACACCACCAACTGGGTGCCTTAGAACAACATAAACTCATTGCCTCAGAGTCCTGGATGCCAGAGGTCCACAGTCAAGGTAGTGGGTTCAAGCTCCCTGTGAAGGCTCTAGATGAGGATCTATTCTAGTTCTTTCTGGCCTTTTGGTAGTTTGTTGGCTTATAGTATCAAAGCTTCAGTCTTCATGTAATTACCCCAGTGTACACTTAATGCTGCTCCGGCATAAAAAAAGTTTATTTTAATCCTTTAAATATTATATCGTGATTCATAATAATCTTCATAACAAATAGTTTTCATAAGTCTATATAATCCATACAAATAAAATTTTCATTTGTATATGAAAAGGTGCATTGTCCCTATGTGTTAATTTTTAATGTACCCATCCTGGACGAATGTTTTCATTTGTAAATGCACCTATATAAAACAGCATTCAAATATAAATATAACCATTAAAATAGATAACCATCTTTTGGTAAAAACATAAAAATAATTATATAAGATTTAACATAGTGAAATTTAGAAATTAAATAGAATTGAGGATAACTCTAGCTAAGGCCCTATGGCTTTAAGGCTGAAAAAACAATATTTGTTAAATATAAGAAGTAACTTTTGAAGTCTCAGTGATTGATAAAGATTAACATAATATCAGTTTGTCTTAATGATTGATAGTAGAAAATTTGACATATTATGGATGTGACTCTCTTATTTTCTATAACACTTCTAATGATAGAGAAATGACAGATTTGAGGTTTGATATGAAAAAGTTTCTGTGTTTTATTCAAATGTTTCCTAAACTGAACACATTGTATTCCTACTAGTATTAACTAATATTAAAGTGTCACAGCATTAAACATTGATTTTTAAAGAAATATTTGCTGTTACTCATATCTTCTGAGATACTTGCAGGATGAAAAAAAATGTAGCATCAATTCCTCTTCCAAAAAAGAAGACAAGAAATTTTTGTGAATAAATTATTTTGGTTCTTGTTTCAAATCAACAGAATGCTAATCTCTTTAATATATTGCTAATCTGGAGTAAAAATAGAATACCAAAATATGTTATATACTAAAGCAAAAACTCTTAGATAGATTTAGAAAGTGGCTTATAGGTTTTACTTTTCTTAACATTTCATAGATATAAGATTCTTGAGAATCTATGAAAAGCTGTAAGATTATGTTTTTGAAAATTTACATGGACATTGTACAACACAGTTTTACAAAATGTTATGGATGTCATGTTATGGATGTCCCTGAAGCCTATCTATAGATCTCTACTAATTTTGTATATCTATGTATATATCTGTACAAACACCATTATGAACCAATCAAATATCTTAATAAGACTTTTGAGAAAGCCACAATCCAAGAATTTTAACATATTTTTGCAAGTGATATAGTAGACTATAAAAACATAATTTGCTAAAACTACCATACTGTATTATTTAATGTAATGTAGTTGTTCTAAAATTCTTGAAGAGAAATCTACTAAAAATAGATGTAGAAACAATTCTTGGAGACTCATTTTTTTCTTTTCTTTCTTTCTTCCTTCCTTTGTTCCTTCCTTCCTTCCTTCCTTCCTTCCTTCCTTCCTTCCTTCCTTCCTTCCTTCTTTCTAATTTGTTCTAATTAGTTATACATGACAGTAGAAAGCATTTTGACATATCATACATACATGGAGTATAAGTTCTCATTCTTCTGGTCTTGCAGAAGGTAGAATCACACTGGTCATATAATCATATATGTATATAAGGTAATTGTGTCTGATTTGTTCTACTATCCTTCCTACTTGCGTACCTCTTCATCTCCCATCATTCCCCTCTGCCTAATCCAAAGTACCTCTATTTTTCCCTAGCCCCCCCATTGTGAATTAGAATCCACATATGAGAGAAAATATTTGGCCTTTGTTTTTTTTTTTGAATTGGCTTATTTCACTTAGCATGATATTCTCCAGCTCCATCCATTTACCAGAACATGCCATAATTTCATTCTTCATTAAGGCTGAGTAAAATTCCACCATGCAAATATAGCATGTTCTATTTATCCATTCATCTTTTGGAGGGCATCTAGATTGGTTCCATAGTTTGGCTATTATGAATTGGGTTGTAATAAACATTGATGTGGCTGCATCATTGTAGTATGCTGATTTTAAGTCCTTTGGGTATAAACCGAGGAGTAAGATAGCTGGGTCAAATGGTGGTTCCATTCTAAGTTTTCTGAGGAATCTCCATACTGCTTAACATAATGGTTACACCAATTTGCAGTCCCACCAGCAATGTATGAGTGTAACGTTTTCCTCACATCCTTACCGATATTTATTGTTTCTTATATTCTTGATAATTAGCATTCTGACTGGAGTGAGATTAAATCTTAGAATAGTTTTGATTTGCATTTCTCTAATTGTGAGAGATGTTGAACCTTTTTTCTTGTATATTTCTTGATCAATTGAATTTCTTTCCTTTTTTTTTTGGTGAAGTATCTGTTCAGTTCCTTAGCCTATTTATTGATTGGGCTTTTTTTGGGGGGGCGGGGGTCTTTGTATATTCTGTAGGTTAATGCTTTGAGGTGCATGTGGTAGAAATTTTCTCCCATTCTGTAGGCTTTCTCTTCATGTTGTTGATTGTTTCCTTTGCTGAGAAAAAGCTTTTTAGTTTAAACCCATCTCACTTATTGATTCTTAATTTTACTTATTGCATTTAGGAGTCTTGTTAAGAAAGTCAAGCCAACATGGTGGAAATTTGGGCCTACTTTTTCTTCTATTATGAGCAGGGTTTTGTTCTAGAGCCTCCTTCTTTAATTGACTTTCATTTTTGTGTAGGGTAAGAGATAGGGTTTAATTTCATTGTGTTACATATGGATGTCCAGTTTTCCAAGTACCAGTTGTTTAAGAGACTATCTTTTCTCCAATGAATTATTTTTGACGCCTTTGTCTAGCATGAGATAACTGTATTAATGTTTGTTTCTGTGTCTTCTATTCGGAACCATTGGTCTATGTGTGTGTTTTGGTGCCAATACCATGTCCTTTTTGTTACTATGGCTCTGTAGTATAGTTTAAGGTCTGGTAATGTGATGCCTCCTGCTTCACTTTTCTTGCTGAGGATTGCTTTAGTTATTCTGGGTCACTTTTGTTTTGAATGAATTTTATGATCTTTTTTATTTTTCTGTGAAGAATTTCATTGAGATTTTAATTGGGATTGCATTAAATTTGTATCGCATTTTTAGTAGTATGGACATTTTGAACAATATTATTCACTTTTAATGTAAGCTATGTGGTATATAAGCAAATAGAAAAATTTAAATACAAAATGTATAATCTTCTATTGTCATGGTAACCATTAGTGTTAGAGTAATGACTATCTCAGCAAAAAATAGTGTCTTTCACAAAGAAATATTAGATAAAACTAGTTAAGCAGTGCTTATTCTAATTAGCAAATAAATTCTACTAGGACAGGAATTCAACACAAAATAGAAAAGAACAAAACCACACTAACTACTTAGTTAAAAAACATATTTCTCCCCAGAGCAAAACAGTAAATTATTAGATTATTATATTTTGATAACATTTGCTCATGTGATTTGTGTTGAATCAATCACCAAGTAAAAGTATACTACATAAGAAAGCCAATTATACACATGTAGATTTTAAATAATTGTCTGAAAGTTGTAGCATTTCAAAAACTATGACTATAAAGGTAGTTGGTGTAGATTTCTTGACTTTCCCTATTTTTCAGAATCAGTGAATTAGTCACAACTATAATTTAATGATTACAAAGTACAATTTGTCCACTTAAATAATATTTTAAATAAGGAAATAAACATTAGTGTTATTGAAAACACACACTGAATTGAACCATGATTAAAAATTAACTTATGTAGGCTCTGTTACTACTCTGAGTTAATTACCAGTATCATTTCCATAATTATGCACCGTATTCATTTCACAGAGCAAAGCTTGGTATGGAAATAGCATAATTTAGCATACTCGCTTCAATAACTGTAGTGTTGAAAATATGCATGAATAAATTTTAAGGTATATGACTTCTTGGATCACAGTGTCACAAAATGTCTGGGAAGTAAACATTAATATCATAAATTAGTTATTTTAAACAATCTAGAGCTTATGACTTTGCATAAGTCTTCATTTAAATTTAAAACATTTAAATATGTTTAATGCAAATTGCTGTACTTTGAAATCTATGATTATATAGATAAAATTGAGTTTAATTTTACTCTATCCAGGACATACTGATTTAAATATAAACATTATGATCTGTATTTCAAGAGGAAAGCTTACATTTTGATTAGAACAAACTTTTTTAAAGCTTGTAACTGACTTCCCATGTGACATAAGAAGAAATAACTTGATGGATTTAGCGGAGTCTTCATTAATTAACATTGTACTTCAGAAACAAACATTTCTTGAGTTGGGGCAATAGAATGCATTACTCCTAGAGGAAAGACGGATGTGCTTTTAGAGATATCATATTATTTATCCTAACATAATTATATGATGTAGGAATGGATACCATTATTTCATAAATAAAAAAGAAAATCAAGCATCCAGAGGGTTTATTTTTATTTATGAAGGTAACACTGTCTGTGGGTGCTAAACAGAGATATGATCTTCAGCCTTCTGGTTTCAAGTTTATTTTGTTCCAAACATGCACATTTGACATATTCCTGTCATTTATCAGAGCAATCTAAAAATGTTTTAAGGAAGAAGGAACATTGATGTTCAAAAGTTAATATAAATTAAGAAGTTGGCAGAGACTCAGAGGAAAGGAAAAGATTGTAAATACACAGGGAAACAAAGTTCCATGATCACTACCTCCCTTCCATGACACCAGCTATCCAAGCTCTGCCCTCCAGTTTCCCAAACTAAAATCCATGAAATCTCACAGATTAGAAACCAACCCAGTGTCTAGAACCAGTCTAACACTTTTCAACTTATAGTAATAAAACCTCATTAATGCAAATATCTTTATTTCAAAATTCTGAATATTTGCTTCAACAATGCAACAAATTCCTGAGTTCCTTGTAGAGAGGGGTCCCTACCTTTTTATAACCAGACTTGGATTCTAGAATGTAATTGAACCCATGAAGTTTAGCTACTATTCTCTACCACTAGTTTTCTCTAATGCTGCCTTTTTTTGTGTAAATGTCACGATATTTCTAGTTTGGAATTTTGTTACAAAAGAATAGTCCTATTCTCTACATCCTTCCAGATACATTAACAGTACCTCTCTAACTCACACTGGTCTTCTATTGTCTCCTTCTAGTCAGTATATTTATGAGATAGCATACCTTTCTCACATTCAGCAATGCTGAACTAACCACATCCTCATGTATACATATAGGAAAGGCAACAACATGCAAATGTTGATTCCATACCTGATTTATTTCTCCTCATGAAAAATGTAAGTTTCAATGAAACCAATCTTTAACAAGGAGAGAAAATAGAACCAATACGATGCAGGAAATAGTAAGCAACAAATTTTAATGTCCACTGAATTTGTTACTTTTATTGAACATAGGTTTTGTGACATAAGGAAATCCATTTCCCCTGACCAATATTTTTATCCATTTTTAATTTATATATTTTCATTAAACACAAGTAGCATCTGTTATGGTTTATACATGAGGTGTCCCCCAAAAGCTCATGTGTGAGACAATGCAAAAGTTCAGAGGTGAAATTACTGGGTTATAAGAGACTTAATGTAATCAGTGCATTCATCAACTTGAATGGATTAACTGGGTGGTAACTGTATGCAGGTAGAGTGTCGCTGGACAATATAGGTCACTAGAGCTGTTAGAATCAACTTACAACATGGTTGAGGATTAATAGGAAAAATATTTTTAGCACTACAAGCTTTAAAGCATAAAATGATCAACTACATATGTCATATGATGCTATAGTTTTCAACCCAAAATATGATTAATACAATTACACATTAATACAGTGTATACAGGTGTATAATGTTCTACTTTGCTTGAGCTGCTACATAAGCTGGGCATCATCTACTCAATAGAAATTGATTTCTTGAGAAGTCCAAGTTCAATGTGCTGGCATATTTGGAGACTGATGAGGGTTTAGTCTCTGGCTAAAGATCCTGCCTTTTTTGCCACATTCTCTTATGGTGGGAATATAGGGATGTCTCTCAAGTCTCCTCCTTGTGAACAGGATGTTCACAAGAACTTATTCCTCATGATCCATTCACCTACCAAAGGTCTACTTCTTAATACTACCAGGCTGGGAATAAAGATTTCAACAAATGAATTTTGTGGGAACATAAGCATTAAGACCATAACATGGTTGAATATTTTATCTTTAATACATTGTTAAAATAATGTCCCAGTGTATGGTACTTCAAACAGATACATATATGACCTATCTGATTTTCAAAGTTCTAAGTTTGTATACTTCTATAATAATATACAGTCCTATTAATAATAAAGTTCTTATACTTCTCTAATCTCATCTATATCCATATCACTGTCAATAGTCATTTCTCATGATAGTTATTATTGTATGAAGTCACATAATTTTGTAGTTAAGAAACTTAAATTGTGTGGATAGAGATTAAGAATGGTTTGTTAGCAATATATTATCAAACCATCCAGGGTTAAGAGAAAACTTAAACTGATCAGGGTCTACAATCTAAATTACTACCCAGAAAAAAAATAACTGTCTGTCTTCAAGTGAAAATTATTTTATCCATAATTATCTACTACCATCAATTTTCCTAAAATCTGTCAGTATGAATCTTTTAATTTTATAAATGACTATATTTTGGACAGATTTCAATAATTTTCTTTTCTTTAGCTTTTTTTTTTTTTTTGATTCAACACAACTAACTCAAAGCACTAGTTACATATCCCTAAATCAATATGATGGCCTACAATCAAAATAATTTCAATTGTCTTTTTTTCATGATAGATGTTATTAACTCCTCACATCGACTTGAAAAGTCTCAATAATGTAATTGTTATTATGAAGTTTTGAGAAATATAATATCTAAGCTGATTCTTTTCATCTTAAAATTTATTAATTGAAAATGAATAATATATAATTCTTAGTATTTGAGGTAGTTATAGTTGAACTACAGTTTTAGAATATATTGTTGAAGATATTTTTCCTTATTTTATTAAAGAAAGTAATGCTAATATTCCTTCTCCAATACTATAGTTAGGCACTCACTTTATTTTGTGATGACTAAATTCATGAGTGTAAGAACTTCCATCCTTATAAAATCAAAAGTGACTTTAAATAATATGAATGGAAGTAAACATAGAGTAGTGGCCAGTTGGCTTCCCTCTTCCTCTACTAAAATTATCATTTTTTTTCAGGCTCAGAGTTGAAGATCAGATGTTCTATCATCCTTGAATATCAAAGTATTATTAAAATTCAGGCCAAGGCATGTTTTATTAGCTAGCATTTTACCCTGAGTTAGTATAGATTAGATTGTAACTAGTTTCTGCCCACAGAGTCAAAAGCCAATGAAAAATCAATGAAAGTTTCAACCACTTTTATATTATTCTTGATGAAATTTTCCAGAAATTGAGTGTGTAGCATAGATAAATAGTTGAATTGCGTGTCTAAAGCCAACTAGTTTTAGTACAAAATTTTTGTGTAAGAATTTTAGTGTTTTAAATAGAAAATTGGTACTGCATCTAGTGGACTTTAATGTAAATTCTATGTAAATAAATTTCTGAGGGACAGGAACTTAAACTGATATGGGCTATACTTTGCGCTTATCTCTCTGAGAATATAGCCATGAAATAAATTTAGAAGAGATGCTTTCACACTTTAATAACTATTTTATAGCTAATCTTAAGAGCCTTGTTTCATTCCTGAAAGTAAAGTGGCTATTCAGAGAAAACTTGAAATACGTATTTTACAAATGAAGTTCAGAATACTCTGAATAAAACACTCCATACCTCTGCATCACTTTTAATATACCTTCCTAGAGAAGTGAACTATAAAGAAACCTATAAGAAAGAAAATCTAATAGGTTTAAAGAAAGTTAACACAGAGGTAAGAGAATCTGAACGATATGGTCACAGAAATAAAAATTTAAGCATTTTTGAAGAAAAAACATGTGAGTCAAAAATGATTGGGATATGTTAAGAAAAAACACAGAGACTATTCTTTCTGAAAGCAGGAGTGGGAAGCCTCTTCATTTAACAAACAAACTTATCTAAAAAACAATGCACAAATTTTCTGTTTTCTGCTGAGCTCTAAGTGGTCCAAAATCATTACCCCAGGAATTCTATAGTTTATAAATATAATGTGCATATGTATATATTTTTTAATTTTTCTCTCCTCTACTTGGAAAATACCTTTATTTTGTGGCATCAAGTACTATAAAATAAATAATTTACCTTCTTTAACATTAGGATTTGCCTCTCAGGAGGTGTGCCAGTATACAGGATTTTTTTAAAAAAATAATAATTTGTTCTAGTTTGTTAGGCATGACAGTAGAATGCATTTTGGCACATTATACACAAATGGAGCACAAGTTCTCATTCTTCTGGCTGCCCTCCTCTGGCTAACCCAGCCATCCCACACCTCGGTTTATACCTAAAGGACTTAAAATCAGCATACTACAGTGACACAGCCACATCAATGTTTATAGCAGCTCAGTTCACAATATCTAAACTATGGAACCAACCTAGATGCCCTTCAACAAATGAATGGATAAAGAAAATGTGTTACATATACACAATGGAATATTACTCAGCTTTAAAGAATGAAATTATGGCATTTGCAGGTAAATGGATGGAACTAGAGAATATCGTTAAGTAAAATAAGCCAATCCCCAAAAAACAAAGGCCAAATGTCTTCACTGATAAGTGGATGCTGATCCATAGTGGGGTGAGAGGTAGGGAAAAATGAAGGAACTCTGGGTTAGGCAGAAGGGAGTGAGGGGAGGGTGAGACTATGAGGATGGAAAGGACAGTAGAATGAGACAAACATTACTACTCTATTTTTGTTTCATTTTACCTAATAGTTTCTCTTTTCTAATAGATAATCATTTTGTTAGGGAAGCTTAGATCTTCATTAAATTAATTAAAATGAAAGATGAGACAGATATTAAGCTTTGACATTAAAATAGTAATTTCTGAGTCTATAGAATACCATGACCATGAAAACCAGACTTCAACTAAAGAATTAACAATTACAAATACTTCAGCTTTACACATTAAACAGAAAAGCTGATCTATTCAGAGATTATAAAACTTTATTTATATATTTGATACTAGAGATTGAATTCTGGAACACTTTACCACTGAGCTACATCCCTAGTCCTTTTTATTTTAAATTTTGAGATAGGGTCTTGCTAATTTGCTTAGGTTCTTGCTGAGGCTAGCCTGGAATTTGTTACCCTTCTGCCTCAGCTGCCCAAGTCACTGGAATAGAAGCATATGCTATGGTGCCTGACTAGAATTATAGAAATTTATGATAAATAAATTATAAACAAAGGTGGATATGTCACTAAGAGAGTTGTTAAAAATATAAAAGAAGGTTGTCATGTCAAAACCTTTCCTTTCTGATTAAAGGGAAAGTAAGACATGATCAGATGGGATAGTACACACTTCTCTGACCTATGTTCAGTGTCTCTAATAAGGATGGAATTGTAAATTAGGAAGAATATGTTCTGTGTTAGAACTATTCACCTGAACAGTGACTTAGACTCAGTGGTTTGCTGTGTAGTCTCAAGGAAGTTGAAAGCCTTTAATAAAAGTCCCACATTTCCCTTCATTTCTGTTTCTGAGTGTGAGAAAAAACCTGAAGTATAAAGAGTTTTTGTTTAACCTGAGTCCACTGGATGTCTTGCACTTGAGATGGCAGTTCTCATTTTAACTGCTCCCTCCAAGAAAGGGCTGAGTTCTGAGGAAATGAAAAACAGAAATTAAGCACTTGAAAGATGATGCTTGTGGAAGGTGGGAACTTTGAGATCTTCAAGTTGTAAATTAATAGGAGAAGAGGTCAGAAGTGGATAAAGAACTTACAGTGTCCATTATATCACGAAGAGATTCAATGTAGTAAGAGACTCTTTGGAAGGGAAAAAATGGGATAAAATATTTAAACATAGCGGGGATAATGAGAATCAAAAGGCCAATGTTTGTAGATGTCATGTAAAATCAAAGCATATTATATTAAACTTTTACATAAACCATGTCAACAGTGACATTTGTAAAGAGATTACAACAGTCAAAAAATTATATTAAAAGATCAGGATGTAACTTACCCACTAACAAGAGAGATTAAAACAACAGTCCATTTTATCTGTGCCAATGATGTGGTTGATACTCTAAGTGTCCCCCAAGATCCACATGGTAAAGCCTTATTCCCTAGGGTGGCACTATTGGAAGGAAGTGGAACCTTTAAGATGGTGGCACTGTAACAGGAGGTCTTCAAGTTTTCAGAGCATATCTTGAAAGGGGATTGTGGCACTCTGGTCTGTCCCTTCTTCTCTTTCATTTCCTGGTCATGAGGTGAGTGATTTCATTCCATCAAACAATCCCTCCATGTTGTGCTGCCTTACCAGAGGTCTAAAGCAATGGAAACAGCTGACCCTGAACTGAAATCTCTTAAACTATGAGGAAAAATAAAACCTTTTCTCTTAATAAGTTGCTATCTCAGTTTCTTTCTATCGTAATAAATTGTCACCACAGGTGGTTTTGATGAAATGATTCAAAAACATTATTAAGAACCTATCAAGGACCTAATCATTTTCTTTTTCTTGTATGTCTATTCTGAAAGTGTCGCCATGCTATCTAATAGTAGTAAGATGGCTATTAAATCAACAAGCTTAGTGTTATTATTCAAGGCAGAAAGGAATACAATTAACAAATCAATCAAATATTTATTCCATAACTATTTCTTTGTTCAGGAAGTTTTTCTTCCCAGATGCTCCAAAGAGAGAGAGAGAGAAAACTTCTTTTTGTTTCATTAGGTGAAAGCAGGAAAGTCTGTTAAATAAGTGTTTTGGAAGTACCATTTGACCCAGCAATCCCTCTCCTCGGACTATACCCAAAGGACTTAAAAACAGCATACTACAGGGACATAGCCACATCAATGTTTATAACAGCACAATTATCAATAGCTAAACTGTGGAGCCAGTGTAGATACTTCAGTGGATGAATGGATAAAAAAAAATGTGGCATATACACAATGGAATTTTACTCAGCAACAAAAGAGAATAAAATCATGGCATTTGCAGATAAATGGATTGCATTAGAAGATAATGCTAAGTGAAGTTAGCCATTCCCCAAAAAATAAATGCCAAATGTTTTCTCTGATATAAGGAGGCTGACTCATAGTGGGGTAGGGAGAAGGAGTGTGGGAGGAATAGATGAATTCTACATAGGGAAAAAGGGTGGGAGGGGAAGGGAGGAAGGGAAGTAGCAAGGATGGTGGAATGTGATGGACATCATTATCCAAAGTACATGTATTAAGACATAAATTGGGTGTCAACCTACTTTATATACAAACAGATATGAAAAATTGTGCTCTATATGTGTAATAAGAATTGTAATACAAAAAAGTACATGTATAAAGACACGAATTGGCATGAATACACTTTATATACAAAGATATGAAAAATTGTGCTCTATATTTTTAAGAAGAATTGTAATGCATTCCACTCTCATGTATTTAAAAAAATAAAATCAATTAAATTTAAAAAAGTATTCATGAGGATGCAATGAGCATATTTGGTATAAATCTATCATAATTTGCATTCTGTGTCAAAACATTTTTTTCCTACAAAAAAAATGGGAATTTTTTTAACTTCAAACAGGGTACAGTTGAGTTTTGGGTAATCCACTAATAGATCTGACACAATGAACATTTCTCCAAGAGGTATGTATATTTGTGAGAAAAGAAACTGTTTCCCTTGCACTATGTGCAGACTCCAGTTTGCTTTTAAAACTATAATCCCTTCTATCAGAAAAACAACCTATACATAATGGAGCATTCTTTTAGGCCTTATGTATTACCCATGATCTCTACTATCATTCTGAGAGAAAGACTTTGTATATGTACCTTCATAGTAGTTTGTATTTTGCTGTCATAAAACTTCTAACTGATTTTTTCTGTTTACCTTTTTATGTTATACCAAGTTAAATGGGACAATCACTATTAAATAGGCATTTTTATTTTAAAATTTGAGCATTGGAAAATGTCCTATCTTCTAAGAAGAAGGTGCTAACAATTTTATTGTTTTCACCTTGAGAAAAGCTGAGAGTGAGAAGATTTCATCACCTGCAAAAGGTAGAATAAGATAAGGATGAAGGATTATAGAAAACATGGGAATTCAAGACAGCACTTCCATTAAAATACTGTATTACATGGAGCATGTCAGAAATGGTTAATAAATGGGGAGAGACAAGTAAGAGATGTGCCTGAATAGAACTAAGTGGAAGCTCAAGAGGCATCAAACAATTAAATTGTGTTTGAGGGGATTTATATGGTGGAAACAAGCTTCAGTCTTTGTATTTGGAACCATGAATTCTAGCCTTAGGTCTAATAAATATGGATCCTAGAACATGAGTTTTCAAAGTGTGGTCCACAGACACCTGAGATTTTTGTCAGGTGTTTTCAAGGCTTATTGTAAGAAATAAAGAAGTTATTTACTTTGTATCATTATATTGACATTTTCACTCAAAGTGCAAAAGTATTAGGTAAATATTGTCCAGACAATAATCAAAATGTGGTGTCACATACTCATAATGGATTCTTCACAATACATTTGAGGTAAAACACACACACACAAACAAGTGAACAAACAAACTTACATAAGAGTTTCCTAAATTCTGTTAAACTGGGAATACTATGTGCTATCATTTTAATAATCTTTATGACTCAATTACATATATATATAGGCATATGCAAATATGCATAATACAAATATGCCCCATATTTGCTAGTACCACGACTTTCTTAAGAAAACACATATTTAAAGTTGTTTAAGTTGCAACCTGATCCAATGTTGTTTTTGGATAAAACATCATGTTTACTTGAAAAATGTATTGACAGACAAGCTACATTTTTTTTTAATGTGGGAATTGGCTGAATGAAGTTAACCCATAAGTTAACCCATAAAGGAAAAAAGAAGGAGAAACTGAAGCATTTGTTGTCAATGATGAGTGATTTTCTCTCAAAATCTTTCTAATTAAATTGTCCATTCAGAAACTCTGACTTCCCTGTCTCTTCCTAACAGAACTTTGCCATTGTGATTTCCTAATACTTAAAGGTTTTCTGATGAGATTAATGGTATTAAAAATTGTGATCTTATCTATTTTGTAATAAAATGTGTTAATATTTATAAGATTTCTGCACAATTCAGGGATTATATTTTTTAGTACTTCCTAAATGACCAATGCATGATGTTACAAAACTATGTGTAAGTGAGCATTCCACTCAAAGTATAAGATAGCTCAAAAGATTTTAACTCAGCAGAGTAAAAAACATTTTTAGTAAGGATCCAGATACCACATAACAACTAAATTCTTAAAAATTAACTTATTGACTTTTGGCATAGTATCAAAAACTTATTCATACTCATCCAAAAAGCCTGGTGAGATAGTCACAGTGATTCATCAGAGCTTTCCCACCAGGACCCCATTTCAAAGCTGTGAGGCTTAGGCCAACTCGCAGCCAGTTGTGCCCAGCTGATGACTGAGCAGTATGGGTATTGAAAGTGAGCCCCTTCTGTCTGAGATGAGACTCCTCAAATAAGTAATCTTTTCTCTATTTTTCCTCAATGGTTTAGACAAGATTTTTCAAAGCTATGTTGATGTCTGCCTCTTTCTTCCAGTTCTTTCTCTCTCCTATTTTACCTGTCTTTTTTTTGTCTGTCAAACTCTCCCTGATTGGTGTTGCTCTCTTTGCAGTATATTTTAAAAATAAATTTCCTCCAACTTGTACCTTGAACTTCTAATTCTATCTGCATATGCTACCTGAGAAACTTATCTTTTACATCATTCAGATACATTCTCATTTCCAAATAAATGTGTATGTAAGGTGGATTTTATTCATGTATGACAACCAAAAAAAGATGTGCTATAAAAATTCAAAATAAATATGTATGAAACTCCAGATATTTGTCCCCTATTAAATCAGATATTGAAATATTTTTCAAAATATTGCCAGGCACAGTGGCTCATGCCTGTAATCCCAGCTGTTCAAGAGGCTAACGTAGGAGGATCACAAGTTCAAAGCCAGCCTCAGCAACTCAGAAAGACCCTGTCTGTAATAAAATAAAGAAAAAGGGTTGGGTGCTGCAAATGTGTACAATGAGTCAAAATGCATTCTGCTGTCATATATACTTCATTAAAATAAAAATAAAAATTTATTTTAATTAATTTATTTAAAATTTATTTTAATTTATAAAAATTTAAAATTAAAATTTTTATTTTAATGAAGTATATATGATGTTGATGTAGCTTGGTGGTTAAACAACCCTGGGTTCAATCCCTGGCACCAAATATTTATATATAACACCACATTTCTTACTAGTTATGGAAATATAGATAATTTTCACAAATATGTTATTCAAAATAACAATGAGTACATTTTTGTTTTAAAATATATTTTATATGCATTTAAATATACTTATGTTTACATTTTTATTAACAAATATTTGCGTCTATTGTGTTTTGTTTTCTATATTCACAAAATAAAACATTCACTGATTGTAGGGATAAAGGTATGAACATCTTTGAGCAGAGGACATTTTTCTACCTCACACATAGTATATACAAATAAAAGGATATAAGAAGATTGTGACTTGAATTGGAAGACCATGGTACTGATTGAGCAAGGATAGAGAAATGTGTAAAATATTACAATTGTCTTTAGAGATGAACATAATTGTGTGAGACAATTGTAAATGATGAAACAAAGAAATTTTTATATTATTTTTTTAATTGGTAGAAGTCTTCTTAATCTACCTTTTTTTAAATAATTGCAAAATAATCATTTATTTCCTTAAAAATCTTGCCATGGTAAGGCACTGAGCCACTTTGTTAAATATGCATATTTTTCTCCTTTAGAATTAAATAAAATGATCACTAATTTCAAATGTTGTCAAGACAGAACAATCTATTTCTTTAAATTAGACAATATCTTGCCTGGATTTTTTTTTTCAAATTTTCTGTTCTAGAGCGGGGAAAAATTGCCCTGAGGATGGTGGGAGGAGAAACATGAAGAGACAGGGTGATGAAGAAGCATCATTATTTGCCAATAGCCATTTAGTTTTCCAAATATCTGGAATTCATGTCAGGCTATGTCTTTATTTCTCCATGTATGCTTCTAACCATTGACGATCTTGAAAATCATTAAAAATATTTTTGTTTGCATCCACATGGCATTTTAAGAATTTATTTTGGGATCAACACTGCATATCCCTTTTTACTTGAACAAGTTTATCAGCCATTTAAGTCTATACTACATACTTGATGACAATCGCTTCCCTCTGTCTTTTTGGGAGTGTTTGAATAATGGAATCATGTCTGTGAAAGTGGGTTTTGGTACATTTTCACCAGTAAGGATACTGCAATTAGTCAGCAATCTGTCTGTATTAATTTCTCATACCCTTTCTATGAATATAATTGCATTAATATCTCAAATTCTAATGGTTATTTCTTACCAAAACAATGGCTGATCTGAATTCACTAGAGACTGAGTTAGAACTGTAAGTAAATATTTTTTATAACTCAGATTTCAGTGTTGTTCCAGAGATTCTGTTACTTGTAAATAAAAAAAAAAAAAAACTTTTAAAAGGTCTCCTTATATGATTATTTTCAGGGATTTGTCCAAAAAGACTAAATTAAAGTTTTTCAACCAGTTTTCAACCAGTTCCATCTCCCACAGTAGAGTAAACTGTGTTGAGAAGGTATTATAAGATTACTTCTTATAGCACATGTTCTAATATATTCAATTTATCTACAACTCATATTGAGGTTTTCATTAAATAATTTGTGAAAATAAGTTCCATTCACAAGTACAGAATTATAAATATTCAGGTTATAGAAATATAAATTCTTCTCTAATAATCATAACCTAACTTTATACAGTTTTTTTTTCTATTTTTATATTAAATATGCATCGTATGGTTTGGATATGAAGTGTCTCCCAAAGACTCCTGTTAAAGGCTTGGCCTCATGAAGTTATGTTCTGAGATGGAAAATGATAAGATCCTGTGGTCTTTGACCTCATGAATAGATTAATCCATGGATAGCTGGCTGAGGGTCTCCTGGGAGGTGGTAGAGGCTGTGGAAGATGGAACTGGTTGAAAATCATTGGGGCTGTGCCCTTAGGAACTATATCTTATCTCCAGCCCCTTCCTTTCCCTCTTGTCAGTCTTCTGACTGCCATGAGCTGAGCTACTTTCCTCACCTTGTGATATTCTGTCTCACCTTATGCCCAAAGTAATGGAGTCATGGACTGAATGAAACTTTTGGAACTGTAAGCCAAAATAAATCTTTCCTATTTTAAGTTGTTTTTCTTAAGTATTTAACTCAGGGACAAAAAGCTGACTAACACAATGTAACTCAATGTATCACTTCCAAAACAGAATATATTATGGAAACAGTCTTAAATGAAATTGAAGTTATGCTTAAAGCTTAATGTTTCATGAGAATGCATGAGGCGTCCTCTCTTATGCAGTACCTCACTAGACAAAACCACTTATTAGACTCCTGGCATACCAGCTATGACAAGTGCTATGTACTTTCTTCAAATGTGAAGAAAGAAAGAAAAATCCCATTCTTTATTTACGGTTATTATCTGCCCTGATACATATTTTTAAAACAAAACTCATGGTTTGCTTGATTATTTGCAGAGAATTATAAAAAAAAATTTTCTCAAAATATTTTCTTATTAAATAATATTGCAGGCCTGTGAATTTTTATCTATATTTTGAAGATTACAATAAAAGTAGCTAACTTTCGATTGCTGACATATACTCATAAAAAGCATATTTTATGGTTTGGTTTTGAAATCCCTCTCCAAAAGCTCATGTTTTGAAAGCATGATTCCAAATGCAGCAAGATTTGAGGTGGAACTTTCAAGAAATGATTAGGGATCTAAACTTATCAGTGGATTAATCCATTGATTGAATTTATTGATAACTAAATGAACTACAGGTTGGTAACAGCAGGCGGGTGGGGCATGGCTAGAGGAAGTAGATCACTAGGAATAGGAAGTAGGTCACTAGGAATATGCCCTTGAGGAACATATCTTGCCTCTGGATCTTTGCTCTTCCTCTTCCCCTCCCTCTCTCTGTTTCGCAGCTGACATGAGCTGACAGCTGTCCTCCACCACACCCTTCTGCCATGATGTTCTGCCTCATCCCAGACCCAGAACAATGGAGTCTGCCAACCAGAGACTGAGACCTCCGAAACTGTAAACACAAATCAATCTTCCCTCCTTTAATTCATTTGTGTCAGGTATTTTAGTCATAGTGATGAAAAGATGACTAGCAAAGCATACTTTATTTATTCCAAAAATTTAAATTTTAAATATAGTAAAATTTATTATTTAAAATATAGTAATTGAAATTTCTGTGTTCAATCAAGGGATTTTAACATATATTACTCCATATAATGTACGTACGATCTCTTCCATACTAGTCAGTACCTTTGGGGTCACCAAGAGGAGATAATCTCTCTATAGGGTTGGTTGATAAACCCAGACTAATTCCCTCTTTAGATCGGAAGCCATCTTGTCAAAAGTTATAAAAGTTCATTTCTGTTTTCTGTAAAATATTAGGATTTCTATTTGGCCTGGCCATAATTTGATGTTTTAAACTTGCTTGGAATGCCTGCCCATGCCTTGAACTCACCCATGCCTGGCTTTCCCTGACCAGATAACAACCCTCTCTGAAACCTCAGTGGCATCTCATAAATTCTGGTGTTGGGATCTGAATTTACTCCCTAACTTGAAATATTGAGCCATTTAGATCATTAACCTCCCATCTGCTTTTGTATTATGCTTGTCAGAGTTCTCAAGACTTCCCACCCCCATTTTGCAACTTTTTGAGCTATAAATTCTCTTCCTTGGGGAGCTAGGGCTGCTGGTCTCTAGGCGGCATTAGGGGGGTCAGCTGCTAATCAGCTTCCTTTAACTTTAATATAAACTTGCTTTAATTTGTTTAAAATTGTAGTTGGTGATCTTTTCTTTGCATTGGTCACATGTATTAATCAAACTACCTTATGGAAATTATGTATACTCTATGGGAAGAGAACAGAAGATAAAACAGAATTCTATAGGAGTTGATTGTTTTGCACTTTAGTAAAACATACATTACATAAAATTTACCCGTCTCAACCATGTTTATTTGTGAAACTGAGAGACACTAAATATATACACATTTTTGTGTCACCATCTCTACTATCCATGTCCAGAACATTAATTCAGACAGAAACTCTGTACCTACTAAGCAATAACTCCCTATTTCCCCACCTCCCTCCGCCTATAGCAATGTCTATTTTTCTTTCTCTCATTATGACTCTGAGTTGATTCTCAAAATATTCATTTCCCACATTCAAATAGACCAGATGCCTGATGATAGTAGAAAGCATGGAGGATCCATGGAATTCTTTGATTAACAGCTTAAAGCTTTTTAACATTTTCAACAAATTAAGCTATTGTCAGACTGTATATGTTCTGGAAAAATGGGTATACAACTTAGTTTCAGGAACCATAATGATGTAGCAAGAGTAAATTGATTTTACTTGACTACTCTTAGCTATAATAGGCAGTATAACACTCAAGATTTTCTATGCTCTTCCCCCTTATGCATAATTCCTCCCATGCTTATATTATCTGGCACAAATGAACTTAAAAATACAGGTGGGCCTGACCAAATCACATGATCTCCTTAGAGGAATAATTTTCTCAGGATTGTGGAAGCAGAGAAAGTCAGAGATTCAAAGCAGAAAAGACAGATTCTACATACTATTGCTGACTTGAAGATGGAGGTGTCCATGAGTCAAAGAATGCAGATGGCCTCTAGTTGTTGAGATTGGCTTCAATATGAGAGAAAATAAAGAAATAGGAACTTCAGTTATAAAACCACAGGGAAGTTTACATAGAAGAATATGATCAGAAACACACTTTCTCCTAGAGTGTCTAAACAAAGAAATTGGCCTGTCCAAAGCCTTTACCTTGACCTTAGAATACCCTAAGAGAGAACAACAGTTGTGCAAACCCAGACTTGTAGAACTACAAGCTAGGCAATGAGTATTAGGTAGTATTTTTATTTGTGGTGGTGTGTTGACAGAAATAGGAAAAGCATACAACAGCATAGACAGGAAAAAATCCAAAAACAAATGTGGCTAGAGGAGTAAAGGGTCATCATCTGGGCAGTACAGTTTGAAGCAACGTGGTTCCAATTAGTGCCATCACAGAATTGGCCTTTACTCACCTACATGAGTGATCTCGACTGTCCATCCAACAACCTCATTTTTTCTTAAATATTTGTGGTTCCAAACATTATTTCTTCAATCTGCCAGTCTATAGTCTTTCAATTGTCAGACCAGTCAGCTAGGTCGCTGGCAGAAGTTTAAAAATCAATAAAGAATATATCAGTTTGGCAATTGTAGTATTAGAGACATAAAATAATCTTTAGTTCTGACTAGTGACCAGAAAAACATAATTAGTTTTCCAAAGCTGCCAGTGAGATTGAACCACAGCTGAATCATAATAACTGACATCAGGTCTTTAACTTAGTCAAACTAGGAGTGAAGCATGCCAGAAATTTAGTGAAGCCTCTATGGATCATGGTTCCATAGAGCCAGTGACTTCACTTCTGGTGGTAGAATGGGACCTAGGCTTTGTTTTAGTCAACTTGTTTTTTGCTGCTGTGACCAATAAAACAATTTTAGAGGACGAAAAGTTTATTTGGTGCTCATGGTTTCAAAGGTCTCATTCCTAAACCGTAGCAAGGTTTCTTCCAAAGGGATAGTTGCTGCCCTATGAAGAAAATTGGGGTGCAGCTAGGGGTGCTTAGAGGTAGGGCACTTGCCTGGCATAAGCAAGACCAGGCCTCACATACTCCATCAATTTCCATTTGGCAAGTGAAGTTTTCTGGACTTTTTCCAACTTTTTATTTCTTTGGTCAGAGTTGACTGATCTCAAAATAGTAATTTCAAGGCTAGAGAGTCAAAAGCTCTTCATGGGTCATGTTCAGTTTCAGTGAAATACCAGTTGCAGCCAATAACTACTTTAACCTGGTAGCTGTGTCTGGGAAGCTAAATGTATGAAATTCTAAGGGGAGCTTACCAGGAACAGGTTTCCTACTTTTGCTAGAGCACGCAATCAGCAGCATAGATCAAAATTGATCAGTTTGGTTGGGGCACCAGATTTAAAGAGCAAGTTACAACTGGCAAGTCAGCTTTTAACACAACCCATTAAGTCGGGCACCAAAGGAAAAAGACTACTTTCTAGGCAGCCAATAAAGGATAAACTTAAATGCCCTATTGAGGCACATACAATCTTCAATATTCAAATAATTCTATATTATGTTAAACTTTCTTTTTTAGTAGTGGATGGTCAGTAATTGCAATAGGAGAATTGTAACCTATTTCCTAAAACACTGTACTTAATTAGCAGGGCCATGCATTTTGTTAGAGTTTATCAGCCTCTCCTCTTGGTGGAGATATGATTATATTAGAGTTAGAGCTAAGACTGAGGCTTCTGACATTACCAACTAGACCTCATGTGTTTGGTTTTTGCACCTTATGTTAAACCTCTCATAGCTGCACAATTTATTCCTGGGGTGCATTATAGATATGCAGTGCAGGAATTGCCAAGTAAACGTAGTTGAACTTGGTCTTCAAGTGCTAGTGGAATACCAAAAAGGCTTTGGAAATATACTGCACAGAACATATTTGTAATGAATTTCTGTGATGCACCTAGATGTAGTATACTATCTGGACCATCTTGAGTCTACCTGAGCCCAAACTAGATTCAGTTGATGATTTTCTACTATAAATTTCTGTCTCTTGTCAGCCATCACTGGCCATGGAGGGCTGTTATGTTGAGTAAGTAGTGCATCTCTTATTATTCCTGCTGCCTTTAATTTCTTAATAGGAACCATGGTTTTCCTTTCATCCTCCAAGATTTTGTACTGTTTTTGCTGGATCACATAGTAAGGAATGGTAATCATCTCTCCATATGCAACAGTCCCTAAATGAGACAATCTGCTTTGATAGTTTACAAACACTTTATATGCAAAAAAATAAGAATGCCAACTATACATTTTCACAGTGACAATTTATTGATTTGGCATAAAAAAAAATTAGATTCCTAAACCATGGGATGTGTGTGTGTGTGTGTGTGTGTGTGTGTGTATCTATAGATATACAAAGAAATTCATCTCTTCTCCACAGGTGAGTATGGGATAAGCTGAAGGCAGAGCAGGAGTGTTTCTAACCTGTGGGGAAAGATCAAGGAAGCTTTTTAAATCTTTTGACTTCTTGCCTCAGAGACAGCAGGCCTCCTCTGCAGAAGAGCTGATGGTTTCTGCCAGTGCTCACACCTACAGGCACATTTGCCCTCACCTTTTTCAATTCTTGCTTTTAGCCACTTCTGCATATAGCTCTCCATTAGTCACAGCTTATTGCATCTCAGCTGGGGAGTGGGGAGTGCTGTCCCCTTGTCATGATAACTTCTCTTCATCTTCCCATCCAGCAGAGTGAGCAAAATGGAAGCACCACCTGCTGGTTCTTTTGAATCCTAACCCACATTGTTGGCCTCTAAGCTTTCATTCACAATGGAGAGCCCTTATTTCAGTGGAGTCCTTTGGGATGAGAAACAAGTTGGTTTGGTGTCCTCTCTTCAGGTAAACGTCATGAGGAAAGTCATATCAGAACAGACACCTACTCAGACTTGAGACACAGAGCTACAGTTATCCGGAGCAATTTTTACTGCCTCTGGATGTATTTCAAAACCCACGGGTTTTGTTGATGGATTGGATGTGAAGTGTAAGAACAAGCAGGGAGTGAAAAATAACTCAAAGCTTTTAAAAATCTGCTCTCCTGTATGGATGGAGTTGATTTTTAAACGTTGGAAAAGATGATGAGAGAATTTCATTTGCAGGTAGTTGATCTAAGATTGATTTTCTTTGTGTTTGTTTTTTTCATTACTCTTGACTTTAAAAAAAATTTTCCCAAGCTTTATTTAGTTATAGCTAACTAAAATTACATATATTTACACAATATATCATAATGTTTTAGTTTAAGTAAGTCAGAATTGGGCTTTTAAAAATCTATATGATAAACTGAAAATGGTTTAAGGAAGTTGGGGGAAATATATGATAATAAAGTTAGCCATGGAAACCAAATGAGCAAAGGAGGAAGGGAAAATCTGAAGACAGTCAAATAAAGGATAAAGCAGGAACAGAAAACTTGGTTGGTAGATTCTGATAGAATTGAAGAATATAGGCCATAGCATACCAGAAGGAATCATTCAGAATATGAGACGTTAATCAGGGAGTGATCACAAAGGTGACTTCAGAATAGTTTCGGTAATGAACCTAACCAGAATAATTTTGTTCATTTGTATTCAATTTTTATTGCTGCATTACCAAAAGTCGAATGGTTTGTTTGTTTGTTTGTTTATTTATTTATTTATTTATCTATCTATCTATCTATCTATCTATTTATTTATTTATTTATTTATTTTAATGGTTCAGGAGTCTGGGCTTTGCACAGAAGGGTGTTCCGTGTCTCACAGGTCTGCCATCAAGGTATGGGCTGGGCTCTGCCATCACCTGGAGTCTCAACACGGGAATAATCTACTTCTCAGTTTATTCAGGTCCTGGGCAGAATTTCTATTCTGAAATCACAAGATGAAAGACCTCCCCAGCCAGGCGCAGTGATGCTTCCCTGTAATTCCAGTGGCTGGGGAGGCTGAGACAGGAAGGATCTGAAATTCAAAGGCAGCTCAGCGAGAATCTGTCTAAACAAAATACAGCGAAGAGCTGAGAATGGGGCGCAGGGTTGGGCTCCCTGTGCTCAATCCCCGGGTGTACCAAACAAACAAACAAAAACACCTGGCTGTAAAATTGAAGGCTTTTGCATCCTAGAGACCGCCTGCTTCCGGTTGCGTCACGTGACCCGAGCCACTGACAGTTCAACTGTAAGCTTGCTCAGAGCCAGCAAGAAGCTGGAGACAACAGCCTTCAAAGACGGACCCCTTGAGAGTAAATGCAATCATGTGAGTGACCTGCCATCGCCTTTGCTGTATTCTACTGCTTAGGCCCACACTCAGAGAGGAAGATGGTACCTGGTGAATTTCTTTAGGTGTGTTTGATAAAAAGTAGGCTCAAGACTTATTTATTTTAAATTAATCAATGGTAGTTAAGTTGATGAGAGGATACCTTCAAACACGTAAGTTTGTGATTGTTTCTTTGAGCTCTATAAGTTGGGTTTTTTTTGTTGTTACAGAAATGTTGTATTTCATTTTTACTAACATAGTTGTTCGTCTTTCGACTTATCTTTCCACCTGGGATTATGTAGATAATCTATTGTCATATATAAAATTTAAAATAACGATGCTATCTTTTTATCATGAATCTATGACAAATCTAACATTATCTGTTATTCTTTTCATGTAGAATTTAAGAAACAACGGCCATAAACAAATTTAAATTCTTACACACAGAATTAGGAATAAAAAAGCACTGTGAACATGATGAAAATTTAAGAGTAAACACAAGATCATGAACAAATCCTTCTTGAGTCATTCTTTTTATGAAAACCATCCATAATGGGAATCTACTGAATTTTGCTTATGTTATGATAGATGTTCTTTCCAGTTTTCTAGAAAACTTGAGAATCCTGAATCTATGCATAATGGAAAAGTATTTAAAATAATATTCAAATATTGAGCTGAAAATCAATAGCATAACTTGAAAATATTTTAAAATCCTCAAACATAATTAATTTTGGAATATTTTTAAATTTTCAGATTTTATTACTAGGAAGTTTATTCTGTTGTTCTTTAGGACGAAAAAAAATCCTCTTCCAATGGAGACATTTTAAAATATTTTGGGTTTTACTTCTGACATTTGTCTATAATATGTAATGAATTAAACATGTAGCTCAGTCTATATAGTCAAGTGATATATGGAGACAAATGACATTAATCAAATTATATTGACAACTGACTTTTCATAATAGTTAACACTTGTAGATTTATTTTTCTTGCCAAGTACTAGTCACTGTTCCACATCTCTTTCATGTAACAATTACTTTTGTCAGTAAAGCTTTAACTTATGTTTTGTGGTCATGCCCATTTTATACATATAGAAACTAAGATTCTCAGATGTAAAGAAGTATCAAAAAATCAGTCTAATTACTGGCAAGGAAATTTAATATATCTAGCCCAACTCGAAGGCTGCATTCTTAACAATATGCAGCACAGAAACTCCTGAAATTATCAAGTACAATTTTGTGTCATTTGCTGTCAAGCCAAAAGCTAGTGTTTAGATCATCAGTTGTAGTGAAATTTCTATTTAATAGAACTATATTTTTTAGTACACACATATACACATATAGCCTGTGCATACTTTTTCTTATTGTTAAAATGTATTTGAAATCAAGAAAGATAAGAATATATTGTTTTATTAAGTGTATCTACACATGGGTTCTTATTTAACACCAACTAAGAATGTAATACTGAAGCTCCTCACACCATTCATGTCCTGAATATCTCTAATCTTACTTGTGGTTCTGTGGAGACAAGGGCATGGAGTACTGCATACATGGCATATGTTAAGGGCATCTGAGTGGCATGCCACTCCTCTTGTGCTAGGCATGTGAGTAGCAGGCTGCTTACCCTGGAGGGACAGCCCTGGGCTTGAGGGCCTGTGTTTCAGTCCCTCTGCTTGGCAACAGCCTGCTCTTCAATTGGTTGCTGCAAGGACAGTCAGTGAGCAGAAATTGCATTGGTGGCGGCCTGTCTGCTGAGCTACTACCTGAGTGTATATACATGGTAATTGCACAATAAAATCAGACCTGCTTCCTGCTTGGTCTCCAGAGGTCTTGATTAGTGACTCCACAGCCACACTCTCCTCTACTCTGTTCCATGGACCTCCTCATGGACAAGAGAGAGAGCTCATGCATGGGTCTAAGAGAGGAAAAATATTTCAGTGTATGATTCTAAGTTTTTTATCTAAAATTGATCAATTAAGCAAAATGAAACATTTACATATGACCATATAAAATATAAAACCTCTTGGTAACTTATTATTTAAATTTCATTATTGTTACTAGATATAACACAACATTTGAGAGAAATAACAGGAATTCATCTGGAAGGTCACTGGAAAATGTAGAAAATCACAGGATATTTAGAGGATATCTAAAGCTGAAATGATATTGCTTTATTTTCAGAAAACAAAAAGGAACTGAATATATCACATTCAAAAAGTTAAGGAAGGAAAAAAGTATATTTGTGCATATAAATATATGTGCATATTAAATAAAATATATGCAGACACGTATTGTCTAAACCAAAATCTCCATATATTCTATCACCTGAAAATTGCTTTTCTCCAAAAAGTATCCAGCATTTATAACCTTGACTTTCTTACAAACTGAAAAATTGCAGAACTTTCTTCATATATATTCAACAACTGTCCAGAGTTCAATAGATTCATATGACCCAAGAAAGAAGTGAGGCTAATAAAACTGGAAACTCATGGAGTTTTAAAAGGTGATGACCATGGAAATAGAACTGCACTGTTTCAAAATGACAGGGTAGTGTAAATCTGTGCTAGTAGCTTCTGGATGTAGACCTGTCACAGATAAAACTGTGGATCTGGAAAGACTACATGGTAGGAGTTTTGTAAAAATAAATAAATAAATAAATAAATAAGGTGTATGAAAAAGAATTCCTATTCCTAGTCAACTAAAGTTAAGATGCTATTTTTTTTTGTTCTTTTTAAATCATTAAAAGAAAGATGATCACTTCATTTTATAATAACTTCTTTTGGTGTTTAATTAAATTTGACATTCAATTATTGGTTTGTATCTAAGTTAATTTTATGTTATATGTATTTCAGGTAGCGAGATATATCTCTATGTATTCATTCATACATTCATTTTAAAATAAGTTAGGTTTTAATACTTGATTTTCTTTTTCACATTCTATTTCACATCTCTGTAGTCATCAGCTGGCTTATACAAAAAATAAAATTATTTTATTATTCATAGATTAATTTTCAAAATAGTCAAATAGCAAATTTTATTAAAATCTGTCATTGCATAGCTACTTTTATACCTAAGAAAGAAAAATGAAAGAAAGAAACTTCAGCACATTATGTTGAAGGGCAAAACTAGAATGTGAAATTAGTTTTATGTTATAAAAAGTAATGTTTTATAATACACCATTTAGGTTATTTTAATTTTAATAAGATATTCAAAAGGCACAAATACTATGTGTTTGATTTTGATTTATGTGAAATAATGTATATTAGTTTTCTGTTTCCACCATAGCAAATTACAGTAAGCTTAATGAGTGTAAATGTATTTTCTTATAGTACTGGAGTTAGACATTCAAACAAGATTTCACTGATAGGAAACTACTGACTCTATTGAAATCTTAGAGTAAATCCATTTCCTGGCCTTTTCCAATTTCTAGAGTTGTATTCCTTGAATTCTTAAAGTTTACAGTCTTTCCTACATCTTTAAGGCCAACATCTTCAAGTTTTTTTTATGCTTCTCTCGCACAGGGATCATTGGGATTACTTCTAGACCACCTAGAACACATGATCTAGGATAATCTCCCCATGTAAGGATCCTCTACCCAATCTCCTTCACCATGTTCCTTTCGCTGTATAAAATATTAAAGGGTCAGGAGACATAAAAGCATGGAATGTAAGTTGCTCTAATTCAATCCCCAGGACTTCCCATTTTCCTCCCCTCCTCCCTCCAGATTTTTTCTCTCTGTTCTACTGATGTTTTTGATAATTACTTATAGTTTTTTGTTTATTTTGTTTTTTAGTTAGTGTCTGGTGGGTATACATGATGTTGAGATTTTCTCTGATATACTCATATAGGTACACAGGAAAGTTAGGTCAAATTAATTCTACTCTTCTTCCCTTATTACTTCCCTCCTCCCTCCCCACACAGTTCCTCTCATCTAGTCCTGGATCTTTCTTTCATTTTGTTGTAATCCCACCACCACTCCCCCCTGTCTGTCTTTATCCCCTTATTTCCCTTATTTTGGACCAATGGGTCTATAATATAATTAGTTTCTAATTTACAAGGTCTAAATATCTTTAAAATAAACACTTGGAAAAGCAAATGATATTTTCATATAGACAATGAATCAATTTTTGGCATATTAAATTTCTTTTAAATTTTCATAGGACTTTTTCTTTACTAAGTATTTATATAAAACACTTAACTCCAGCACATTAACACAATTCAACACAGTAATGAAGAGCATAGGAAAGAGAACAAGCTTGATATGCATTTATTTTTATACTACGATCATCTTTATACCTAATGAGTGAAAAATAGATCACCACACAAAAAACAATTTTTAATATGCAGGCTTTATATTAATTATTAAAAAGCCATTATCAGAACTTTTCATAATTGATAATTAAGCCAAGTACAGAAATCCTATTTACTAGGATGCTGATATGACATACTATAGGTGATAACACTAAAAAGTAACTATTACAAATAAACAAAAGAGGAAATGCCACAAAATAAAACGAACCGAAATAATAGAAATGCATATCCTTCAAAATGAAGCATATACTTAATATTTTAATATTTTGAATAGCTAATGTTTATAAATAAGCGGTTTAATTCGTTTATTTGTTTCATCTATCATTGAATAGTCAGCATTCTCACATTAAAAGCTTGTGATGTATTGATGTAGTAAAGAAATTATAATACAAATGTCAATCATTTGAAAAATGTAAATTCTAAATAGTAATAATAAAGAAATGATAATATAAATACCATCTTATTTGAAAAATGTAAATTATAAATTATAGTATTAGCATAACTGGCAAAATAAAAATGCTTTGACATCTAAAACACATTCATAATGAATTTTATTTCCTTCCCAAGAAACTTTTTGTGAAATAATCATCATTAAAACGCAGTCTAATTATACAGTATAGAAACCCAAAGTTACTTATTTTATGATAATGTGTATTCATAAATAGCATATTCTATGTCTTGCAAAAGCATATACTATCTAGATATAGCAGTAAATTGTAATTTTTCTGAGGACATAAATCTCTAGCTTCCATGATGTTTTGATAAAGAAGATATTGAGTCAGGACTTGAATTACTCTGAAGTGATATAAAGTGATCAAATTCACTCAGATTTTGTCACAAAAATCAATATTTATTAAAAAATTCTGGGAAGTATTTCTGCTTAATTTTACTGTTAGGATCTCAAAATGGATGAATCTCTATGGGATTCTAATAGAGAACATGTTTTCATCAGAGTAAAAAATTGCATAATAGTTTGTAAATTTTAAGAAAAAGCAAGTACAACCTATTTTAAAATTCCATTATACTAGCAATTTTAATAATTTTTTCTTAACAGCAGAGGGTATTGAAAGTTTTAGTTACAGTAAAGTAAATGCTGAACTATCTATGCAGTTTATTTCAACAAGGATATTATGTACCATTTATCTTAATTCAAATTGAAATTGATAGTGATGTCTTTGGATACATCATTTTTGTATTTACTAGCAAAATCAACAGCCTTGCACAGTACTTATTTAAAGAAAAATATAAAATTATCTTCCAATATATGGTCAAAACAAATTCTAAAAGACCCTAGGCAGACCTTCAGGGATAGAAGTGTCAGAAATACAATAAAAAAAACTACAGTTTAATGTCAAAATGAAACAAAATCATTCACTAATTGATTCAATGAATATTTATTGAGATCTATTCAATGGTTTAAGGAAATTCACCCCCTGATCACAATGAAAAAAGAGTAAAGCATATGTTGTGGGCAAGAAATTAATCAAGGTAAGGGACAATAGTTCTTCTGATTGTATTATAAAATGAGAAGTATTTTTTTTCAGTGTGGATTATATGAGTTCAGGTGTATGTTTATATATTGGACTGTACATATGGGAGTGACATGTACATATGCAGGGCTGTGGATCTGGATGTGAGTATAGCTCCATCAACAAGTGTTTGGATACACATAAAGATGTAGGTGATGTGGAATTATAATATTTGGGTGTTCAAGGACTTGACAAAATTAGTGCGAGTGTGCATGTGAGTATGTGCAGATGTATATATACTGCTAAGTGTGTGTGCATGTTAGTGTTATATTTTTCTCAGTGCTTCTCAACCAAGGGAAATTTTAGCCCTCAAAGAATATTTGTCAATATATGGATGGAGTTTTGGTTGTCATAACTGAAGGGAAGTTATGGAACTTTTTTTTTTTGATACTGCTCAAAAATCTGTAGTGTAATGCTGCACAGCAAATTAGCCTGCACAGATCAGATAGATAGTGATGTCTTTGGATACATCATTTTAGTATTTACTAGCACAATCAACTTTCTTGAATACCAATAGCTGATCAAAGAAACATTGGTGTGTGTGTGTGCATGTGTGTGTATATGTATGTGTATGTGCATGTGATTTTTACAGAGATGTTAGAAAACTTCCAAGGAGTAAGCAAATCAATACCTTTTCTGAGATTTTATGCTTCATGTCATGAACAATACCCTAGGCCATCTCATGTTCTTTTGCATCGTTTCTCTCCAGCATCCCCAAGAAGATTGTTGTCTCTCTTACCTGACAAGCCATCTACGAAAAAACATTGCTTAGCAACTCCTTATTATGAGTATGATGTATAAATTTGTTTTCAAGACCATGGGTCAATATATCCCAACAAAATTTCCTTTAGGACAGAGAACTTCTTTTTAAGCTAAATTGAAATACACTCAGTGGACATTGTTACCAAAAATTAAGTCATATATATTTAAGAATTCTGACATGTGTAAGATTGATTCTATATAGAAATAGTTGATTTACTATTATTATTGGTTTATTAATATATAGCAAATTTGACATTTTGTGCTTATAATCTCTAATATTATATGTAGTATATTATACACATCAAGAGTAAAATTGTTTCCTATTTTAAATTTCACTTTATTTTAATTGACATGTTAATTTCACAATTTATGGAGTACAGTGTGATGTTTTCATGTACATAAACATAATATAATGATCAAATCAGGATAATTAGTGCATTCATTACCTCAAACATTTATCATTTCTTTCTGATAATATTCAAAATTATTTGTTCTAGTTATCCTGAAATATATAATATATTATGGTTCATGAAAAACTGTCTGGTATTGAAAGTACTACCATTCATTTCTTATAACTCTTTGTTTCTAGGAAAATTCTCCTTTTCAATCACATCATAAGCAGTTCTCTAGGTAGATGGTTTAATGCCACCCCTTTCTTTATTATATCTATTTTCTCACTTTCTGTATTTTCAGTCTCATCCTGATAGAAGAAAGGCTGAAGATGATATCTTCAATTTATTACTGCATTTGTCTGCAGGCAGTTTTCTGATTGAAATGACACCAAATCCACTGGGAAGTAGAAACTATGGATTTGATGAGGATGCAGCCCACACATCTCTGATTAAACCTTTGACTCTGTTACTACAGCTGTCAAAATAAACTGATGTGAAGTATGAAAAAAAAGAGAGTTTCCATTTTTAACTGCCTTTGCACTCTTATAACTCTCTCAAAATATTTTCTGTTCATTATATAAAAGAAGCATATTTTCTCTGCTGTAAACCTGTACAATGCATACTATATGGAGATTGCATACATGTCAGAGGTAATGTTATTTATTATCCCAAAGACAATCTCATGTAGAAGATTCTTTCTCACAACCTCCATGTAGTTTATTTTTAATATATATATTTGCAATAGCTCTATATTCTTGAAATTTTCTGAAATGGTAATGCACAATATCACAATTGATATTTCACTATTATTATTGCACATTAATTCATGTACATGAATAACAAGATATATGTATATGTAAATACATATAAATATACATTATAAAAATAATCAAATTCCCCGTTTTTTTTTAACAATACTAGTTATGTACTTCAGAGGTTTCATAGAAAGATGAAACAAATCACTTTATTTTCCTTTTGTCTGCAGTCTTTAATGGTATCCAAGTGGAAATGTAGCTATTGTGGTTGTTTTTCATAGATGCTTTAACAAAATTACTATTGTCTATAATAAGTCAGCTGATATAAATTTGAAAAAATCAATGCACTGGGTTTGCATGCTTGACTTTTTGTCATCTTTAATTAAATGTCACAGTTTTATTCTCTTTCTTAAAAACATCTTGAAATTGCTTTAAAAAATAAAGAGAAAAAATGGACAGAAAAATCAAACTCAGCTTTTGCCTTGGAGCTCATCTTAAATGCATTATTATTTGTCTAGTTTTTTTTTTGTTTTGATAAGCAAAACAACCTAAATGATACCATAGTCATTTATCTCTTGAGGCTACAATCTCTACATTTCTGTTTCCTTGATGAGTAAACACATTCACTGGAAGGAATGACACATTGTTATTTTAATTCAGTTTAAATAGATTAGACAATGTAGTTATCAATTGTCAATTACATATTTATGGAGGTAAAAAAAGAGTCTTGTTCCTTCTACAAAAATTTGTGGAACTAAGGTGGTTTCCCGATAGCAAAGTTTGATATCAATATGGGATAAGGATCATCCCACTGAACAGTGATAGCATCCTGAATTATGCAAATGGGTACTAAATAATGTCAGGTAAAAATGGTTTTCAAGTAGCATTAGCAGATAAAATATTAGAGAATTTTGTGGTTACTACATTATTCACAAATGCTTTTCAAGCAACGATAGAGTGTTAATGTCATTAATGCTTTATATGAAGAAGTATGATTAAAAATTTTTAGTTTTCTTTTTCCTTATTCTTATTTTCCAGATCTTTTTAACAAGATTTTTCAGTGAAAGAATATAAAAAACTACAATTTCCCCAAATATAAAATAAAACTGAACTAGTATACATAGAAAACTGCTTACCAAGAAACTGCCTTTTAACTGCCTTTGACTCTTATAACTCTCAAAATATTTTCTGTTCATTATGTAAAAGAAGGATATTTTAAAGTGATTAAAATAAATTAAAGATTTAATTTTAAAGTGAAACTACACATATCTAAATAAGACATTTTGCTATTAATAATATATTTATATTAACATTTAAATAAAAGCATTATTAAAAGCAGCTTAATATAATTTAGACTATGGTTAAATATTTAATGGGAACAGCATAAGTTAAAGAAAGCATGAGGGTACAAAATGGTGAAGGTCAGTTTTGCATATTTGGGGGACATAGAATAAATTTAAAGTAATTAAACATTTTAATTATACATAATTGCTACTATAAAGTCATTAGTAGTTACTTTAATAAAATGTATATCCATTAATTATTATATAAAATTTTATTTTTAAAAATTGCTTAAATATCTAAATCTGCTAGTGCAAATAATGATAGTGGTTAAACTATGCATTTTTATTCACTTTGAAATGTTTCAAGATCTATATTGTCTCAACTATGTATCAGAAATAGAAGAATAACTGGACATATATATCTTAAAAGCTTGCATTTTTATAGAATAACCTTGGCCATGTCTCTTTGTTTTTAGCCTCCATTTATTAATCTATCAATTATAGAAAGGATACTGACATAGCATGATTTTTGTGATCACAAAATAAGACATTCTATTTGATAACAGTATTAGAGATTTTAATATGTTAAAGTTTCAACTAGCATTTACTAAATGCAAGCTATGTATCAGAAACTATGTTTTATACTGGACAACAAAGAGGACAACTAAAAATAATGTGTTTTATCTGACACATGCATAGTCATAAATTCAATATGCTAAGTATTAAACAAATAGCAATTGAATAAATCATTACCCAATCAAATTCCATTGGATGGAAAAAAATCACTGCAATATTATGATACCTTAAAATTTTTAGTATCAAACCTTTAAATTATCCTAAATTGTTAACATTTCTGTTCATTTTGTTTCTTCAGCCTGAAGAATGTTTTGCAGTATATTTGCTACATAAAAAAGTCTGAGTTGACAGGTTTGTTTTTTGTTGTTTATTTCCTTTCAGCACCTAAAACTGTTGTTCTACTTTATCAAGTACTCCACTGTTTTGAGGAGTCAGATATTTTTGTAAGCAATTGACAATTCTCTGGCTCATTTATAAATATTCTCTAAATTCTTTATTTGCAGATGTCTGATCATTATGTGACTAAATATGGTTTTCTTTGTATTAATCCTACTTGAGACTCTCTGAGGTTCAAGTGTCTGTGAGTTTACTTTTTCAATAGATTGTAAAACTCATAGCCATATATAAGTAATATTTTCCACTCAGTTATTTTTTTGGGTGGGTTATATGTAGCTGCCTTGTCTCTGAGTATGCAAGTGTGTAAGTGTGTTTGTCTAGGTGCATTTGATATTTCCATGGCTGCTGAGGCTCTGTTTACATTTTCCATATTTTTATTGAAGTGTCTATGTATTTACTGATTCTTTCTTTTCTAGTCATCTCCTTTTGATGGTAAGCCTAGTCAAAAAAATATTTTTATTTCAGTAATTGAAGTTTTCAGTTTCATTCATTTCCATTTTTATAGTTTCTATTTTTATGTTGATATTTTTTACCTTTGCATTTACTATGAATATTTTTTTCTGTAAAAATAGTGATAATAGCTGTTAATTTACTAATTTAAACATCTGAGTCAACATAAGTTCAGTTTTCATTGGTTGTCTTTACTCTTGAAAATGTGATGTTTTCCCATTTGGATGTTGACTAATTTTTATTTTTATTATTTTACTTTGGATATTGTGTGGTTATTGTGAGGTTATGTTTGGAATTTCTGAATTTTGTTAGTATCCATTCCTTCAATGAGTCTACCATTCTTCCTTCATTGTTTTCCTCTTGTTTTACTAGGTAATCAGATCTGTAGTACTGGAATTGCTAATATTCTCATTTATCCATAAACAGGCTTCTTAGGGTTCAAACATTTTTGGATCAGGTATCTGAAAGACTCTTTCTTTGGCTATGTCCTTTATTTTCAGTGGTCTGGTTGACTTCAGTTCTATCCTCTTGCTGTTCTTTGCAGCAATACTGTTATTTGATTTTTTTTTCTTTTTTTAGTGGTGGTGGTGGTACTGAGGATTAGAACCAAGGACCTTGCACACCCAAGGCAAGCATTCTACCAACTGAGCCCTATTTATCCCCAGCCATATTTGTTTGCTTTTAAATTGAAATCTTAACCACATGGCATGGTCAAAACTATAGCCTGCCCTCAGCTGGAAGTCATGGAAAGAGGAACATTAAACACTATTGCCTTATTCCAAACATTAACTCCCTCCATAAACCACATGTATTTTTTTCTCTAGTGTTATCAAACAATTTTTTTCATTGTGTTAATAACTTATGGTATTATCTGTAGAAAGGCTTGGCTGATAGTATGTTCTGCAGATAAAATGAAATTGGAAGGGTGTTAGCATCAAGATTACAAATATAACTTTTTTTTCTTTCCAAAGAAGATAAAATAAAATCTATAATGTTACTCTGAAAACAAAATGAATACTTTTTATCTGTTACTGAAAATATATTTGTTCTTTCTCTCAACAAAGCACAGACTGGAAAATCAGATACACTTATAATTTTTTACTAATAATTCTCCTGAAATACACACATAGTATGATAGTTATCACTACAAAATAACCCAATCTTTGAACCACATGCTTCTTTGGCCATGATAAACTATACCCCTGGAAATGTTCTTGGGTTTTATTTTTAAAATAAATTTTTGAAGTATAAAACACAATAGGAAAGGACAAACCCTGAATATAAAAATACAAAGACATGTACAGTATTCTTGACTGTGAGATTTCAATAAAATCTAGACCCATCAATATAAGTATTTCAGACGCATCCTTATGCAACCCAGGAGGGACTTCTACATTCTTATTCAGTGATAATGACTGTCCTGACTTCCAGTGACAAATCAGTTTTTTTTGTTTTTTTTTTTTTTTTTTGTGGAGACATTTTGGAGATTTTGTTCAAATGGAATTAGAATATTTGTCTTCATGTGTGCCTGTACTTGTGCACCCGATGTCTTTGTAAAGTTACTCTGTTTTATTGCCACATTGATCTCTGTTGCAAGCATACTGTTCAACTTACTTATTGACTGTACTATTGAATATTCGTGTTGTTTCCTTTGTATGGCTTTTAACTTTATTGATGTTGTGAATAATCTTAGCTGTTATTTGGTGCATTTGTACAAAAATGCAGGATCCCAAATTGTGCTTATATTCAGTTTTATTAGATGATGATAAACATCTTTAAAAGTGGTATTGTTGTTTTCCTCCATAAACAGTGTGCAACAGTTTCAGTTGCTCCAACTGCTTACAGTATTTGCTATTATTGATCTTTCATAGTCATTTTTTCAGGAGTATAGTAGATATTTTGCTATGTTTCTATGATAGCTACTAAGTACATTTTTATGCATTGATTTGACACTTGGAGATCCTCTTTTGTGAATTACCTGTTTAGGTTGCTTATTATTTTATAATTGTAATATCATTTTATTTTATATATTTTTGAATGGATTCATATATTTTTGCCAATATATTTTCTGCTATTCTGTAGTATGCTTTCTAGTTAAGAGTGTCTATTTTTAAAAATTTCATCTTTTTTTTTTGTAGTACTGAACTTTGCAAAATTCACTGGTCTAAATTGACTACACTGTGCCTTCCTGCCTTAGCCTTTCAAGTAGATGAAAAGATAGGTGTGTACAATTGCACCTCACCAGAATTCTTAGTTTTATGGAGTTGAATTTCTGCTATAGTAAGTGCTTTCATGGTCATTTGAAACCTACTACAAATATAAAAGCTATATGACTATGTTATAGTTTAGAAATTTAAGGTTTACCTTTAATTTTTAAATTCTCAATGTGTCTGGAACAAATTTGTTATTGTTTATAATGCAAATTCCATTTTCTCAAAATTTTTTCTTTTTTGTGTAAAATAAGTGTTTTTTGTTGTTTTTTGTTTCTTTTTCCTACTCCAAATTAAGTAATTTTTAAATTGTGAAGGGTTGTTGTTTCCTTGAAGGTAATATGACTTTTCCTCTAGCTAATTTTAAGATTTCCATTTGTATATGATTTGTAGAATTTTGTTTCTTCTGTGAGTGTGAGTGTGTGTGTGTGTGTGTGTATGTGTGTATGTGTGTGTGTTGCTGGGGACTGAACCCACCCAGGGATTTGTACATGTGAGACAAGCACTCTACCAACTGACCTATATCCCCAGCCCCTTATTTCTGCTTTTTGAGGTAGTTAGGTGTGAATTTTCTTTTCATTTATCCTACTTTTGATTCACAACAATTCTTAAAATCTTTGACTTGATATACTGATTTTTTTATTATGTCTGGAAAATTCTCAATGCTTATCAATGTTCTTCATGTATTGTTTTCTGTCAAGTTCTTTTTCTTATCTTTGTTTGCTAAATACATAAATGGGGTATTTTAGCTGAGTCTCATCTATCCCAAAAGAAGTCCCTTTCCTTTACTTTATTTGTTTAATTTTGTAAAAGATTTATTATACTTTTTTACTATTTTTCTCTTTGAGGTCTCATCTAGAAATTACAAGTTTTTTCTTTCATAATTCTGTCCAGCTTTTTCTTCATTTTTTCCCCATATAATAAAATCACACTTGGACTATATACATAATTTTGTTAAAATTCATGTCTAGTTCATCTAAATCCAAATCTCCTTTGAGTGTCTGTACACCATCTTTTCATTTTTGTTAAAGGCATATCTTTTCATAATGCTTGGTCCAAATTGAGTCATTGGTGGGCATTATAGATTCATAAATATAAGGATGGCATAGTGTAGTGAATGATGTTACCTTTTCAGAGGTTGATTTACTTTTTTCATAGAATGTAGCTCTGTTCTGAACCAATTAGAGCAAGAACAGATTTGAATCTTGTCCTCCAGCCTCTTGTGGAGGGCTGGTCCCTTAAAGGTTTATCCTGTTATCATGTGTAGCAGTTCACAGTTATCATCACATGGTAATCTGTTTTTGTGTCGGGTGACTCCATCCAGGACCTTAAGCTCAATGTTATTCTTCCAGCAGCTCCATGCAGTTACAGGTGGCTCCACTAAACTCAGGTTCTCAGTTTCTACTTTGTAATTGGCAAATGCTCCAAGGTAACAAGTGGTACCATTTGATATCACTTTCCTGTATTCCCTTTCTCTCTGAATTATGGCCACTGAGATTTTGTCCTTCCTAGGTAGCTAGCTCTTAAAAACTTTTCTCATTTTTGAAATGTGTGTTCAGCTCTTGTCCTCCACTGCAGACTAGGACTTAAATTATTTCACCTTTTCTATAACTGAAAGTCTCCCTGCAGAGATTCTCTACTACAATTGATCCACTGAGGAAGTGACATTTGGTAGTTCATGAAGTTCACAAACCCCTTCAAAAATAAGAAGGTTTCACAATTAGTTTTGGTTATACTCAAAAGATATATCTGAAATACATGTGCACCTGAAATATCTAGAAATATTATTTTCTGTTTCAAATTGTTTTTGTTATAATGCAATGATACTTTGCCACATTATATTACACTGTAGTAATCCATGACTTTATGATTCAGTGAGATAAACTAGAGATATTTTAGAGGATGTATATATATATGACTTGCTTACAAAAGATAATTACACATTATTTTTCTTTGGAGCAGGGAGGGGTCATGAGAATTAAACTCAGGGCACTCAGCCACTAAGCCACATCCCCAGCCCCATTTTTTATTTTATTTAGAGACAGGGTCTGAGTTGCTTAGTGCCTTGGTTTTGCTGAGGCTGGCTTTGAACTCAAGATCCTCCTGCCTCAGCCTCCCAAGATGCTGGGATTACAGGCATGTGCCACTGAGCTTGGCACACATACTTTATATTATTTTATAACATATAAAGATAAAGCTAAATATTATGAGACATATTAAGTACTGAACATGAAAGGAAAACTGTCAAACAAAACATTCTATCTACCATTTTAAACTACCTTATTTAATATCAATCAGTTAAAAAGAGAATTAAACACAAAGCTCCATGTTTGTATTATTTTCAACTGCTATGACCAGTTGTATTTCATAATTTCTAATTATCAAATATATTTTTATACATTATTTTTGCTTTTCCATCATTTCTTCCTTTAATTGGATTAAATACTTTCTTTATAAGTTATATTTTGAAAGTAATACATTCCTGATTTTGGAGGAAATGTTTTCAGTTTTTCTCTATTATGATGTTGGTCTTGGGTTTGTCATATATAGCCTGTACAGTGTTGAGATAAGTTTCTTTTCTCCCTAGTTTGACACAACATTTTTAGCATGAAACAATGCCAGATTTTGTCCAATTCTTTTTTCATACCTCTACTTATGTCATAAATTATATTTATTGATGTGTATACATTGAAAAAAACCTTGCATCCCTGTGATGAAACCCACTTGATCATGGTTTACTATCTTCTTAATATGTTTTTGAAAGCAGTTTTTAAGTGGATTTTTGCATCTATGTTCATCAAGATGCTTTCTTTATGTGTTCTTAAAATCAAGATCTAGACCAAGATGTCCAGTATCACTACTTCTAATCAACCAACATACTTCTTGAAATTCTATCCAGAGAAATCAGAAAGGGGTAAGAAATTAAAGGGATACAAACAGGAAAAGAACAAGTCAAATTATCTCTGTAAGCAGATTACATGATCCTATATTTATAAAACTAAAAATAAAAGAAAAACAAAGACTTCTAGAGCTTATAAATAAATCTGGCAAAGTATTTTAATGCAAGATCAAGATCAACATTCACAAATCAATTTCTCTGCTATAGTCCAATCATTATTTTACTGAGGAAGGAATCAGGAAAACTACCCCATGCAAAATAACTTAAAAAAATCAGGAATAAATCCACTCAATTTGGTGAAAGACCTCTAAATGAAAGCTATAGAAAATTGAAGAAATAAATTGGAAAAGACCTTAGAAGATGGAAAAAAGTTCCCATTCTTTTATAGGCACAATTAATATTGTCAAAATGACCATACTACAAAATGTGCTTTACATATTCAGTGCAATTCACATCAAAATACCAATGACATATACTTTCACAGAAGTAGAAAAAAATAGTCCTATAATTCATTTGGAAGAATAAGAGATGCAGAATAGCCAAACCAATCCTGAGTAAGAAGAGCAATGCTGGAGGATTTGTAATACTGATTCTAAAATTATATTACAGAGCTATAATGAAAAAAAAACACAGCATGGTATTAGCATCAAAATAGGCAAGAAGTACAATGGTATAGAACAGAAGACACAGAGAAACTCACATACTTACTGACAAATGTACCAAAAATATAGGCTGGAGGAAAAAAAAAAAAAAACTGTCTCTCACCCTGCACAAAAGTTAAGTCAAAGTTTATCAAAGACTTGAGTATTAAACTGCAAATGATGGGAGGAAACATACTGGCAGTACTCTGGCATTGGCACCAAATTCCTTAACAAGATTTCTAAAGTATAAGAAATAAAATCAAGAATCAATAGTGGGACTCATAAATTAAAAATTTCTGCACAGGAAAGAAAGCAGTGACATTTGCCAGCAAATGAATGGATCTGGAGACTATTGTGCTAAGTGAAGTAAGCCAGTCCTCAAAAACCAAAGGTCAAATGTTTACTCAGATATGTCAAAGCTAACTCATAATAAGGGAGTGGGGTTGACCAGAAGAAGTTCAATAGATTAGACAGTAAGGAATGGAGGGAAGGGAAAGGGGATAGAAAAAGGAAAAAAGTGGATTGAATCCTCTGGCGCCCCTGGGATTAAAGTTGTGTGCCACTGTGCCTGGCACTACATAGGTATTTTTACAAATCAACTTTTGCACTTTTGGGGCTAATTTTTGATGTCTTTTAGAAATAATTGTGTAGAAAATTTAAAACCAGTGTAAGTTGGATCATCTGGGCATATTTAAAATTTTCATATTATTAGTGGAAAGGAGACAAACATTTTAAAAAACAAAAATAATAAGTGTTCCTGATGTGTATCATTCATGTTAATTGTAATGCCTACAGAGAAAGATTGCAATTTATATAAATACTGTATGCTATTGCTTAGTTTGATGACTGATCCAGGATGTTCTTGAAAATGTTTAAACAGAAGTTGTTGTGAAATGTTTGAGCAGTTAAAAAATTTCAGAGCCTCGTGGGTCTGAAAAAGATCAACCTGTTCTATCTTTTTTATTGTATAAAAAATGAATATTTCTACATAAAAATATACACATGTATTTTCTTGCATATATATTTTGAATGCTTTAAGGGCATAATAATATTGAAAGTTAATGATATTAAAATACTTTATTTCATAATTTAATAAGTATTCTTTTTGACATTTCTAAAGTTTGTGTATATTATGAGCAAGTCCCTGACCCGACAAGTATTTAAAATAAGAAGATACTGTCTGTTGAGACATGAGAATGAGTGATGTTTAAGAGTATGAAGAGTGACCAAAGAATCTCTATTATAATTCCATTGTCTTTATATTTCCTCATTTACCACCTCCAATCCGATCTTCAGACTTTAAACTAATGGGCATGAAACTAGGACCTTTATATGTTTCAGTTACTTCTCTTTACCATGCAGTGTTTAGCATATAGCAATGCTCAATAAAGATTTCTTTTTTTAATATTTATTTTTCAGCTGTAGTTGGACACAATACCTTCATTTTATTTATTTTTATGTGGTGCTGAGGATCGAATCCAGAGCCTCGCATGTGCGAGGCAAGTGCTCTACCACTGAGCCACAACCCCAGCCCACCACTGAACCATAACCCCAGCCCAAGATTTCTTAATCCAAACAATGAGGTTTTAATTTTGACCTTTTTTATTCTTAACTTGAGTAGTGTTAGGAGCTGAGGTTGGATTAGACAATTTAACAGGTATATTTGTAAATGAAGTGCTTTGGTTTCCAGCTTACTCTGTACCTGTAAAATGCATTCATTTAAAAAACATTTATTAAACACTGACTATTTCCCCACCTATTAATAGTTAGCTGTGGGGCTTTGGGAAATCAAGTAGATCCAAGGCCTATCTCTATGGAGTTTAAAAGTAAGAAAGAGGGAATTTGGGGGTCAGCTGGGGAAGCAATTCACACTCATTTATTTATCTGTCAGCCACAGGATACTGGAGAAATTCATATTTACTCTATATAATTACAAGTACTATCCCCCAAACCCACTACTACTGCTTCTCTTCTCTCTCCTTTTTGATATGATTGATACCAAAACAAAATTGAAAGGTTTTTATGTGTATGTTTATGCAAATTGCAATGGATAGTATCATTTATTGTCATTTTATCTTAACAACTCTGATAAATTATACAGTATGTTCCTATTTTTAAAAATCTTATAAAAACAAAAAATATGGAAATATTTTTTTCAAGAATGGACAGTTCTAGAATATATTTTTAAGAATCTATCCTGTTTTTTATGAATTTCTCTTTTTAAATTATTTTTCTGAAATTGTTCCTCTTAATATATAGAAAGGAAATTAAAATGATACTTGAATATTTCTCATTCTAGTATTTTAGTAGAGGAGTGACTTGGATAGGTGAGTAAAACTTAGAAGTTCTGCCTATGATTGTCTTGGTTTTCCTTTGTAGTTAATGATATACCTCCTGATCAATTCAGTTTTTCCTATTTTCTTGTTTATAGACAGTGTCTGACTGAATTCCTAGAAAGAATTCTAATTTTTGTAAGTTTTTGAGATAATTGTTCAATTTGATGTGTCATTAAGACTTAAAACACTTTAATGCTGTGAATAGAGTCTAAAATAAACAAGTGAACTAATTAATGATAGTTGTTTATTTCTGGTTTGGGATCAGTAATATTTAAACTAAAAATCAAGAAAAAATTGGACTCCTACCCCTCAAATTAACTTTGCCCTTCCCCTCTTGATACACAATATTTTTGAGTCATTCATCAACTTCTGGTCCTCTGCTTAGTGATTATGAGCCCTGCCAGCCTTTGACTATCCACATAGTGAATTATGTAAATACCAGTATGTTAAAAACCAGAGTATTTGTTTTGCTTTATGAAGGTTTGATGGAGAGACTGCAGTGTTTCATTTGAGTTTTATCAATTATTCAATATTCTTAGAGACAGTTTTCAGATGGTTTATAACACCTACGGAAAAGGCCAACTTTTTCAATTTACCAAATATAAGTTTTAGTAAGTGTTGACATAGTCAATAATTGTATTTGAGTAACTAAATACATAACATAAAACGGTAGACACCAACATCATGAAGAATGATTCCAAGCATTGATAGTTCATACCTATTTAGGCATATTCTGAATTATAGAATGTATCTTCATTTTATCCATTTGACATGCTTGTCAATGGCAAGATTTTTGTCTCAGAAAAATCAAATCTAGTGAACTCTTTTGAGTTTTCAATTTTAGACATTATTTTTCATTAAACAGAGTTAAAATTTGCATTTTAAATTTACAAGAACTATCTTCTCACTAAAGTTACTGGTTTGTTAGATGGTTTCTAAGAATACTCTGGAACCAAGTTTGGTGAGGTTGATAAATATAACTTCAAAAAAATCATTTTGGAGAATTTTGCAAGAAAAATTTTTTTTACATGTAAACCAGTCACCAGAACAGCCTTTGAACAGTCACCATACTGCCAATTTTGAAATGTAGTCTTTCTGCATTTCTGGAATTGAAAACATAAAGCTGATGGATGAGTTCAGCTATGTACAGTGTACTGATTTGTAGAAACATGATCTGAAGGAAAAGAGAAGGCAAATATTAATGTTACTAATCTTTGACATTTAAAAACATTTTTTTCTGAAATATTAAGCATATGTAAAATGCTATTTATTGTAACAGTAAAATAAGTACCTCTTGCCTAGTGTTGAGACTGAGTCACAAAATATTGTCTGACTTTGAAACTCTATTGCATCTTCTTTAATTCTATCTATCCCTTCACCCTTACCCATCACCCACCTTCCTGTGATTCATGATGGTTCTGAATTTTGAATATCCTTTTCTGTACTTTTTATTATAGTTTCATCATATATGTGTTCCTTATTAATGTATCATGTGTTTTTTTAATTTGTTATACATGACAGTAGAATACATTTATGCACTTTGATATATCATACATAGATGGGATATAATTTCTCATTTTTCTGAATGTATATGTAGAATCACATATGTCTTGCAGTCACACATATGCATAAGGTAATAATGTCTGTTTCATTCTACTATCCCTTCTATCCCCAAGTCCCTTCCCCATCCCCCCTTCCCTCCCTTCTACCTAATCTAAGGTAACTCCCATTCTTCCCTAGTGCTCCCCATATTGTTGTGAATTAACATCAGATAAGTGGCATGGTATCATGTGGTTTTTCATCCTTTAGAACTTCCTGGGAGTAGAATTACCCTTGAATTAAGCTTTGAAACTTGTTTCCTCTTGATATTATATTTTACATATTTATTCCTTGTTGATGTGGCCAGCTGTTTACTCTCATCACAGTCACTTTCCATGCATTTACTCACATGTTAGGAATACTTGTAAGTATTGTAGGAATTATTTTTTAAATCCAGTCCAATAACATTTATCTTTACCTGGTAGTTTTATATTTTTATAGCTATTATAAAAATATATTGGATTTCATATCTGATATTTCATTATGAATTTTTAGTGTGATTTTTCCCAGTTCACCTCCCCCAGTCTTCCTGTTCCTACTCCTCCTCCTCTTCCTTTTTTTTTTTTTCTTCCTATATTCTTTCTCCCCTTCTGGCTTTCCTTCTTATGCATAGATTTTTAAGTTGAATTTCAGCTTTTCTCATTTACTGATCTAGAAGGAAAATATCCTTCCTGATCCTATAATAGCAAAGGAATTTAATGTACATGTACTTAAGACTGATGAAAAAATTCAATAATCTCTTGTCTTCTCTTGAACCAAAAGATACTTTCATATTGATTCCTGCCCATTCCTTAATTTATATGCTGGTTTTAGTTGAAACTTTAATTCATCATTTTCTTTTTTGATTTTATAAATTAGATTTTACTATTATTGAGTAACCTTATAAATATGTGTGTTTGTATATATGTGTACATACATACTCCTCATTCCTTTGTGGTTCCTGTGCATTCCTTTCTTGGGTCCTGTACATTGCATTTTGGCTTCAGGTGCAGTATCACTTTCTCTTAGAATCTGTTCTTCAAGTTCTTTTTTTTTTTTTTTTTTGGTCTGAAATTATCTTTATTTATTATTACTTTTGAAGGATCACCTTCCCTTTGGCATGATATTGAGAAAATTTAGTTATGTTTTCTTAGCACATTGAAAACATTTTCTCATGTTTTCATTGCTGTTTGAGAGCTTGGCCTTTTATCTGGAGTCTTTGCTTTACAGGGGATCTGCCCTCTTTCTTATCTTGTTTATTTTCTGTTGATGTTATAGAGTTTCTTTTATGTGACTAGATAAAATTTCTTATATCTCCTGCTAGAGATTTTTTGTTGTTGTTGTTTCTTGAATATGATTGGTATCTCTTGCAAATTCTCTGAAAATTTCAGCCATTATCTCCCTGAAAATTCCTTTTTCTGCATAATTACATGTGTGTTAGAATGTTTTCCTCCATAAACTATTATTTTCAATCCTGGGATTTACACTTTTCATTTCATTACCTCTTTCTCCACTCATTCTTGATATATACTTTAGATTTTCTAGTTTCCTAAGTATGTCTTCATCCCTATTCTGCAAATAATTTTTATATTTTATTTTCAATTTCCATTATACATTTTTTCCTATATCTTTCTTTGGCTCTGTTTTAGAACTCTGCAGTTATTTTATGACTTTTTGCTCTTACATTTTTTGATTTTTAAACATTCTTTAGGTATTCTTATTTTCTATCCTATGTCTGTAATTCAAACTATTAAAAACTTCCCAGGTCTAATGTTGGAGTTGTTTCTTTTTGCTTTTACTCATAGTATCTTGTCATGTCTTGACTGTGATCCCTTGTTTAATGGGAATTTTTCCTTGAGATATAGTTTGAAAATTCATTCTGCTAGAATGAAATCGTGTTTTTCAGTTAGGAGGTGTTCTGGATCTGATGTGGTGTCCCCGAAGGCTAACATGTGAGACAATGCAAGGTTTAGAGAAGGATTGGGTTATAGTCTTAACCTAATCAGTGAATTATCCCCCCCCCCATGGGATTAGCTGAGTGGGAAATGGAGGCAGGTGGGGTGTGGCGGGAGGAAGTGATTAATTTGGGCCATGATTTTGTGGTATATATTTTCATCTGGCAAGTGGAGTCTCTCTGCTTTCTGATCATCACATGAGCTGATTTCCTCTGCCACACTCTTACACCATGATATTCTTGATCGACCTCAGAAGAATGGCACCTGCTATCTATGGATTGAGACCTCTGAAACCATGAGCCACTAAATAAACCTTTTCTTCTCTATAGTTGTTCTAGTCAGATTCTTTAGTCACAGAAGCACAAAAGCTGACTAAAACAGGAAGGTAAAGACACTGTTCATCCACTACCACTTTAAACCAAATTTACCATTTTGAGGTTTATTCATTTTTCTTTCCAAACCAGGTACTGCATGTATCTGGCTTGTACTGTGAATTCTCAGAACATTTTTTTCTTGTAATCTTTACTGGATAGGGTGATTTCCAGTTTACTTTCTTCCTGTAGGTGTGGTCCTTGAGACCCTTGATTTTTGCCACTGTGTTCTAGGCTGAATGGAGGCTGAAGGCTGTCTTCTTTTTATTGTGTTCAATACAGCTATCACAAAGGAAATGTTGGATTTCTATATCTTTGCAAATGTAACATGGAGCAAAAGGGATGTGCTTCTCTAAATCTGTCTTTAGATCCTCTGTCTTTATATTTTGCCCTTAAAGGAAATTTATTTTCTTCACACCTCCTATGAGAATTTAGAATCATTTTAGTGATTGTTGACAGGATGGTTGCAGATACCTCATTTAATACTAGAGAACACAATATTAAAAGAGAAGTTTTAAGTTTTGAAAGTAGTATATCATTTCAAAATCCATGTTTCTCAGAAGAATGTAAACAGAAAAATATAAAATCCTTTCATCACTTGATTGCCAAGCCTGGTGCTTGGTGGTAAATTCCTGTTAGTAATTCCCTGTAAGTTTTTGTCCTGAAATTTTAACAATATGTTATGTTATCATTTTTTCTTTCTTTCTTTCTTTCTTTCTTTCTTTCTTTCTTTCTTTCTTTCTTTCCTTCCTTCCTTCCTTCCTTCCTTCCTTCCTTCCTTCTTTCTTTCTTTCTTTCTTTCTTTCTTTTTCTTTAACATTCTGTTTTTATTACTTATTTATAGTATGCTGCAGTTTATTTTTATTCTAATTTCAAAATTCTTTGAAATTTTAAATTAAGACATGAGATGTAAAACTTTTTAAAAAATGTAGCCTTAGGTTAAAAAGTTAATTAACATTATGTACCCATTTATAATATTAGTAATGATGGTTTTTAAAATGGGTGGAATAGAGGTTTTCTCTGATGATCTATGTGTGTATCAGCTTTTTGTTGCTATGATAAATACCAGAGAAAGAAAGTACAGGGAAGGAAATATTTATTTTGGCTGATAGTTTCATGTCATCCATTGGCTGGCGACTGCTTTGGGCCTGAGGCAAAGCAGAACATCATGGTAGAGGGGCCTGGGAGGAGTAGTCATTGAGGGAAGGCAGTGGCTCACTTCATAGCAGCAGGAAGTGGAGACACGTAAAGGAACAAAGGAACCTTCCCCTCCTCCCAGCATGCCCTACCATTCCACAGTTTCTACTGCTGCCCAGAACTCTACTAAGTTTTTAGTGTATTAGTCCAGTGATGAAGATGGAACCAGTGTGATCCACTCACTTCCTAAAAGCCCACTTCTGAGGTGGTACATTGTGGATTAAGCCTTCCATACATGTTTCCCTTTGGGAAACATTCCAGATCTAAACCATAACAATCTATGTTCTTGAATTTCTTTTCTTTTTCTTTGTCTTTTTCTTTAATAATACAAGAAAGGCAAGGAATATAACAGACTCCCAGTTTTCTTTCTTTTCATGTTTAGTAGAGTAATCACTAGTAATGTATGACTATTTAAGTTTAATTATTTACATGTATGAAGACATGAATTGGTGTGAATATACTTTGTATACAACCAGAGATATGAAAAAATCATGTTCTATGCATGTAATATGAATTGTAATGCATTCTGCTATCATATGTAAATTTTAAAAATTTAATAAAATAAAAAAATTAATTAAATTGAAAATAAATTTAGTTAAACTGGAATGGGAAAACACAAACATTTTAATTGCTTAAGAGCAACATGTGGTTTGTGCCTACTGTATTGGAAAACATACAGGTTATTTCTGTCACCACAAATCATTCTATCAGACAATATTGCCCTGCGCCTTAGTTTTTCTGTGTGCAATGTATTTGCTGAGTGGTATTACATTCTTAATATTATAGCCAAAACAGTAAGACTATATAAATGAAATAAATATTGAATCATACAGACAGATGATTTTTAAAGGAAGGTTTATTTTGGTTTACAATTTCAGATGTTTTCCCCATAGTTGCTTGATCTGATCTATTTGGGCATCTCATATTGAGCTATGAATAATTAATTGAGCTATGAAGTATTAATCTGTTCATGAATTCACAGCCCTATGATCCAATCACCTGCCAGGGCCCCGCCTCTGAGCATTGTTGCATTGGGAAAAAAGCCTCAACACATGATATTTGGCAGATAAGTTTAAGATCCAAAGCATAATAGAAGACATGCAGACATTGCTTAGCATTATAGAATCAGTACAGGCTTTGGGGCCGAATGATGTGAAATTCAGATCCGTTCTCCTTTTAACTTCTTTGTTACTGTGGTCCTAACACTGAAGTCTGATAGTCTCAGTTCACGTTCATTAATTAGTCTTTATTGAGCACTTACTGTGTGTGTGTCTTTGTGTTAACAAGCAAGGGTACAGAAACCAATGAAATACAGTGAAACTTTGCTCCATGACAAAATGGGAAGAAAGATTTAGCCTTGAGCCCAATGGACCAATGAAGTGAGGCTGAGGATAGGATAGTATGTGATGTGCAATAGCATTGATTTGATATCCACTTCCTCCTCCTCCTCCTTTTTTCTCACACACCACAGTCTATGGAGACTCAGTTCATTGAATGCCAATGGAGAGTCTGAGGAAACCATGTTGTCTTGAGCAGGAAAACTGTATTGAACAGTCCTAGCTTGGAAAATGCTCTCTCTTGTCTCTGTTGCATGTTTCACTGTCTCCACCTAGGATTCTGATTGGTTTCTGGGACATTCTTGAATTTCAGAGCCTGTCTTCTACTTTTTCATCTTCTTAATGCTCTGTTGTGCTTCCTGAACAATTTTCTCAGGATTATCCAGTTCACTGAAGTTCTGTTCAGCTGCATACAGTCTAGTGTGTGTCCCATGCATTGTGGGTTCCTGCGAGCTGTGTACATGATCAGCATGATTCATCTCATCTAATGTTAGACTGCAGAATAAATGGCTACTTTTAAATCTCTTTTTTTTTTTCCAAAAGTCAGTTCCCAGAAAATAAGCATTAAAGATTTTTTTTAAAAAAATTGGTAGATTTTGCAACCAGATCATACTTAGTTTCTGATTTCTCAAGACTGGCCCTGTAATTTAGTTAATTTTTGTGAATGGACTAGATACTTGAATGAGATACAGGCATATATTGGTTTTTCCTATGGGATTTGCTTTTTACCTTGTGAAGAGTAAGTAAAAAATGAAAGTTTAAAATGAATAATAATTGCATTCAGAATGTGTGCTATATTACTTTGACAGAGGAATTTTAATTGGATTTGGATACAATGTCCCATTAAACCTGACTTTCTAAGTTTAAGGTATGAAGTTTTGTTAGTCACATGTGTTCAGTGATATTTTAATCTTCCTTTTAGGAAGCTTCTTATTTTTGTTTTTAGCAAGTATGTTTGTGTTGTCCTGGGAATTCATGTAGGCTTAAATTTGTGTGTGTGTAATTAAAAGTAGTTTTCTTCTTATGAAGAAACAAGTTCATCATAAGAAAGTAAATAAAATAATACAGAAAAGCAAAGTGAAGAAAAATGTAGAATACCTACTTAGATACTATAACCTAATAGCAGGGCAGGGGGCATATTGTGTGGGTGTATGTGTGTGGGTTGTATGTATATATAAAGGAAATCCTCTCATCTAAGGCCAGACTGAACACCAGAGTTCTAGTAAGAAGCCAGAATCAATCTTAGTAAATCGTTCAAATAAAAAATCTACATGTACTTCTGAGGGCACCCACATAATAAGTTTTTTCAAGTATCTGGCAATCAAAAGAGATGCATCAAAACGTTGCAAGACAAGAGTCAATATCACATTATTGACTCTTCCTATTTTAATGCTTCTATTGTGTATAGATAACTTTGTCATTGTTTTGTTTTATTTGTTCATTTATTTTTGGTGGATTAGATGAGAAAGAGGAAGAGAGGGATTAAAACATTAGATTTTGGGCTGGGGATGTGGCTCAAGCAGTAGCGTGCTCACCTGGCATGCATGCGGCCCGGGTTCAATCCTCAGCACCACATACCAACAAAGATGTTGTGTCTGCCGAAAACTGAAAAATAAATATTAAAAAAAAAAAAAAACATTAGGTTTTGAAAATGAACAAGTCTGTCGATGATTGATAGTACAACTAGGCACAAAATCAGCAAAGATATGAGTATGAGAAAAGGACATAAGAGATATTTATAGAATCCTTATCACAGTAACAAAACTGATTCTTATAATATACACAAACCACATAAATCTAATAAACTATCTCCCATGCCAAAAAGAAAGTTATCAAGTTTAAAAGAATTGAAATCATTCAATGTAGTCTTTCACCATAGACACTCAACCTAGAAAACAGTAAGATAAAGAAAAATCTTCAGAAAACTTGGAAAATAAACACATTTCTAAATAATCTTGGGTCAAGGAAGTTTGATGGAAAATAGTTACTGAATTTAGTGAAAATAAAACCTTCAAAATTTGTAGGATACACCTAAAGCAGTACATATAAATAAACTGACAGCATTAAAAACACATTAGAAGCCAGGCAGGGTGGCACACACCTGTAGTTCCAGCAGCTCAGAAAGTTGAGGCAGAAGAATCACAACTTCAAAGCCAGCATCAGTAAAAGGGAGGCACTAAGCAACTCAGTGAGACCCTGTCTCTAAATAAAATAAAAAATAGGGCTGGGATGTCGCTCAGTGGTCAAGTGCCCCTGAGTTTAATTTAAAAAAAGAAAAAAAAAAAAAAGGAGAAGGGGAAGAAAATGTTCCTTGGTCTGCACTCTCTTTGCCTTCCTGTCTCAGCATGTAATCTCTCCTTTGTGTGATGCAAATGCTCCCTCCTTTGCCTTGCCACCTACCATTTGGCTCTCAACAGAGAGCAAACAAGTGGTGCTTCTGGAGCTACCACTGTGAGATGAATATTAGTGAAATGACCATTACTGAAGTTAAGTTCCTAATTTGAAAATTACAAAAGGATTTTCAGGTGTAGATAATATCACAGAGAATTCTACCATACATTTAAAGAAGAATGAGTACTATCTGGAAGTACAACAGGGAACAATTCACAGTTTAGTTTTATGAAGCTAATATTAACAGATTTTTGACCTGGAAAAGAAGGTGCCAAAATAAAACAATGAAACAAACACAAAATTGACAGGCCACAGACCTTCATGAATATAGACATAAAAGTCCTTAAATAATCCACTTTATTTACATGCCCAGGAAGTCATGATTGTATGGATTAAGGTAAAATTACCCTATTATAAAATTAAACTCCTAGGGATAAAAAAATTTGGGGAAATAGGAATTGAGAGTTACAGGTTAAATATTTTCTTCTAAAGCATGTATATAGGTTGAAAACATATGCATAGGCCTTTTTGTATGAAATAGTATTAAAAGGATAAAATTACCTAAGATGGGTTCATAAGGGAGTAGGAGAAGCTTTTAGTTCAGTGTGAATACAATCCTTTTTAGGAGAGTGAGGGATAGAAGTGAGGGACTGCTGGTTCAGTGGGACTTGAGTGCTTAGAAAGAGAGCAGGGTGACCTCTTGGTTCAATGTGCTCTGCATCCTTATATAACTATCTTCTCTCCTAGCTAGTAGATTTTGTAGTGAGTATTAGAATTCCCATATTCTTCACTTTGTGTATGTGTTATAGGTATTTCTTTGTGGTTACAATGGGTGTTCAGTTTAATATGAGAAGAAAAAAACACTCTGATGTGAACCTATAGCATTGAAAGTTTAGTAACAGAGAATTAACCCCCATCCATCTCCACCCCCAATCCCCTCATTACTGATGTCATGATGTAACATGGGTATGACTTGTGTGGAATCCAGAGTGAGGTGTTCTCTGAGAACCTGTGTACTTCACCATGGTGAACCAAATTTTAGACATACCCTGGGCCAGATGAGAGTCCTATGATCTCTTTGCAAAGTAATATTCTCTTCTCTAAACTGCAATCCTTCTTGGGAATGTTCTTAGAAATTCCTGAGATAACTTCTAGGCTTCTTTCTTATTGTGTTTGTGCAAACTACTTAGCATCTCTTTAGGGACCATAATCTGTTCAACAAGAACATAACATCTTCCTTAGTTTCAGCTCTATATGCACTTTTGTGGCTCAACTGCAAGTTTTTAAAATGCATCTGCTCTAAATTCTACCCCGCATTCTCACAGTAAAGGCTGCCAGCAATATTGATGCCAGTGACTGACTTTTGTAACATTTTAAAATAGTCCTTCACAAGATTAAGTCTTCTATCACATTTAAATTCAGCCTCACACAGTCTTGGAAGATGGGCAAAATGTAATCAAGTTCTTAGTACTGATTTCTATTTCCCTTAGCTTATTTGTTGCTGTAACCAACCCCATCCCCCAAAAGAACAACTTAGAAGAAAAGTTTATGAGGGGCTCATGATTTCAGAGATCTCTGTGCACAGATGGCCAAATTTAATACTTTGATCCCAAAGGAGGCAGCACATCATTGGGCAAGGGCCCTGTAGAAGATAGATACTCCCCTCTTTGAAGCAAAGAAGCAGGAAAGAGGATACTTTCAATATGTGACCCCATGAACCTAGGTCTTCCAAGCATGCCCCACCAGCATACCATTGATACAGTTTAGCTCAATAAATCTAGTAGGCCCTGAATAGAGTTCTCATAATTCAATCATTTTGCCTTTGAGTATTGTTTTAACACAGGAGCTTTTGGGAGCTATCCCATATCCAAACCATAACAGGCTGTGAGCCTATTTGGTCACTGAGGCAGTGGATCACATGTTCAAACCCAGGTTCAGCAAGTTAGTGAGACCTTGTTTTATAATAAAAAGGTTGGTAAAATACCTCAGTGGTAGAGCCTTTCCTGAATTGGGAAAGACCCAGGGTTCATCTGCCTGTATATTAGAAGGTGGGGAGGAAGGGTGCTGGAGGGAATGAGATCTACTCTTCTACCCCTTCCAATACTTTAGAATACAAAGGCAAAATGCCTTGAACTTCGATTTGCCAGTCTACAGATCTGGAATAAGTTAAGAACTGCCAATCGATTATCTAGTCTAATGTATTTTCTTACATTCTAATAAATTACCTAGCCTAAGATATTTCGTTAAATACAGAAAGGAACCAAGTCATGTGGGAATGTCTCTGTTTCTTCCCTGGGGTAATGGTTAATTGGAATTATCAACTTGTTTGGATTAAGAAATGACAAGGATTAAGAGTATTATGGGTGTGTTGGTGAGGGTGTGTCTAGGAATGATTGGCATGTGGGATAGCCAAATGAAATGGAGACCCTCTCTAAGCATGACCAGTACTGACCAATAGGATGATGGCTTAGATGGAATAACAGTTACAAGAACAAAGCAGCAACAGATGCAAGCTGGATTCTTCTTGAATGGGTTCTTGATTGATGCTTTGATAGTCTGAGGATATCAGATTTTCACTTCTTCACTCATCCAAAGCAGACTCTGACAGTGATTCTACAGAAGGCTTAGGTCTCAATCAGGGTAGTCCTGTTGATTCCTCTTGTTCTGGGGCTGCATGAATTGAATACCTTGAGTGTAGATACAAAAACCCAAGTTATTGATATTTTTTTTGGATGTGAAAGACAAGTCCATTGAATTGCTATACAAATTTTAATTTTTAAACAATAAATATCAGTCTCCATAACCCCCAGAATCAAAAAAAAAAAATGTTTGAAGTCCTTCCATATTCCTATTCTGAAAATGCAAAAAGTTCTGGAGGCCTACTGGATAGATGATCACTGAGGTTTAGGTCCAGGTATGACATTTATTATTCTGACCTCACAAGGAACCATTAGGAGTGAATTTCAAACAGTAGCTTTATATAGAGGGCAACTATGGCTAGGTTTTTGTCCACAGAATAGGAAGCTTTTGGTGGTTGGTGAATGTGGTGAGCCGCCTCTGCCGACAGGTGAACTGTCAGGATTGTCATTATTTGGGGTTCTGGATGTTGGGGAGTGCCAGATAGTTAGCATGTTTGGTAGTTAGTGGTTGTTGGTGGTAGTCTTTGGATATTGGTTCTTTGATTAGGGTTTTTTTGTTTTATTTTTGTTTTTATTTTGATTTGTTGTTTGGGTCTGTTATTTATTTATTTATTCAGTTTTTAGCTAGCATCTTTACTTGGTGTTCCTGCTTAGGATGTATAGCCAGAATAGTCAGACTACTGTAGTGTTGCAGGGTCTTGGCTCCTATGAAGAGCCAGTTTTTAGGAACCATTATAAAGTCCTGAGGGGCATTGGGGCATGGTGGGTTTAACCAGGTAAAATTTGCCCACCATTGCCTCACTGGGGCAGAGGTGGTGGTGAAAGTCCTGCCAAAGTTAGTGCAGAATCTTTTGTTCCTCTCTGAAAGGGATATGATGCAGACTCTGGAGCATTCCAAAGTGATTCATTTATTTCAGGTATTGAGACCCACAGAAATATCTACATTGTGATGGAGCATGCAGGTCAGGGACAGCTATATCACCACATCCTGAGGAGTGGCATGCATCCTGAGGAGTGGCATGCAGGAGGAAAAGGCCCAGAGACTTTTCTGGCAAGTAGCCTGTGCCGTGGGCTATTGCCATGACAAGGGCATCATGAACAGAGACCTGAAGCCAGAGAACATTCTGGTGGATTCCAGAGGCAACATCAAGCTCAATGATTTTGGCCTCAGCACCAGGTTCACGGATGAGCAGAAGCTGAACAGGTTCTGGGGCACTTTCCCATACCTTGCCCCCAATTGTCCTGAGGCAGGCATATGAGGGCCCCCCAGGCGACATCTGGAGCCTTGGGTGTCATTCTGTATTTTATGTTGACAGGGAGATGCCCATTTATGGAGTAGCCAACTCAGCAGGTGAAGAAGCAGATCATGCATGCCAGGTACCAAATCCTTTACAGTGTTCCCATCAAAGCAGGAAAGCTCATCCACAAATAATGACCCTGCACCCCAAGAAGCAGCCCACAGCCAAGCAAATCCTTCAGCACCCATGGCTGAGGCAGACTTCAGCACTCATTGTACTGAGGCACTCCCCAAACATCCAGACCCCCAAATAATGACAATCCTGTATAATATAGGTTATGATCCACACAAGACCTGTGTGTGTCTGGCCATGAGAGAGTTCAATACAGCCATGGCTACATACATGATACTTTGGCACCAGAAAATTCAGGAGGCAGGCTGCATGTTCCAGGGAAAGCCTGTACCTCCAGGGGTTAAGCCTCACTCATATTCTGTGGATCTTTCCCATTTCCCTGTTCTCCCAAAGAGGAGTTGGGGTGAGCCTGCCCTTCAAACCTTTCCCTTGCCCTGTGAGCATTAGCTGTGTGAGGAGGCCAAAGAGTCAGGGTACAATGACATGAAAAGTGCCAGCTTGCCTGCCATTCCTCTCCACTTTCTGCCTGTGGGGATCCCTGCTCCTAGCATAGCCTCCCAGCCTGACCCCATGGCAACAGAAAGTGCTGGAAGGGGGTTACTAGGAGGATTGCTGCCTGTGTCTGTCAACTGTGCTGTTGCATACCATGTGTCAGCAATAAGGTAGCTCCAATGAAAGAAGGCAGAAACAGGTCAGATCCATAAACAGTGTGGTTCTAATGCAGTGGAGAGCTGAAGCAGAAAAAACTAGTAGACTGCCAGATGACTCTCTGTGCTGTGGATCCTGACATATTGGTGGGCATCAGGGTTGTGGACTCTGAACAGCTTCAGGAGCAAGATGTGCAAACTACCTCAGGTTTCTCTGCATGGGTTCCAGCCAAGAGCACTTCTGGATTCACTAAGACATCAGGAGTCTCCTTTGCCTCCACCTGGGAAAGACATCAGAAACTGTTCTCCATGCCCTGTCCCTCTGTCCTTTCTTCCTTTCTTCTGAGATGTTTCTTTTAAAATTTGTTTTAGATGAATCAATATAACGTTTAAAAAATAAGTTGATAAAAAAGGAGGGGCCTCAGGGGGAAGGTAGGAACCCACCAACCATTCTCTCTCAGGCCTAGACCACTGTTTTTTCTCATTCACCTTTAGCCAGAATAGATGGGGACTCCCTGATTTGAGCCAATGTAGTGCATGCACTTGCTTTGGCCTAGTGCTGTCAGACTCCTTCCACTTGATCTGGTATGGATGGAAATTCTCCCTGTGAGCCTGTTTAGATCTGACTTAGTTGGTGACCTTGGCCAGAAGGAATCCCTCCCTCTTATCCACATGAGGATATGGGGGATGTAAGGGTATAGTTGGAGAAATGACATCTGAAAAGTCATGGGAGACCGTTTTGTTCTGTGGCATTCTCTTTTGATACTGTGTGCAGGGAAGGAAGAGGTAGGCCAGTAGATCGCAGTGGGCCTGCCTGTAGCAGTGGCTGGGTGCCCCACTACCTGCCATGCAGACTCTACACCCAGAACCCATTATGTGTAGAGCATTAGTCCATTTTATGGGTATAACTTATGTAAAAGTAAAGTACACCAATGTGGATTTCGCTTTTGTTTGTATTCTATTATAGTTTTGTAGGCAAAGTGCACCCAAATTAAAAGTAAGAAATTCTGAGCTTAGTCAAAAGGGGCAACTGGGTTAGATATTTTTCTAATTTTTTTGAGAATATTGCAAATGGAAGAGTGTTCTTAATTTCCTTTTCAGCAGATTCATTATTGAAGGAAAGTGAGGTGATTGAGACAGAGAAATCTTGTGTGTGAACCTACAGCAACATAGCTTTAGTAACAGAAAATGCTTTTTTTCTACATCTCCACCATTGTCCTCCTGGGTTACTGATGTCACAATGTAACATGTATAAATTGTGTGTAGAACTGTATGGGGAAATTAAGATGAAACTTTCTTCTCTCTTGCCTCCACAGGTATTAATGACCTGTTCTACAGTGTCTTAAAGAACAGAGTGTTTTGTTACAGTACCACCATATGATTGAGTTGCTACCATCATTTTGACACCAGTTATGTGAAGTCGGAAGAAAAAGTATCTGGATACCTTGAGTCTTTCAAAGCAAAAAGTAATTACAGATTTTTAGACTGAAAATGAAAGTACATTGAAGTATTTTACAAATTTTAATTTCTAAACAAGTAAATATCAATCTCCATAATCCATGAAAGTAAGAATATTCTGGAGTCCTTTCTTATTCTGATTCCGAAGTGAAAACATGTTCTGGATGACCAATGGGGGTTAAATCCAGGCATGACTGGGCCATTTTTTGCTCTGACTCACAAAGAGCCATTAGAAGTGGATTTCAAATAGCAGGTATATAAGAAGGTAGCTGTGGCTGTGTTTTTGTCCACAAGTACAGGAAGCTCTTGGTGGTGACTTGCTGGACTCCCAGATAGTTAGGACATTTGGTGATTGATAGTTGGTAGTGGTCTTTGGATATTGGTTTTTTGATTTGTGGTTTTTGTTTTGTCTTGGTTTTGATTTTTGATTTGTTGTTTTGGTCTGTTTTTTTTATTGTTTGTTTGTTTTTGTTTTGTTTTTTTAAGCTAGCATCCTTAGTTAATATTCCTGCTTAAGCTGTATAGCCAGGGTAGTCAGACTAGTATAGTGTTGCAGGGACCCAGCTCCTGTGAAGAGATGGCCTTCACAGACCATTATGAGGTTCTGAGAGCCATTGGGCATGGTGGGTTTGGCTGGATGAACCTAGCCTGCCATTGCCTCACTGGAGCAAAGGTGGCAGTGAAAGTTCTGCCAAAGGAAGGTCAGATTTTCCCCATCCTCTCTGAACTGGATATGATGATGACAATGAACCATCCAAATGTTATACAGCTCTTTCAGGTTATTGAAACTCTTGAAAATGTCTATATTGTGATGGAGCATGCAAGTGGGGGACAACTATCTCACCATGTTCTGGCTGGTGGCATGAAGGAGGAGTAGGCCAGAAGATTGTTCAGGCAGCTCGTATGTGCATAGGCTACTGCCATGAGAAAGGCATCATGCATTAAGATCTGAAGCCAGAGAACATCATGGTGGCTGCCAAGGGCAACATCAAACTCATTGACTTTGGCCTCAGCACCAGGTTCACTGCTGGGCAGAAGCCCAACAAATTCTGGGGCACTCTTGCACACTTTGCCCCCAAAATCATCCTACAGAAAGAATACAAGGACTCCACAGTAGATGTCTGGAACCTGAGTGTCATTCTGTATTTCATGTTGACAGGGAAACACCCATTTTTGCAGAGCACCTCTAGGTAGTTCTAAAGAAAATTGTGCCCAGAAGGTAACACATTCCCCACCATGTTCCCACACAAGCACGAAGGCTCATTCATAAAATACTGAACTTCAACGCCAAGCAGCGGCCCACGATAAATCAAATCCTTCAGCACCCATGGCTGAGGCAGAGTGACTATTCACCCCATCATTATAATGAGGCACTCCCCAAACATCCAGACCCTGAAATAATGACAATCCTGTTTTATATGGGTTGTGACCCATACAAAACCTGGGTGTCTGTGACCAATAGAAAGTTCGGTGATGCAATGGCTACGTACCTCATGCTCCAGCACCAGAAAAGCCATGGGCAGGATGCATGTTCCAGGGGAAGCCTTTGCCTCCAAGTGTTGGGCTTCACCCATGGCCTGTGGATCTTTCCAATATCCCTGTCCTCCCAAAGGGGAGTGCGAGTGAGCCTGCCATTCACACCTTCACCTTGCACTGTGAGCATCAGATGCCTAAAGAGAGACCAAAGAGTCAGGGCAAAAGGGAATCAGAAGAGCCAGCCTGCCTGCCATTTCTCTCTGCTTTCTGCCTGCAAGGATCTCCACTCCTAGCATAGCCTCCCAGCCTGACCATGTGTCCCACATGCCCCACCCCTGGAGGCTCCTCTTTAGAGGAGTCGCAGCAGCAGACAGCAGCCATTCCCTCCAAGATACATCCACAGCACAACCCCATGACAACAGAAAGTGCTTGAAGGGGGCTACTAGGAGGATTGACACTTGCTTTCAGCAACTGTGTTGTTGCATGCTATTTATTACCAAGAAAGTGGCTCCAGTGGAAGGAGGGCAGAAATACACTAGATTTAGAAACAGAGCAGCTCCAATGGAATAGAGCTGAGACAGACAAAACCACTGGACAGCCAGAGGACACTGTGCTCTGTGGATCCTGACATCAGGCATGAGCATCGGCCACGTGGACTCAAATGGCTGCCAGAGTGAGGTGTACAACCTGACTCAGGCTTTTCAGCACTGATTCCAGACAGGAGTGCCTCTGGATCCACCTGGACATCAGGATCTCCCATGTTCCCACCTGCAAGAGACTTCAGAGACTGTTCCTTGGGACACTTCCCTCTATCCTTTCTCCTATACTTCTGGGATGGTAGAAATGTTTTTAAATTTTATAATAAAATTGATGTGCCAATTGATGTTGTAAAGATAAAGACTTATTAAGAAAAAGGAGACCTAAGCAATAACAGAAACCCATCTGCCATCCTCTCCAAGGCCTCACCACTACGCCTCCCTGTCCTCTTTTATGTAGAGAGAGTCACTCTTCTCGAGACCCTATGGATAGTTAGAGCTCACTCTCCTTAGCCAAGGTAGACTGGAGTCACATTTAGGCAGCAGAGATGGGACTCCCTTATCCTTAGCCAGTTTAGATTGTAGCTCATCTTGAACCAGTGTAGAGTACTCACTTGCTTTGCTCTAATGTGGACAGAGACTCACTCCCCTTGACACAGTGTGGAACTCACTCCCCTTGACTCAGTGTGGAACTTCCCCTCAAGCCAGTGTAGACATAACTGATTTTTAGCCAGTGGCCTTTGCCAGAAGAAATTCCTCTCCCAGTCATCAGATCACTCTCTGAGGTATGTGGTAAAGATAGGGGGCAACTTTTGGAGAAATCACATCTGAAACATGTTGTCTCTGGGCTTCTTCAATTGGAGCTCAGAGTGTCCTCTGGTATGGTATCATCTCCATAATTCCATATGCAGGGAAGGAAGAGGTGGGCCAGCATGCAGGAGCAGGTCTGCCTATAGAAGTGACTGGGTACTTTACTACCTGCCATGAAGCCTCCCCACCTAAAATCTCAAGCCATGCCACAGCTAGTGGAGATGGAACACATTGCATTTGGGAAGTGGAGATACCCAGTCATCTTGTGGATGCAATTTACCTCAAAGTAAAGTACACCAATGTGGAATTGCTCTTATCTTTGGGTTCTCTTGACACTGCATTTTGTGAAGTGTGCACAAATGACCACCAAGAAATACTCAGGTTAGTCAGCACAGGAGGCTTCAGGCACCTTCTATCCCAGGCATCTCCACAGGGAAGAACCCCAGAGCTTCACTTACAGCTTCTTCCTGCTCTTCCCTTTAGTGGTCACTGATGGATACCTTTTAAAAAAAAAGTATGTCACATGTCATTTTAATATTTTGTCCTTTTCTGCTAAGGCCCCAATTGTGAAATGGTCAGATGCTTAGAATTTTTTTTAAAGGCTTTTGTATATTTTTTCTAGAGAAGAAAATCCCAATGGTAGTAAATCCCACTAAAGCAACATCACTTTCCAGTTTTAGTTTTCACTGTGGGAATGGATTAGATTGCCTAATTGCTGCCTGCAAGGTTACAATGTGGAGAAGATTCTCATAGGCAGGAGAGGCAATAATTAGGGTGATGCAGATGTGTGCCTGAGGAGCAAGCCCAGGGCACCTGGACAAATTTGTGTCTGCAGAAGTCACAGAGACGTGCAGATATCCTGGAAAGGACAAGTAGTGTGGAGGAGGAATCCCTTTTGTGCATTTTGTGTGGCTTCGTCTCAGGAGCAGAAAGACAGGGTGTCCTGGGTTGGAATTTCCCTTTAGATCTACTTCTGAGCCAGACTGTCAGGCAGGTGTTCTGCCTATGGCTCCTAGAAGCAGATGTTGGCCATCCTGCTGTAGGCAATGTTACTCCCCCTCTCTAGGTAAGAAGAAAGGGGTGCTGCACTTATTTATTAAAATAAGTGGATGTTGAGCCCCTTCACACTGAGGCCTGTCATCAAGTAGCACCAAAACTGTGAGTACTATCCTTATGGTCAATGTTCAGTTTTCCACAGTGGGCCCCAAATGCTTATTCTTCCTGAGGTTACCATTGGTTCACAACTTCCCGTGGCCTCTTCTTGCCCATGTTACAAGTATGATCAGGTGGGGCTGAATGTTTTAGTCAGTGCAAGTCTCCAATTCATAGAAGTTCATGGGTAGCCATCCAGATGTGATGTTCATCCTCACACACTGAATAAGAGTAGCCTACACTTGAATAATGAGAGCTAAATAAACCTATTTTCTTTGTAAAATATGAAACCCCAGGTATTTCATGAGAGTAACAGAAAATGGATTATATAGTTGAACAACTTTAAACACACAAACTGTAGAAGAAATGTATCAATTTGTGGAAAATCATGAGTGACCAGAGGACATAAACATTTACACAGTCCAATGACCATTAAGGAAATCAAGTTCCTAAATTTAAAATCTCTAAAAAAGGTCTTCAGGTATAGATGATGTCACTGGTGAGTTCTACCACATATCTCCTTAAAAGGAGATCCAAGAGGCGCAAAGTTTCACATGGTGAGTGACACACAGGAACATCTAGAGTTGACACATTCACCCAAAGTTAGGAAGCAGTCATAGAAGGAGCATAACATTGTTTATGACACCATGGTCTTGAAAATGTACTCTCCAGAAATAGGATATAATATTTTTGTTTTAAACTATGGTATTTGTGGTACTTTATTATGACTACTTTATTATGACTAATTTTCAGGGGAAATTAACTTGAATAAACAATATCCAAAGCGGTATAGCTCACATTGTTATTTTTTTTCCTCTCAATTTAGTGGGGAGATACTGGAAATTGAACTCAGGGGCACTCAATCTCTGAGCCACATCCTCAGCCCTATTTTGTATTTGGAGAGAGAGTGTCTCAGTGAGTTGCTTAGCACCTTGCTTTTGCTGAGACTGGCTTTGAACTCAACCTCCTGAGTCCCTGGGATTACAGGTGTATGCCACCACACCTGGAAGCTCATATTAATTTGATGGTGAAAAGCTGAATCCTTTTCCTCTTAAAGAAGATTGAGAACAAGATGAGAGTGCCTCCTTTCAATATTGTTATCACCAGTTCTGGAGGTTTTAGCCAAAGCATTGAGGCAAGAATAGGAGATGTAGAGCATTCAGAAATCAAAAGAAAGAATGCAACCCTCATCTGCAGATGACATGCTTTTACACAGAGAATTTTTGAAAGCTTCTAAGAATTCCTGAATTTATGAAGTTCAACACCATTTCAGGATTCAAGCTAAATATAAAAAATATCAATTTTATTTCTATATATTAGAAATGAACTTGTGGAGAATTAAACTAAAAATGCAACATTAACACTCAAACATTGCTGGTGGGACCATAAATTGGTACACCACTTTGGAAAGAAGTATGGAGATTCTTCAGAAAACTTGGTATGGAATCATAATTTAACCCTGCTATTCTATTCCTCAGTTTATAACCCAAAGATTTAAAATCAGCATACTCCAATGATGCATCCACATCTATGTTTATAGCTGCTCAATTCACAATAGTTATACTATGAACCTTCAATAATGTGGTACACAGTGAAGTATTACTCAGCCATAAAGAATAACTTAATGACATTTGGTAGCAAATGGATGGATCTGGAGACTATAATGCTAAGTGTAGTAAGCCAGTCCCCAAAAAAACCAAAGGTCAAATCTTTTCTCCAATATATGGAAGCCCACAATAAGGGTGGATGGAAAAAAAAAAACAGAAGTAGAGTAAATAAGATAATGGGGAATGTAGGGAAAAGAGGACAGGCAACAAAGACAGTAGAATGAATCTGACATAATTTTAATATGTACGTATATGAAAACAACACAGTGAATCCCAGCATCATGTACATCCATGAGAATGGGACTCTAACTAGAATAAGATATATTCCATGCTTGTATAATTATATCAAAATGATTCTGCTGTCAAGCATAACTAAAAGAACATATATATATATATATATATATATATATATATATATATTTAAAAGAATGTTAAAAGAGGGCCCACATAATGGGATAAGATCTTTGCCAGCTGCTTCTCTGACAGCAAATTACTATTTAACACACAATTATCAAATAGGCAACTATGGAACCTGCCCAAGTGCCTATTAGCAGATGATAAAGAAAATATGCCACATAAATACAGGTTTTTTTAGTTATACATAACACAATGGAGTTTCACTAAGTCATTAAAATAATGAAACTATGACACTAGCAAATGGATGGAAGTGGAGAACATCATGCTAAGTGAAATAAGCCATTCGCAGAAAGTTGAAAGTGGAGTGTTTTCTCTTACATATGGAAGCTAGAGAGAAATAAGTAATTTTTAAAAATGGGGGATCCATGAAAATAGAACAGCAGAATAGAGGAAGGGACTAAAGAAGGAGCGAGGAGGGATGGGAAAAAAAAGAATGTTGGAATGAAATTGACCAAACTATTTTATGTATATATATGAATGTTCACAGTGAATTTCACCTTTAGGTGTGTTTGTATGAATATGCATATATATGTCAAAATGAATTCCAATATTACATAAACTATAATACACTAATAAAGACTTCAAAAGAAAGTAATACCTCTTATTGATTTATCCAAATAATTGGTTTTACTTTTTAACAATGGTATTTAAAATTATATGTGGACAAACAAATGACAATTGTTTACTATTACCTCTTTGCTTTTGAAATGCAATATTATTTTACAGTACCCTACTTTACATGATTTGATCATACAATCCAGAATTCTGATTTGAGATTGCATGATTTTTAAAATTATTTTTTGTTCTTCAAATTTATTTGTTTCCATATTTATAATTTTTTCTTATTCTGTATAATTAAAATTTATTTGCTGAAGAGAAATATGTTTTCTGTGAGATTTTAGTTCTGTTACATTTTACTTTATACATGTTTAGAGAATAATAGGCTCCATTTACTTTTTGTTGTGATGCAAATATTCTAAAATTAGATAGTATTGAAGGCTTCACAATTTTATAATGATGAGAAATAAAATGAATTGTACACTCTAAAAAAGGTGAAATAAATATTATAAAAATTATATATAACATTAAATACTGATAATCACTTTTGGTAAAAAAAAAAGTCAACTCTTCATAACAATGAAAAGATCAGTTGGTTTTTTTAAAAATAAATTTTGGAACATATTTGTATTTAATGTGATATGTAATTTTTATAATATGTATTTTATTTCCCAGCAATTTTAGAATGTCAAATGTGTGTTTTCTCAGCTCAATGATATAATGATGATAATGATGTAGTGTTGGGATTGAAACTGGATTATCAGGTATGCTAGGCAAGTGCTTTTTTATTTTTGACAAGTTCTAAATTGACCAGATTAGCCTCAAATTTGCTATCTAAAATTTGCTATCAGCCTCTCTAGTAGGTGGATTATAGGCATATACCATCATATCCCACTTGAAAATAGAAATTTGGATTCAATATTTGATATATCCTACTCTAGGCAACAGATTGTGCTAGAGCCAAATTAGAAGAAAGGGAATCTATACTCACACTGATGAAGAAGGTCTCCTTGGCCCAAATTTAAAGGAGTTAGACTCTGCAGAATCTTCTCTTACAACAGAAGACTTGAGTTTTGTACTTTCCTATCCAAGAAGATTTTGCACAATTGCACAATAAAAGCATGGTTTTAATAAGAATCTTGCCAAGTTGGTTTCTCTGGAATCCCCCAATTCTATATCTGATCACCCTTAAAATCTGGTCATATTCCCCATATCCAAAAACCCAAGTAACATCCCATCACTGCAGTCTGCCTTTAGCACAAATCCTCTTAGGTCAGATTCTCAAAACATTACCCTAACTTCTTAGTAATTTTCCATTCACTGGCCCTCAAAACTTGATTGTTGGCTATGAATTTCTTTATTTGTTGATGTAGTATTCAAAACTATTTCTATACTGTCCCTCTATTGCAATCATGACAAACAAAATGTTTTTACCACTTTAAATACTGTTAGCTCTATTTTTTTTTGACACATCTAAACCTTAATTTAGAGTCTTAAATTAAGAGTGGGGAAGAGTTTGAAATGTGCTTACTCAGCTTCAGTTATTTTATGATGTCAATAAAACAACCTCAATATTTTAAGGCTTTAAAGCTTTGGTCATGTAACTTGAAGTTTGTGGATAACTTTCTATCTGCTGTACTCAGTTGGGGCTCAACTGAGTTTGTTTGACTTTACTTTTTCACCAAACTGAGGCTTCAGAAATAAGTGTAGACATGAAAAAAATCATAATTCTTCTGTTATGGTTTTTGGAGAAAAATATTGGAATCTAGATTAAGGGACAAATCTTGCCACGAAAAAAAAAATTAGTGAGAAAGTATCTGTCGTGGGTTGTGGGATTTTATTTCAAAGGGCAGGGAGTGATATTCAAATTCATACAATCAACTGTTTACATTCAAAGAAAATGTAAACAATTATGGAGAAAAGCGGCCTCTCCTACTGTCTCAGGGGAAATGGTAAGTTTTTCTATTTCTATACAAAATGATGGATTTATAATTTGGGATTTCTACTCCTACTTTGGAAGAAACTAACACTATATATTCATCAACCTAACAGGAATTATAATTAGATTGTGATAAAGTGCTACAGTTATTGCTGTGACAAATAATTTGCTCTTATTAAGAAAAACTTATGGTTTGGATGTGCAGTTGTCTCCTAAAACTCCTGTTAGTTCAGGTAACCTTTAGTTTAAAGGTTGACTAATTAGATTATGGGGACTGTAAGATAATCAGTCCATTCTGGTTTGAATGGACTGTGTAGTAATTATAGGCAGGTGGGACAGAACAGGGGTAGGTGAGTCACTGGTGCTTCCTATAGAAGGATCATTCTTCCCTATGGCCTCTTCCCTCTCCTCCCCACATCTGCTTCATGACGCCATCTTAAGAAACCTTCCCCCACTGGGCCCTTCCTCAGTGCTGCCTCAACTTGGGCCCAGAGCAATGGAGTCAGCCATCTATAGACTGAGACTCTGAAACTATGAACCTCAAATAAAATTTTCCTTCTTTAAGTTGTATTTGTCAACTTTTGCTCACAGTCATTCAAAAGCTGAGTAAAACAGAAATTATATCAAGAAATGGGGTCATTGCTCTGACTAAACTGACCATGAGGATCAGAAGCCTTTGGAAATGTTCTGCAAACATAATTTGGAAACGTTTGGAAATGCTTGCTGGAAAAGCTTTAAAATATTGTAAGCAAAGATTAATGGAGGATCCAGGTGAGTTCAGAAGACCAGAATGTCAATAGAAATGCAATTCATGCTCAAGAGGTTCTAGAAGGAAATGAAGATTCTACGGGACATTAGGCTAGAGATCACTTATACTATATTCTGGAAAATGACCACATTTTGCCCATGTTGTGTGACTAAATTTAAAGGTATGGACTAATTAATCTGATTGAGTGCTCTTCTCAATCAGTGGCATGAAAATTTCTAGGAGTTTTTAGCCATGCATTCTGTAAAAATCAAGAGCAGAAAACAAAGGATTTTAAAATTTTGTAGTTTCATTAGAAAAGTGCATGTAAAACCCAGGCTAAAGAAGTAGTACTTGTTAAATAGATTGAAGCCTGTAAAGAGATGCTAAGTACTTTGCAAAGAAAAAATAGGAAAAATTCTTGAGGTCATCTCAAGAATTTGCAAGTCTCACACTAGTAACAATCTCAAGGATCTAGAAGGAAAAATGTCTTTGAGAAGAGATCATGGGAGCAACCTGCCCACAAAGGAAAGAACTGGAAAGTTGTTTCATCTTGTGGAGTCACATAGGCCTAGGAGACCCAGGTATTTCACAAGCTGGCAGCAGATTGTGGCATCATCTGCATGGTGCTAGTTCTGCAGGAACACAGAATGTTGAAGTTAAGGGTCATGGAAACTTCCACTGAGATTTTAAAGGAAGATTTGGAAGGGGAGGCAAAGTGTAACATAGACAGTGTTCCTGTGTTCCTGCCCCTGAAAGGGAAATATGTGAAGCTCTGAGGATGAAACCAAAGCTGGAATGGAGACCCCAGGAATTAAGAGTGTTTGCTGAGAAAACTCTTGACTGCTGAGAAGCCAGGTCGAAAGAAAGGTTGCACATGCTATGAATGGCAAGGCCAAAAGAATAGAGTTGCCCAAGCCCTTTGGAAAGTATACTCATCTGCCATGTGTTCTAGACATTATATGCACAGTTACCAGGAGAGTTACCAAGAGTTTGTCTTGATGGGTTTCAGTCTTGCTTTAGTTCCATCCCTACTTTTTGTGCCAGTATTTCCCCCTTGCAGATGGATATGATTAATCTCTGCTATTATACATGTATATATGTAATTTTATTTTTGATATTTATAAGAGAAAACATGCAAGAGTTTACCTTGAGTCTCAAATGAGGTTTTAGAATCGGACTTTTGAGTAATGCAAAAACTGATAAAACTATTAAATTCTTGAAGTCAAAGTGAAATGCTATGCTTTGGAGATGAGAAATACCCCAGGTCCTGTTAATGCAAGAATAGTCAGAGATAAAATAATTAGTTTACGATAACTATAAATTAATTAGTCCATCCTATTTTGAACAAACTAAAAGGATGAATCTTAGAATCCACTTTCTCTTTCTCTATCGCTCTCTCACTGCTTTCTGACCACACCATGACCTGAGCAGCTTTGCTCTGCTGGGCCCTTCCCCCATGATGTGATGCCACAGCTTGGTCCCAGAGCAATAGACTCAGTTCTCTATGCACAAAAGCCTCTGAAAAACTGTGAGCCTCAAATAATTTTTTTCTCTAAGTTGTTTTTGTCTGGAATTTTGGTTACAGCAACACACACATTATTAAAATTTCTTATATTGGTATTTATAATAAAATAAAGAAATTTATGTATGTTTGTTAGTGTATATATACTAAAAAAACATTTGAAGCTACTGATCTTACAGTGAAGAGAAAGAGAAAATACAGTAGTATAGACATGTAATGTCACTTAAAGCCTGTGCTTGGAACTCTCACACTTTTACTTATTAATACATTCTATTGACCCTAGGCACATCAAGTATTTCAGCACAAAGCTGATGGGGTCAGAGGACCATGACAAAAACAGGGAGGAAATTAGAATTTTGGACAAATATTATAATTTAGTCTGTTGGATTCAAATGCCTCCCCCTCACTTGCCTAGCATGCTAAATGCCCTGGGTTAGATTCCCATCAGTGCAATAAATAAATTAATTAATTAATCTCTTTCTTATGCACAAAATATGTTTGCTTAATTTCAAATCATCCCCCCAAAATGATATAGGCACCAAACTTATAATCAAAGCTGTTCGTAAAACAATGGCTAGATCTAATTCATTTTGGATATGGTGTCCTTTGATCTACAAAACCAAAAATTAGAATGAAAAAAATCACCTGTATTCCCCATAGTAATAATGGTCTTTTTCTTGATTCAGCCTTTGCTGTAGATTGTGTCTGAATTTAGCATAGTGGAAAAATAATATTTAACTGCCTCTGGTAACCATGATATGACTTCTCTCTGGAGATTTCTATGCCAGTCTACATCCAGTGTTCTATCAGAGGAGTCAACAATTCACCTGGAGTCAAGAGCTGCACACAAGATACTCCTATTCCAGCTACAGAGAATGTTCTCTAAATAAATTTCTGATCAGTAATATTTTGAGAATAACGAAAATATGAATGTCATTGGTTAGTGTTGTGGTGCCTAAATTCATTTTCCCTTGACCTAAAGGTGGGAGGAGCAAGGAATGGAAAAGGGAAAGAAAGAATTGAGAAAGACAATAATAGTCCTTGTCATCCAGGAACTGGCCTGACACACATGATTAGGCTTTGGTTTCTTTGAAGCCAGCATTCATAGGTAGATTGGTGTTTGCCTGTTTATCTGATGAGGTTATGAAGTGAGTAAACATGAGATGGAAAGTAAGAGAGGGATACAGAGAGAAAGAAAGTAAGAAAACCAAAGCAGGAGAGAGGGAAAGAGGGAAAAGGGAAAGAAGAAAGGAAAACTTCATATTCTGGTCTGGTTATACAACAAAAAACAAAACAAAGTCACTATGAGAACCACAAAATCATTAATGGTTAAGTACATTAATCAGTTAATGTACCTGCTGCTTCTTTATCCTTTAAACTGTACTTCCATCCATCATTTGCTCTTTACAGATATATATTTATGACACTTCTAGAATCATCCCTCTTCCTGGCAGCATCGAATAAAAACTAGGACCCCTTCTCACTAAGGGAGTGAGAAGGGAAATCGCATGTAAATGGAGGCGATCCTCAGGGTTATACAAAATGATATATAAGAGGTAAGGAGGGGTAAGACAAGATAATACAAATGGAAGAAATGATTTACAGTAGAAGGAGTAGAGAGAGAAAAGGGGAGGGGAGGGGAGGGGGGATAGTAGAGAATAGGACTGACAGCAGAATACATCAGACACTAGAAAGGCAATATGTCAATCAATGGAAGGGTAACTGATGTGATACAGCAATCTGTATACAGGGTAAAGTTGGGAGTTCATAACCCGCTTGAATCAAACTGTGAAATATGATGTATTAAGAACTGTGCAATGTTTTGAACGACCAACAATAAAAAAAAATATATTATCTAAAAAAAAAATACTAGAACCCCACTTATAGAACTGTTTCATATATACCAAATAAACACAAAAATCCTACAATACATTTTTTCCTAATATTCCATTACTGAGATATCACAGTTCTGTATTAGTGTTCCAATTTATTATAGTAAATGATGACCCTAATAGTTAAATTACAAGAATTACAATAGTTTAACATGGTTCTGTTTGAAAAGCATCTATCTGAAAAAAATACAACTTCATACTTATTTGGCATTTCTGCCCTGTGTATTTTCTGTTGCTAACCTTCACCTTAAAAATAAAGCAAGCAAACAAACAAAAAAACAAAAGAAAAATAAAACTAAAAATGAACACATAAACAGATGTACCCATAAAAATAGGCCTCAGATTCTAATGTTTTAGGATCATGAAGGCTCAAACCTAGTAAGAGCAAGAAGGCTCCTGGGTAATGTGGCCCTTTGAGAATCAAATTTCTACTTTTGACAGAAAACAGAAATAAACTTCTGTAAATAATTTAAACTCCAACAATAACCATAAAAACAATTCTTAGTTTTATTTAAAAATATAATGAAGTGATACTGGCTAAATTTACTCATATTCTATAATTACTAAGGAATATGCACATACAATTTTCATGAGACTGATATGTAAGGGTCATGGAAACACAGTTTAGTTTCACTATCAGTTTGTTTCTCCTCACATTCTACTTAATAGGTAACTTTTAAAGTAATTAGGTAATATGGATGTTTAATTTGAAATTTTCTTAGACATTATCTACATTGGAATAATGTAGAAATCATCCACATTAAAACTGTGTCTATGATGCAGGATGTTCTCTGGGTAGCATTGGCTGACCTAGCTTTCCTCTTACTCTTTTCACTTGCAGTTTCTAAGAATGGCTATAGAATGGGCTGGGAATTCAACATTCAGAAACAAGAAAGAACTGTCTTGAACAGTCTGGGCTCTGTTTCTGTCCTTTCTAGAATGGGCTCTTCTGTAATATTTTAGCCCCACTATTCGTGTTGGCTCTGGAATATAGAAACACAACCTTTTCAGGACCCATCACCTTTAGTGTATGAGGTGTGCATACATGAGACTGTCCACCCTGCTTAGCTTTCCGGAACAGTGGAGGATACTCTCACCATGTATCCAAGGCTTCTACTCTCCTTTGCTGCCTATCCATGAGTAGTAAACTTGCTTTGCTTAACTTTTGTAATGTTGTCTCAATGAATTTGTGCAAATTCTTTGACACTGCTACAAGATATTGACATGTTTAGAATCCATGCCTGGGATTGATAGTGTCGCACAGTAAACCCACTTTGCATATGTAACTTTAAAGTGTTGTAGACTCTGACTTTGTATGTTGCATATATTATGAATATTAATATTTCACTAAAATGAACATTTCTATGTAATCATCTCTATAATCTATTTCTTTCACTCCTATATTATTTCAAACTATTTCAATATTCTCATGTGATAAGATTATTGGTTTAAGTAACATTACTGTCTGGCAATGACTCACCCCTTGTTTAACTCCTTATGAAAATTTGGCTTTGCAAATATCTGGAAGGTATTCAATGTTGACAGCCTGTCAGGGAAAATAAAATGCATTTCAAATTAAATAAGCACTAGAATTTGAAAATACTTTTCTCAGGCAAAATTGCATTTTGTAGAATGAATGCTTGTCTTAATACTTATGAAATCATGTGAATAAAGAGAAATGTTTCAAAGGATATATTATCTTTTTATAATTTTATACAAAATTTTTAAATGATGACTAAAATGATATGGTTGTCTTATAATTAATAATTTAAGGTGCCTACACATTTATCTACATGTCAACATGAAGAGATCTGAGTCATTGCTTAAACTATTATTTCTACTTACAAGGGATACCAATACAATAATTTTTTTGGAGAGAGTTCATTATATCCATTATTATATTTAATAAAATCATAGCTTTATAAGGATATGGAAAGTTATAAAAATTATTCAGGAAAAGAGTCCTTTTTTACTTTGCCTTTTTATAGTTTAGATATGAGGCATCCCCTGAAAGTTCATGTGTGAGACAATGCAGGGATGTTCGGAGAGAATATGATTAGATTATGAGAGCTATGATGTAATCAGTGAATTAATCCATTTGATGGACTAAATAATTTAAAAGGACTATTGTACTGGGTGGTCAGGATATGACTGAAGGAAATAAGTCACTGGCGGGGGGGTGCCTTTGAGAATTATATTTTGTCCTTGGCAAACAGAGCTCTGTCTCTGTCTCTCTGCTTTCTGACTATGTCTGAGCTTCTTTCCTTTGCCATGCTCTTTCATCATGATATTATGCCTCACTTGGGCCTAGGGCAATGCATCCAGCGAACCATGGACTGAACCTCTGAATCCAAGAGCTAAAAGAAACTTTTCTTCCTTTAAGTTGTTCTTGTTGAGTTTATTGATTGCCACACAAAGCTGACTAACACAGTTTTATAGGAAAAAAAAAATATGAGGTAAGTACAAAGCTACAATGGTACATGATTTAGAGACTTTTTAAATAACAATATCATATCAGTGGTAATATCTGCTGATGTATATTGAGTGTTCACTACATATTGTACTCTTTTGACATCTTGACCCTTGTAACTCTGATATAAATTTATCTCCTTTTTTAATAATTTAACAAAGATTATGTAATATGCCCATATTAACATAGAAAGTAAGTTGCAAAGCAAGAATTCAAGCATTTTAACCACATATCACTTATTCTTACATTCATATCTCTTTGTTAAAATGTTAGGTCTAGTGGGTAAGGGACAGTCTGGAAACAAAGTGCTATAGAAACATATGTCATTTTATTGTTTTATTTTATTGTTATTATTATTTTTATTATTAATTTTGCAGTACTGGGTATTGGACCCAGGAGTGCTTGATGCCTGAGACATATCCCCAACCCTTTACATGTTTTTGTTTTGCTTTGTTTTGTATTTTTTTTTTTTGAGACCAGGTATTGCTAAGTTGCCCAAACTAACCTTTTTCATTTTATTATCTCTGTTATGGTGACCCATGATGAGCAATACTTAATGTTAGTATTACAATTGTTTTGGGAACTGTGAGCCACATCCATATAAGACAACAAACTAAAATCAACAAATATTATATGTGTGTTACAATTCATTTGATCATCGATTGTTCACCTAGTATTTGTAAGTCCCTGAGTTCTGTGTGCTTCAATATATAAATAAATAGATAAATAATAAAAAATTTTATTTTTTTATTATTTCAAAAATTTCAAAAATTTCAAAGCTAGCAGAGGTTGGTTCATAATGTTTAAGAAAACAAGTCATCTCTCTAACATACAGATGAAGTAACATTTACTGATAGAGAAGCTGCCGTAAGTATTCAGAAGATCTAGCTAAGATAATTCATAAAAGTACTTAATACTAAGCAATAGATTTTCAAAGTAGACAAATTAGCTTAATGCTAGAAGATGCTATATAAGATTTTCATAGCTAGAGAGGTGAAATCAATTCATGTCTTCAAATCTACAAGCTGACTGCAGTGCTAAGGGCTAATGCAGCTGTGTGAGCTGAAGTTCAAGTTAATGTTCATTTTCCATTCTGAAAATCCCAGGGCCCTTAAGAAACCAGCTCTGCCTTTATTCTGTAAATGGTATGGCAAAGACAGGATTACAATATTATCAGTTTACAATGCGGTTTACTAAATATTTCAAGGCTACCATTGAAATCAAGTGTGCAGAATAATGTGGGGTTTTTTGTTTGTTTTGTTTTATTTCAGTTTCAAAACATTAGTGCCTATTGACAAGGCATTGGGACAGTCAAAGCCTCTGAAAGAGATGTACAATTAAATTCACAATGTTCTCATGGCTGCTAACATAACATTCATTATGCTGATGCATCATGAAGTAATGTTAATTTTCATGTCTTATTAAGAAATACATTTTATAAGGCTGTCACTGCCATAAATAGTTATTTCCCTTATGAATCTTGGCAAAGTGAATTAAAAATTTTCTGAAATGGATTTTCTATTCTAGATACCATTAAAAACATCAGTGGTGATAGTGATGATAGCTGGGTGTAATACCAGTTACTCAGGAGGCTAAGGCATGAGAATTGCAAGATGAAGGCCACCCTGGGAAACTTAGCAAGATCCTATCTCAAAGTAAAATCTTAAAAAGGGTTTATGATGTAGCTCAGTAATAGAGCACTTGCTTAACATACATAAACGCTGGGTTTCATCCTCAGCACCCACCCACCCCCAAAAAACAAACAAAACCAAACAAAATAAAACCAAAAAAGAAGCATTGGATCATGGAAGGAGATCAAAATGTCAACATTAAAAGGAGTTCTGACTAAGTTTGTTCTAACACTCAAGAATGACTTTGATTCAAAACTTCAGTAGCAAAATTAACTGCATATATGGTGGTAATAGAAGAGGTATTGAATTAGTAGTACAGACAGACAATGTGACTAAATTTCTACTGATAAACTCAAATGAATGAAAAAAATTGCTTCTTATTGATGATAAAGGAAAGTAGCTTCTTGAGCTGGTCTCTACCTTGGTGAAGATGGTATGAAAATTATTGAAACAACAACAGAAGATTTACATCATTACATAAACCATTGATAAAACAGTGGCAGGGTCAGAAAGGATTGTCTACAATTTTGAAAAACTTTCCACCATGGGTAAAATGACACCAAACAATATCACAGGCAACAGAAAAATCAACCTATGTGGAAAAGTTCATTGTTTTCTTATTTTAAAAAAATTAACACCCAAGCTAACCTTCAGTAACCATCACCCTGAGCAGTAGGCAGTCATCATTACTAAGACAAGACTCTCCACAAGTAAAAAAGATTAGTACACAGTGGCTTGGATAATTATTAACATTTTTTAGTAATAATGTGCTTTATCACTAAGCTACATCCCCATCCCTCAGCATTCATGACTTTGAGGGGTACTATTTTAATATCTATTTCTTGAAAGAAGACCACAAACATAAGCATTTCTATCATGAGCCATCCATGGGCTGTGTGTGTGAGCTATGGGCATTGGAGCAATATGAGGGGACTGGTCTTGCTTTGCAGGCTGATTGGGCTGTGTGATGTAAGCGCACCTTTGCTCAGACTCTGCCTGTGATCCCACACAGCACCTGAAATGGGTGTGACTTGCCAAGATGTCAATCAATCTGCTGACCCCAAGACATCACAAAGCGAGACTCCACTTTTTGGAACCCCATCCTCTGCCTTATTTGGTGAAGAACATTCCATCAAAGCTCTTTGTGTGTCTCCCCTATAAAATAAAGAGATTCTGGGTGTAAGCTCTCTCTTTCCAGTGCTATTCAATGCTGTCCAGCAGGGAAGCTAACCCCTAAGGTCACAGAGTAATCCCACCCTCCATCTGAGAGATTTATGTACATGTACTGCAGGATTTCTTTGCGTTTTGTTACTTCAGTGTTGCAGCCAGCTCTTTTGAACCCAGCTCATTAGGGAATGTTTCATCAGCAGGCAGCTATGAAACATTCCCTAACTTAAAAAAGGAACAATATCATCAATTTACATCACTGTAGTTGTTCTATGATTTTTTTTCATATTTTATTGGTGAATTATAATTATACATAATAGTAGGGTTTGTTGTTTAACAATATTCTTGGGTCATTTTAATTCCCCAATATTTCCCATTTCTTTTCCTTCCTCCCTTCCCCTTGTCCACTTACTCTACACTACTGATCTGCCTTCAACTTTTAAGAGATTTCCCCCACAAACTTTTATCCTCTTTTCCCCCTCCAGCTTCCAAACATGAGAGAAAACATATGACCTTGAGTTTCTGAGTTTGACTTATTTTGCTTGACATAAAACCCTCGAGGCCCATTTATACTTAGGCAAATGGCATAACTTAATTCTTTATGGTTGAACACAACTCCATTGTGTATGTACATGTATCACATTTTCTTGATCTATTCATCCATCAATTGGTTCCATAATTTCGCTGTTGTGAATTATGCTACTGTAAACATAGGTAAGCATATATGACTGGAGTAGGAGACTAACTCTTGAGGAAAAATAGCAAGCAATGATATAAATGGATCATATGGTAATTCCATTCATGGTCTTTTGAAGAACTTCCATATTGATTTCCATAAGTGTCCAAACGTAACAATCCCACCAACAGTGTAAGTACTTATATTCTTGATGGCTGCCTTTATAACTTTAGTAAGATGAACTCTCATTGTAGTTTTTATTTACATTTCCCTAATTACTTAAGATGTTGAATATATGTCATATATTTTTGGCCATTTGTATTTTTTCTTTTGAGAAATATCTTGAAGACTATTCACCCATTTACTGATTAGATTATTTGTTGTTTAGTTGAAAGTTTTTTGAATTTTTATATATTCTGGATATTAATCTGCTGTCAAAAGTGTAGCAAGCAAAGATTTTTTTCTTCCAAATGAAGTGTAGGATTTTTTCTAGTTCTATGAGAAATTTCAGTAATATTTTGATGGAGATTTCATTGAATCTGTATATAGCTTTTGGTAATATGGCTGTTTTAACAATACTAATTCTGTCTCTCCATGAACATAGGAAGTCTTTCAACCTTCTAGTAGTATCTTGTACAGATTCTTTCTTTCAGTGTTCTATAATTTTCATTGTAAAAGTCTTTCATTTCTTTTATTAGACATAGTCCTAGGTATTTTTTTTAAGTTTATCATTAAATGGTTTCAAGATTTCTTTCTCAGCAGATTTGTTGTTGAAATATAGGAAAGCTACTAATTTTTATATGTTGATTGTGTATGTTGAAGGCTGTTCTATATTTGTTCTAATACAGTATCCACTATACACATATAGGTATTGAACAGTTGAAATTTTGCTTGTGAATGCAACATAATAAATTTTAAAGAAAATCAATTTTTTTTAATATCAGTACCCATTAAGTTTATCATTGCAAATGATAACCTGGCAAATGCAAATTTGCTCTTATCATCCATGCCTTTCCTTACCCTAGAGACAAATACATGGATCTATTCTTCTAAATTCTGGTATTATTAAAGTAAATGTTTGGAGGGACAAAGCAGAGCAAAAACTAGTTTGTTTGCCCGTTGATCTTCTACATTCAAAAAAAAATTGCACTGTGCACATTTAGATTGTGTTTTATTATTTTTCATGGTATCTGTCGATTCTAAAAGGCATTTCTTCCCAGTGTTTGTCAGATGTTACAAAATCTTAATACCACTACTATTGTTAACTGAGTTGATTTGGTAGGCTTTCAAATTTATTCCATTGAGAAGAGGGGTGGGAATATCTAACAATTCTCTCAAGTTAATGTCACCATACAAACATCTCGACCATAACTTCACAAATTGTTTAGTATGTTGTTATATTTTCTTTGCCAAATATTGTTAAAAGTAAAATTTCTAAGTGCAAATAGAAGATTAAAATGTCTTTAAAAGTAGAAGTGTCTAAACACTAAATGTAGATATATATAAATTTGGAGAAGTAACAGAAAAAAGAGCAGATGGTATGGTAGCAATAAAGAAACCACTTGTCTCAGAAGAAGACAACTTTTGCTAAGTATCACAAAGTAATGAAACCACAAAGTTTTTGTAATGACATTTATCCATCTCAGGAGAACTTATCTTTAATTAAAGCTCAGATTCCATATAGTAATTATATTTTACATGTTAACCTGATTTTTATTTTCTCTCTCTCAAGTGGGATTTGATGTGAGTACGCATGTGATACATGTTAGTGATATGCCCTTTTAATGACCAGCACATATATATATATATATATATATATATATATATATATATATATAATATATTCACTCTCCTCAGTGCTTTTCATTCTCAAGTTTATCTAACATTTATATATATGAACCAAACATGTATGTGTATATATATATATATATATATATATATATATATATATATATTGCAATCAGACAGGATTGTGAGCCTGCAAAATACTAATACTTACTACTTTTACCCCTTAGCACAATAATATGTTATTTCAAAGCATCTTTCAGTGCTGCAGGATGAGTCAAGTAATAATGAGATCCAGATTTTGTTTTTGTTTTTTGTTTTCCAGTTTAGATATCAAGTAATTTTCTTTTTGGGTCTAAAAATCAAACATTCTTTATTACTGCCATTTACTATGTGACAAGCAACCTTCTCAACAGTATTACCAAGAGAAAATCCTCATGTTGTCCTATTTAGTTAAAATTTGCACCTTTAAGAAGTTTCAAGAATGCCCTTCAGAGACCCATTTTTGTTTATAATAGGCACTAAACTCTCTTTAGCTCAGAGATTTCTAAAAATTTATTTTTTCTTTTAAGTCATTATGACCCATACCTTTTAGTTAGAGCTACTGAAATTCTTTCTGCATTTGTGGAAACTTCAGAGGATCTTGAATTCTCTCATATGACGACAGCTTTTTGGCTACTTTGTATGTGGTTTCAAAAATAAAGGGTTGCTAAAAATTTCTATTTGATCTGCTATGCAAAGGTCAGACCTTACTTTAACCAGAACAAAGTGTAATAGCATCTTCGATGTCCTGAGGAAAAATAACTGTCAACCTTTTGTGTACCAGGAAAAAAGATCTATAATTTAAGAAAGATGTGAAGTAGCTTTAGTTTAAGAAAAGCAAGTAGGTTTCCTAGTACCAAAAAACTCTACAGAGATTTTCAAGATGAAGTAATCCCAGAAGGAAGCAACTATCAAAAATAATAAATGAAGAACCTATGAATAAATTTCTTTTCAAAAGCCTATAAAAATAATAATATGTTACTTAATACTTTAAAATAGTACTTAAAATTAATAGCACATTAATCAGAAGGAACAGATCAGGATTTATTATTCATTTTAACCATTTTCTATATTTCTCTAATAAATGTTGGCAAATATGGCCTAACATCTGTTTTTGTATGACCCAGGAACTAAACATGGTTTTATGATTTTACATGGTTAAACAGCAATCAAAACAAGAAAGCATTTCATAACTATGCTAACCAGCTTTCTGTCACTGTAACAAATACTTGAGATAACCAACTTATAGAAAGAGAAGGTTTTCTTTGACTCAGAGATTTGGAGGTTCAAGGACATGAATAATAATTGGTTCTGTTGCTTTAAAATGATAACAATAATGGCAAAATGTATAAATTACTCAGCATATATTAGATGTAATTCTAGAGAAACATTATTTATGTATAAATTTACATTTTACATCAGTGTGTTGGAAACAACCCATTTAAAAATAGTTATTGGATGATTGATGTTTCAAATATTAAAAATGCAAAATATTATATCCTTAAATATGCCTCTGAAATATCCATTTAAAAACTTGTATCTGCTAAAATAATCATAATAATTTCTTAAAATAAATAGCATCAGTGATGAAACCACTGAAACAGAAATTAAGAAAATTACCTCATTCACAATAGCCTCAAAAATAGATAAAATACTGGAAAATTAATCTAATAAAAGAGGTGAAAGACCTCTACAGTGAAAACTACAGAACACTAAAGAAATCAATTGAAGAAGACCTTAGAAGATGAAGAGATCTCCCATGTTCTTGTATAAGCAGAATCAATGTTAAATGGCCATATTACCAGAAGTGTTATTCAGATTTAATGCGATTCCCATTAAAATACCAATGAAATTCTTCACATAAATAGAAAAAGACATCATGAAATTTATTTGAAAAAATAAGTGATACAGAATAGACAAGGCAATTCTCAGCAAGAACAGTGAAGCAAGAGGCATCACAATACCAGACCTCAAACTATACTACAGAGCCACAGTAACAAAAACAGCATGGAACTGAAACCAAAACAGACTTATAGACCATGGTACAAAAGAGAAGACACAAAGACAAACCTACATAAATACAGTTATCTCACACTAAATACATGTACCAAAAATATTCACGGGAGAAAACATAACCTCTTAATTTGGTGCTGGGAAAACTATAAATCCATATGTAGCAAAATGAAATTAAACCCTCACCCTGCACAAAACTCAACTCAAAGTGTATCAAGAACTTAGTCACTACAGAAGAGACCCTGTGCTTAATAAAAGAAAAAGTAGACCCAAATATTCACAATTTTAGCCTAGGAACTGACTTCCTTAACAAGACCCCTAAAGCATAAGAAGTAAAATCATGAATCAATAAATGAGATAGATTCAAACTGAAATCATTTTTCACAACAAAAGCAACAATCAACGTGAAGAGAGAGCTTACAGTATTGGAGAAAATCTTTACCACATACACCTCAGATAGAGCATTAATCTCTAAGATATATAAGGAACACAAAAACTTAATACCAAAATAAACAAACAAACAAATAAATAAATAGCCCAATCAATAAATGGGCTAAGGAACTGGGCAGATATTTCACAGAATAAGAAATATAACCAATCAACAAATATATGAAAAAATGTTCCACATCTCTGGTAATTAGAGAAATGCAAATCAAAACTGCTCTAAGGTTTCATCTCACCCCAGTCAGAATTACAATGATCAAGAATGCAAACAACATTAAATATTGGTGATGATATGGGGAAAATGGTACACTTATCCATTGCTCGTGGGACTGCAAATTGGAGCAAACATTACATTAAGCTGTATGGTGATTATTCAGAAAACTTGGAATGAAACCACCATTTGACCCAGCAATCCCATTCCTTGGTTTATTTCCAAAAGACTTAAAATCAGCACACTGCAGTGATGCAGCCACACCAATGTTTACAGCAGCTCAACTTCAACTCACAATTGCTAAACTAGAGAACCAACCTAGGTATCCTTCAACAGATGAATGAATAAAGAAACTATGGTAAATATATGGAATGGAATATTACTCAGCCTTAAAAAGAATAAAATTATGACCTTTGCTAGTAAATAGAAAGAGCTGGAGAATATCATGCTAAGTGAAATCAACCAATCCCATAAAATCAAAGGCCAAATGTTTTCTCTGATATGTGGATTGTAATTCACAATAAGGTGGGGGGCTGCTAGGGAAGAATAGAGGTACTTTGGTTTAGACAGAGAGCGAAGGGAAGGGAGGTGTATGGGGATAGAAACAATAGTAGAATGAGTCAGACATTATTTTCATATATAGATAGATAGATAGATAGATAGATATGATTACATAACTGATATGACTTTTTAGATACCTCATGAAAGGCATGATGCAAAAATAGTAATTTTAAAGCTAGACTTCATTAAAAATCACAAACTCTCACTCTTTGAAAAACATGCATAAAAAGCTAAAAACTGTGAAAAATTTTTGCAGCAGATACTAAAAGGTACAAAGAACTCCTAAAACTCAACAATAAAAAGAAAATAACATCCAAATACATATGAATAAAAACATCCAAATACAAATGTATAAAAAATTATACACCCAAATACAAAATAAATGACCTAAATATATGACTTACTCAAATCACAAAAGTTTACTAAAAATGGTTAGAAACGTTAATAAAGTGAAACTGAGGAGATATCTGAATGAACACTTTAGTAAATAAGATATGCAGAGGCAATAAGCATGTGAAATGTCTAATATCTACTCTGCCACTAAGGAACTGAAAATTAAAATATAGATAGATAGATAGATAGATAGATAGATAGATAGATGGATAGATAGATAGCAAGCATTATACACATAATAGAGTGACTAACTTCCAAAACACTGGCAACATCAAACTTTGGTAAGGATGTGGAACAACAAAAACTTCAACATATGCTGGTTAGAATGCAAAATGTGTCAATTTACAGCACCTTTTGGCAATTTCTTTAGAAACAAATCATACCTTTGCATATGCTCCAACAGTTGTGCTTTTTGAAATTTTCTCAAATAAGTTTAAATCCTGTGTCCATGTTAATATTTTCACCCAAATGAACATTACAGTTTTTCGGGAACATACATAATTGCCAAAATGTGGAAGCAATAAAGATGTCCTTTAAGAAGCAAAGCTTAGAGGGAAGTTCATCATAATAAATGCATATTATACAAAGATAAATTTGAAATAAATAACCTTAGGAAACTATAGAAAGAAGAGCAATTCAATCCTGAAATAAGAAAAAAAATAATAATAAAAATTAGAGCAAATAACTGAAATTTTAAACAGCAAACACAATGGAGAAAATCAACAAAAGCAGAAGTTGGTTCTACATTAAAAATGCATTAAATTGATAATGTTTTAGTGAGGCTAATCAAGAAAATAGGGAGAAGACATAAACTTCCAGAAATGTTGAAGGATTTATCACTGCTGATACCACCTACTTTAAAAGGATAATATTATAAGTACACTATAAGATATGCAGAAGGCAATAAATACACTATTAAATTACCTATGCCCATAAGATGTTGTGTATGAAACACATCAATTTCTTCTTTCCTTTTTTCTTTATAAAGAAAGGTACATAATCTTTTTGAAATTCTAATTTATTACAAATTTACCTTTTCATGGGATCCTTGCCTCTTAAAGATAATTTAAAAACAACCAACAATTCAGGTGTTATGAATGCAGATGCCAAAACTCTACAAAATATTAATATTGAATTTAACAATTTATAGGAAGATTTATATTCCTAGACCAAGTGGAATTGATTTTAGGTAATTAATGCTGGTTCAAAATGTGTCCATGTAAACCATCACACAATTGAGCCAAAGAAGATAATCTTAACGACCAAACTGATTAATGTGGAAATCATTTGACAAAATCCAACACCATTTCTTCAAGTTGAAAATTGTGCATCTAAAAAGTTCTATATTTTATATCATACTAAACAGTAAGAAATTAGATGCACTTATCTAAAAGCAAGAAAAGATAAAATTGTCTTTTCCTACAACTCCTATTTATTGTCACACTGGGAGTCATGGCTAATGAAATAAGAGTGAATGGAAATAAAAATGGGCACAGATTGAAAAGGAAGAAATGAAAGTGTCTATTTACAGATAGCATGTTTTCTCTATGCAGAAAATATTAAGCCATCAGAAAAAAGTTTAAGAAATAGTAGCTACTCAAGTAAAGTGGCCTAAAGAAGATCAATAAATAAAATAATTGAATTTATTTCCTATATACCAATAATAAATCATTCAACTTCAAATTCTAAAAATACCATTTACAATTACACAAAAATTAAATGGTTAAGTACAAATCTAATAATATATATAAAGGATCTATATGTGAAAAACTATTAAAAACTAATTAAATAAATCCAAGTTCTTTATAAATGAAGATGTATCCATCTTCATGGATTGCAAACCATGATGGATAAGATGCTAGTAAGATATTATTTCTTCCCCATCCTAATATAGTTTTAGTTTAATATCAATCAAAATTACAGGGAACTATTCTGTGGGAAATTATATGATTTTAAGTTCATATGAACTTGAAAAAGACCTAAAATAGCCAACAAAATGTTAAAGAATATGAAGTTTGCAGAATTCTCACATTCATATTTCAATGCTACTGATCCAGACAGTGTATTGTTATTGGTCAAAAAATACACATATTGGTGGTCTAGAAACTCAGAATTATAGTAAGCTCATCTTTGACAAAGGAACAAAGACATTTATTTTCCATGGTGAAAGGATACTAATTTCAAAAAATAGTGCAGGAAAAATTATACATCCAAATACAAAATAAATGACCTAAATATATGACTTATCCAGATCACAGAAGTTTACTAAAAATGGTCAGAAATGTTAATCAAAGTGAATCTATAAAACTTCTAGAAGAGGGGGCTGGGGTTGTAGCTCAGCGGTAGAGGACTAGGTTAACAGTGTGAGGCCCTGGGTTCAATCCTTAGCACCACATAAAAATAAATAAAATAAAGAAATTGTGTCCAACTACACCTAAAAATAATAATAAATTTAAAAAAAAATCTTCTAGAAGAAATTTTATGTGACCTGAGGTTGAATATTAGATATAACACTAAAATCATAATACCCATGAGAAAAAGATAATCTATACTTTATTAAAATTAAATATTTCTGCTCTACAAAATATACTGTAAGAATAAAAATGTAATGTATACATTTAGTGAAAATACTTGCAAAATATACATCTAGTAGAGGAGTTGTATCAAAAATATAAAAATAACCCTTAAAACACAACATATAATAAAAAATAAATAGCAAATATTCCACAGAGATGCCACACTAAAGAATATACAGATAGCAAATATACATATGAAAATATTATCAAAATCATCTTGACACTAGAGAATACAAATTACAGTAAAAATAATGTGCTAGTTTATATGTATTAGAATGACGAAGAACTACAAAATTGAAAGTAACTGGGAAAGATGAAGAGCAATAAAATTTCTCATTCATGGCTACTGAAAAAAATAAAGTGTTACAGTCACTTTGGAAGAGAGCTTAGAAGTTTTGGGATGAAAGATACTAACTATGAATCCTTATAGTATTAGCAAATAAGAAAGTGCTCAAAAAATCTCATAATGATAAGAGTATGTTAAGATGATTCAGGAGGCAACAGAATAAACTCCCAGCATCCCAAGCTGGAGCAATTTAACCAACAAATTAATGAAAGTAATATTGTATTGTAACCAGTCTATTATATATCCACGAGACAGTATTTATAAATGAAAGTTTAGATAAAGAAGGAAATAGAGGATAAATATTTTTTTGTGCAGAAGTATTCAAAATGATTGATGTTGATACTCTTTCTTCTATTAGGCTGAGTGTAATTCTTCACTCCTTAAGTGTGGATTATGCCCAAATAGTACATTATGGAAAACTGAAGGGTGAATTTTTGTTTTCAGAAAACCTTTTTCAAGTTTTTTTTTTATTTACAATGCCAACTTCTAAAAGCTCACTAAATTTAACTAAACAATAAACTAGGCAGAAATTGCTTTACAAAAAAAGTGAAAGTCCAAAATGCCACTTTCTACAGAGAACCCGCAGTTCAGTTTTATTCAGTGTTAATAAATAAATAAATTTTGTCTCATAGTATAAGAAATTCAGCCATGGTTTGCAGTCTGTATTCAAACTATACATGCAATAAGGAGAATATTATGCTAATACAATTGATTTGCTGCTGCATTTGTCTACTATCTGTCTAATATTAACAATTATAAACAGAGCAGGTCAACTAGTATTTGGAACAGTCCTTACAATGTTTCAGTGTCAGGTACAACTTTTCACTTCTTTTCACACCACTGGTTCTCTTTGGATACCTGGGCTTCCTCCTCTTCAGTAAAGTCATTTTTTTATATTAAAGGTTTTTTGAACCCCCTCAGGAGTTTCCCCCTTGATTATATTGGTAATAGTCTTGCATGTAACGTAAAGCAAAGCTTTGACATCTACTTTTAGGAATACTTGGTCCCAAAGTGGCATATCATCTGTTCACTTGTTTTTGTTCTCATCATCCTCAGGAGGAGGAGGGTTGCCTTTGTTGTGTGTGCACCACTGAATGATCTTTTTGAATATTGCTGCATTAACATTTGGTAGAGGAACTAGGTCATTGTCTCCTTCATCATCCATTTCCAGATTTTCCAACACAGTCTTGATTGTAACGGATTGTTTGGCAATTTCTACATCAACTTCAAATATCTTCCCTTCAGAAGAACTCTGCAACTTAACTGAAGCCATGGTGCTTGGTCTCAAGAAGAAGGCAGGGAGGAGGGAGGCATTCACACAAGGAAGGAAAAAGGTGAAGGACACGTCCAATAGCAAGTAACATTTTAGTAGAGAAATTTGATTAATACTTCCTCAGCTGGTGATCAAGGTTAACGTCAATAGTTATGTTGATGCTGTATACACATGATCTTCCTCTCCCAAACCCATTACCATGGCCCAAGAGTGAGAGAAATATTAGAAAAATTGTAATAGAGAACATACCAGACTAGTATTCCTCAAAATTATCAAGGTCGTCAAAGATACGGATTCTGGCAAACTGTCACTGCCTACTTAATCTAAGGATACATAATGAAAAAATGTAATGTGGAATACTGAAGGTGATCCTCGAGTATAACTTGTTCATAGGTAAAACCTAAGGAGATCTTAATAAATTGTGGACTTCAGTTGATAATTGTGTATGTCAATAATTGTTTGTATTAATTTTGACAAAGGTGCCATGACAGAAAATTTAAATAAACGGGAACTTGATATATAAAGTCTATCTTTATGATATTTTTATAAATGAAAAAGCTTTAAAAACAAAAACATTTATAAAAAAATAACTAAATCACCACTCAAAATAAAAAAAATATTTTACATATATAATGCAAAATGCTATTGAATATGTTTTATAATGTTTATAATGTTTCTGGTTATTTAAAAATAATATAATGTAATTCATAGTTCATTATCAATACATTGAGAATTCAATACTAACTGTGTTTTGGCAAATATGAGGTAAATTTTTCTGGTGATTACAAATTTTTTAATTAATATTAATAATCCATCTTTATGGAAATGTAATATTAATTTGGCAATTAAATGTGTATGAATGATGTCTATCTGAAATTACTCTTGAGTTTTAAATTATGGATTTCACACCTGATGTATTCCAGTGTGTGCTGATAACAAATGGAAAACACTTCCGCAGCATGGCCAGCTAAATGATCTCTATTAACTTAATGGTAAACATCCCTTCATGCTGTGTTTGCACAAAACACAGAATACTTTACAGATCAGGTGTATGAGAAATACATTTAATTGGATATTAGTGAGACTGACATGCACAAGAAAAACACATCATTAACTGAGAAGATAATTTGAAGGTTACCTCTATCGTAGAAGGAGTTTGTGTAAATTAATAATGCTCTTTTGTGTTTATGTGAAGCTCAGGAGTTTCATGCTTAAATTTAACACAATAATAACAGGAACAAATTATTACCAGTTATTTAGGCCAGATGTAAATGTGTGCATCAATAGACATATCTTATTTCAGTCACTCCCTTTAAACACCTGAACTGCTCATTATTAAACTTAAGAGTAAATAGAAAATTAGTCATTTTAATATCCAAGTATATAAATTAATTATAAAATGAATCATTATCATAATTTTAGGAGCTCATTAGGAAGAAGAGGTAATGTGTATTTCTTTAATAAGGACACTGAAAAAATAAGCCAAAGTTCTAAATACAATATATAGGCAGGCGGAAAAGAAAAACAGGTGTGTATGTAGTGGTATGTCACATTTTATAGCTTGGCCCATATTCCAAGGGTTTAGAAAGGCTGTTCTTAATAATAAAATTAGAGTTTAGTTCAAATACATCTTAATGTCTGGGTTTTGTTCAATTTTCTGTGAGTGTTGGTGGGAGAAAGGGCAGTAGCAGAATCTAGACAGCTTTTCTTGAGCTCCAAATTCTTTTATTTTTGCTTTAGAAATAACTCTTGACTTTGTCTACTCTTTCTTATCTCACAGTCCTAGTGAAAAATGGAAAAAAAAACTGATTAACTCATATTAGGAGATTTAGTAATATCAGAAAATGGCTTGAAAGTCTACCTGAGTCACTTTGAATATGTGTTAACATCAGATTTCTGGGAATGACTCCATATTTCCTTAATAAGAAACTATAAGGGACAGTCTAGGAATACCTATATTTTCTTTTTCTATATTGATCTATATTTCCACATCAAATTCTAGATTATGCACCATATCTAAAAATTTATATTTCTATGAATCTAGTGGAACTAAAGCTATTTCAAAAATCAAACATTAATTAATATGTCCACAGTATATTCTACCTAAAATAACCCAGTGTTCTAGACAGTGTGTTTCTAGCATCAGCTGGCTTATCTGTGAAAATCTTATTCTCATGGTACACCCACAATAATATTTTTCTTAAGTTACAAGAGTTTTCCTGGGTTATAGAATTCATGTTTAGAAATTAATAATGAACCACAGAAAGCATTCTCTATATCTTCCTTTTCTTCCCTTTTCTCAGATTTAAGAAACAAATAAGATAAGCTTTATATTTTTTTCATAAATTCTGTATATTGAAGTCTATCTTACAATTACACAATTGATTCACTCTAGGTATACAGTTTTATGTTGAAAATGCATTTGGTTTTGCAACCAACACCATGACCAAGATAATCAGTATTATCATTGCCCATCAAAAGTTTCCTAATGCCATTTCCAATCTTACATTTAAATAAAAAATTAGCACTTATATGATCCATGTCTAAAGAAGTCCAGTTGAATGATTATCCTCCTCTCTCTCCTCTTTGAGTAAGGAAAATAAATTTTTTGTTGAAGTATTAGAAGTCAGTTTTGATGACCCTCATTGTCTCCTTGTCTCTAGAGTAGCTCAGAGACCCTGTCATGCAGTCTATAGCATCATAAAGCCCTTCTCTTGAAAAATTATTGGGTCTTCATAAAAAGTCCTTGTTTTCAACTATAGTTAAGAAGTGCCTTGTTCTTACATAGAGCAGTATACATGGATATGAGAACATTGTGAATAACCCTATCCTGATAAATGTTTAACTGACTCTCTGGATTAAAAAAAAAGTTATAATTTGAAGTGCTTTACAATTTTCAGGATGTATATATTTCCACTGTGAGTGAATTCAAGCTAACTACAAGAAGCATTGAATGTGGATTTTGAAAGAGATTGCTAACAACAAACCCTCAAATGCTCATATGGGCCAACTCCACCAACACATCACTACCATCACTCAAAGAGAAACAGTGTTTTTTTTTCCCCTGACTTCATAAATTTAAAAAGAATAGTGCTGACAATTGGGATTACTTGTGTCCATAGAGCTTAACCATTGGGAAAGTGAATAGAGACTGTTATAACCATTGGGAAAGGGAATTGAGACTGTTATAACCATTTGTTTCTCTTTTATTTATTTTTCCTTTCAAACACACAACATGAAAGCTATAAACAATAAAGAACTTACTGCTCCATCAGGGAAATTCTACAAATCAATTGTCCAGGAAAATAAATTGTCCCTCTTGTCAATACCTCCCCAATCAGGACAATATATAGCTCATCTGGGTATAGAGCTCACTTATTAAACAACAGTTTATGTATCATAACTCACAAGAATCACACCTTTCAGAATTCAGTAATCAGTAGTTATTATGTCACAGTCTACCCAAGCCTAATCACTTCCTGTACCTTTAAGACCTGTATTAAATCATTTGGGTCCAGAAACCAAAATCTTACAAACAATTTTCCTTTTCCGAATCCCTTTGTAACACTACTGAGACTGTCATACTGGTGTTCACTCTTGCAGCAAGCAGTTTGCATAATGAATTTATCTTTGCTTAATCAAAACCTTTCTCCTTGGATATTTTTCATTGAATTGTTCTTAGTTTTCTTGGGCACTGAAGTATGGCAAATATACAGTGGTGCAGCTCTTGTGCTTTCCTATGCTTACAGCACACAGAGCCCTGTGGAGAAGGAGCCTTGACTACAGAGTGTTTCCTTTCCCTTCTGATGCTCCTCTCTTTGCTGTCATTGGTGAGAAAACTGAGCACTGACACTTGCTTGAGCTTTGGGAAGCCATAAAGATGAGGCACAATTAATTACATGTGGTGATTATTTCTGGATTCAGAAATTCACTCTTACTGCCCAAATTGCTTCTAGACTAGAGCTGTGCCATTAGTGTGATCATAATCGCTTCTCCAAGGCTATATCCTTTCTGAAAAATGATGAAACACATCTTACAGTATTGATCTGGACAGCAATTATTGCATTTAGGATATACTTCCTTTAGAGCTATCCAACCACCATTGACATAAGGTCAGAAACCAGGGTTCCTATCTCCTGCAGAGCTCATTTTTTTTCTCAAATTCTTTAAACTCTTCTTGGGCAGGACAACTTCAACCCGCAGGACACATGTAATTTTAAAAGGAGGACACATGTAATTTTAAAAGGAAGGGTACATATTAATTTTCCTCTCATAAAGACAGTTCTGCTTTTATGTAAATATATAGATTAAAATAGAGAAGTAATTTTAAAAAGGGTCACATGTAACTTCACATTTATATGTGTATGTATGTCTTTGTGTGTGTGTGTGTGCGTGTGTGTGTGCGTGTATTTGCCTATGTGTATAGGTTGGTCAAACAGAGAACTAGAGAATTCAGGTTTCTATGCTTGAATGGAAGGGGAAAATGACCATTAACCATCAAACTACAGTTAATGATATAGAAAGTACAGATAAAGGCTTAAAAGTGAAGCATACTTTATTTTCTCTCAGGTAGCATTTCACTTTTCTGTTAGACTACTGAAAGTAAGCTTTCAGCAGAGTATGTTTAAAATAAACATCATAGAAAGGGAAAGCTTTTTGAACAGGCATAAACTAGGGAAATATGGCTTTTCTCACTCATAAAACTATTGAACAGACAAGGCCCTTTCTCAGATCTTTACTTCTGAGGAGTGTATGATACCATTTGGCTTTGCCATCACAAAACAGTGACAATGCTTTTTTGGAAGAAAAGTTATAGCCATGTGTTGTAACTCTTCATAGTTATGGATAATTAGAAAATAAATTTATTAATACATCATTTGTTTCTATTCCTCAGTGAAAAATTATATCTTATTTCCCATGTGACTTTAATCCCTTACAATTTTACACTTCTATTTAGTTTGACCATTTCTCTAAGTAGTTAGTTCTGCAAATGTGCCATGTTCAGGAATTCTCAAAATTTTTATTTTATTAATAGTTTATTGTTTATTTTCTTGCTAACATTATTGATCTAGCAAAATAAACAAAACATTTTGAACATTTGAGACAAGAATTCCTGAGAGCAGGTTTAAGAAACAATGAATGAAGCATGATGACAGCGCAAACCATTTCATTTTGCATATACATAGCTTCTGCCTAAATTCATGGAATTCTTGAGGGGGGAATTTCTCTAATACTATAAGCAAAATATGCTTCTACACTTATTTAATTCACTCCTGAAGGTGTTGTAAACTAATATTGTTGATTCTGTTAAGATCTAATTATTTTTCCCTTGATAAAAATACTGTTTCCTCATGAAAAGGAGAATGAATGAAAACTAGCAGTCACTGAATTTCTAGGGACTATTAACCTCATTTACTCTTCACAGTATTTGGTTATGAAAAAGAAATGGAACACAACAAAGATAAAGTTACTGTGTTCTCTTTAATATTTAATACTCTATGAATCCATATATCCCAGATTAATTTGCAAGTATAACAAGCCAGAAATCTCAATGACCTCATAGGACATAGCTTTATGTTTTTCCCACAGTTTATATCCATTTCTGTTCCAAGTATGTGTGATGGGGAAGGAAAACTCTGGGAATGCATTTTTTATTGCTCTTATGAGGGGTCCTAGGTGATCTAGCTGTCATAAAGAACACTGCCTGGCAGTAGAGAGTGCCAAAAAAGAGAAACAAAAAGTCACACTCCAGAATGTGAAGCCTTCCATGCAGTGACCAGTACCCTTATTTCACTTGATACACAAATCAAAAGTTATCCTTGCCTTCATAGAGACAAGTTTGCCTCTACCACCAATATCATGGAGAGAGAGAGAGAGAGAGAGAGAGAGAGAGAGAGAGAGAGAGAGAGAGAGAGAGAGAATGTGAAAGAGGAGAGGAATAGAAGAATATATTTAATAGGCCTAGTGAGATTCATAGGATGAGATCCATAGGATGAGATCTTTTGTTTTGTATGAAAACAAGAATCTGGGCTTTAAAATATTGAGGGCATTTTCACTTGAACTTGTATAAAGATTTTATAATCCTAGTGAATCTCCATTGATGCAATTTCCACCTTCCTAAGAAGTGAGATAATCAATATGAATCTACTGAACAATCTTAGAAATCAACAGATAAGGAATACTTATCTGTTGATAAGTATGAGCTAAATAATTCTAAGAACCTTCAGGAATCAATCAAATAGTTAATGTTTCTTGAAATACAAGAAGGCAATGATGAAAGAGTGAGACAAAGTCCAGCAGGGGGAATCACAAACTCAGTCACTTGTTCTTAATTGCACTGTGTTTGTGCAAAAACCAAGATCCAACTGCTGCCATATTACAACTATTAATTAGACTGGACTGAGAGATTTGTCTGTTATTTTACCTTTTCCTACTCCACAATACAGTGTCACACACAGCAATGACACATTCTACAGCCTCAAGTATGTTTGGTCATTAGGAGTATTCCTACTCTGTTTTATACACATTTAACCCCCCCCCCACACACACACACCACATAATTCAGATTAAATAACATTTAGTTTGAAAATATTCAATCAACTATTGCATATAATATAGACATTAGGCACTGGGTAACAGAAAGAAAGAATGATGTGTTAATGAAAGTTGATGTATTCATGATCTCTGGCCTGGAGAAACTTGCTATGAGGGGTGAAAGAGAAATAAATTATGGCACCATATGTTTAGCTCTATAACAACAGCTCAAACTTTTACCAAGGGGACAAAAACCAATTAACTCTGCTTGAAGGTCTTCAAGGACTTTTCCATAAAACTGATTATATACTTGGATTAAAAGTTTTCCAAGTGCAAAAGGTGGAGAAGGTCTTTAATAGAAAGAAACCGGTATATACAAAAACACCTTGTAAAAAAGTACTGGGGTTACAGACCAGAGAGTAATGAGTGGATTGCAATGAGGAATTAACAGAGCTTTTATTGTTACTGCTGTAGGTACTATAGTAGCTTTGATTAAAGGATCTAGATGATCAGGTTTGTTTCAAAGTAAAATAATTGTTTTAACACTAGCCTTTCCCTCTTATTTAATTATACCAGTGACTCAATGCTATCTCTTATATAGGAACTTCATTTATCTCCTAGGACCCATTTCATGCTACTAATCCCTCAAGGTATTACCTTGGCACAGGTATGTATTTTTTTCTTGGTCTCCTGTTTAACATGTTTTTACAGGCAATCTCCTTCTCTTTTCCCTAGACCCACCTGTTCTCTATTCAGTTTCAATATATCATTCCTCATTTCATTTAATTTCCCTTTCCTTTCCATTCTTTTGTTTGAGTGACAGCTTTGGGACCACATGTGTTTTACTTTTCCTTGATTAAAGCCACCCTTGTGGGTTATGGTGTCTAGATCTTATCTCGATAAAATTGTTGTGTTGGAAGTGAGGCAAATAACATTATTGTTCCTGGATTCTGGAAACCACTAAGGTCTGTTTTAAAACACCACACCTCATTTGATTGGTTACTTCTCTAATAATCAAGTGTTCATTATTTTTACTTCAGTGAAAATGCCCTACCCATCTATTCCACCTCCATCAGCACTTGTGTGTCAAATAGGATACATACATACAATATATAACAGAAATAGTCATAAAAGTTGACCAAAGAGTTCTCAGAGAATCCTGTACTGTAACATAGAATCCTATCATTTAATATTCCTCTACTGCAGTACACTTTCATTTTTACAAGCACTATAAATTATTATGTAATTGATTACTCAGCACTAAAAACATACTAACAAAATATTTAAAAATTTTCTTCTTAAACATGCCCCTACTAGTATTAGAATTTAGAGTGTTCAGTAGTCCTTTATCCCAGGAACAAGCACTGCATGTTTTTACTCATATGTGAAATCTTAAAAAAAGTTGGGGGGAGATTTCATAGAAATTGAGAATAGAATAGTAGTTACTTGCTGCAGTCTGGCTGGGCACAATTCACAAGCCACTTATCAAGCAGAAACGAACTTTATTTTTAGAACACATGCAGCACCACACGAGCTCTTCAGGAATTCCCTCAGAGCCCAACTGCCACCACTGGTTTCCCACAAGCCTCTCAACCCCCCCCCCTCCTCCTGCTCTTGAGGTGGATTGGCTGGGTCACGTGGGCGGAGCCAAAAAAAGTCCCCCAATGAGCAGCTCCGTGGTCTGAAAGGGCGGGGAAACAGCCCAATGAGCATCACCGCAGAGGAGCCAATCAGCTGGCAGCTGGAAGTTTGCTAGGGCCCCTTTGGCTGTGGCTCTCAACAGTTACTGGGGGCTGAAGTCAATCAATAAATGATTTGAGATGCTATAGTATTTGTCCTTGAATCTCCATGTGCTTGATAAAAATGGTCTTCTTCAACATAAATAAATATCTATTCTTTTAAATGCACATGAAGAATACTGTTATATTTGGTTTGAGAGGCAACAATACTACTTCTCATCTTATTCACAACCAGGTGGAACATTAAATACTTCACCTAGGAAATGCTATTAGATGCAGGTTTACATTTTATTTGCTAACCCAGTTTGTCTCTATGATGAATTCCTCAGTGATCTCCTTTGTTCATGACTTATTTAGACTTGAAAATGATATGGAGTTTTCCAACAACCTCCCCTGAGGTGATTGACGCTTCACATGAATGGATCAAATACTGTGTAGTATTTTTAGATAGAATTAATCCTCACCTTCAAATGACCATTACAGGGACTTCATTTCTCTCTTATAAAATAATTTCTTCAGAGACCCTCTCTACCACTGCTCTGGATCCATCATGGAAGTACACATACTGAATATAGTTGCTCCCAGTAAAGGCTCATCTACTCACAGCCACTTTCTGGGTCATCTCAAGATAAAATTCATTGAAGGCTACTTTACAAATTTGGAATTTTGCCTTGTTTATTACTGGACATGGTGTTTCTTTCTTTCTCCTAATAGCAACTTATACTGTCCCAGCTAATATACCTCCAGGTAATCTTCTCAAAGGGGATCTGAGAGATTCAAACGTAAGTCTCCTATGACAATCTCTTTTCTCTTGTTGGATTGATGTGGTCCTAGATCCTAAGTATAATTACCATTTAATGGGGTATCTTGAGCTCTCATTCTCCCTACAATTGCTCACAAAGCCTGAAGTGAAGATTAATGCTATAATCATCTGTATAATAATAGTCTAACAATTTAAAAACTGTTCCATCTTTCTTTTTTTTGAGAGAGAGAGAGAGAGAGAGAGAGAGAGAAAGAGAGAGAGAGAGAATTTTAAATTTATTTTTTAGTTTTTTTAAAATTTTATTTTGGTGGACACAACATCTTTTATTTTGTATGTGGTGCTGAGGATTGAATCCGGGCCGCATGAATGCCAGGTGAGTGTGTTACCACTTGAGCCACATCCCCAGCGCTGTTCCCATCTTTCTTGCAACTAGTCATTTCAAACTGAAAGTTTGGGTATATATAAGAGATCACCAAATATTAAGTTACAACTATTGGAATGGAATGTATTGATTTTGTGCCAATTAATAAAATATATTCCAAATTCCCAGATCCTCCTGTCTATGATATATGCATATGTAGAGAGATATAGATATAATATTATATATCATTATGTTAGGAGAAATAGGCCAAACACAGATGAACAAGCACTGCATGTTTTTACTCATATGTGAAATCTTAAAAAAAAAAGTTGGGGGGAGATTTCATAGAAATTGAGAATAGAATAGTAGTTACTGGGGGCTGAGAAGAATAGAGTGAAGTGAAATATAGGGAAATATTAACCAATATATTCTAAGTTACAATTAGGAGTAAGAAATTCTTGCATGCTACTACATAGTAGGATGACTATAGATGATGATGATGTAAATGTATACCAAACAGCTAGAAAAAAGGATTTTGAATGCTTAGCCAGAAAGAAATGATAGTGAAATAAGCATGTTTAACCTGCTTTAAACCTTACAATATATATATATATATATATATATATATATATGAAAATAAAAGAAGTTTCTATATATATAATTTTTATTTTTATGCATAAATTTAATTTTAAAATATCCCAGATCCTGTGAAGGAAATATTTTAGATCCTTAGACCCTAGGATTTCCTAGGAATGTAGAGTCATTAATAAATTTTTTCTTTAAAAATAATCATGTAAGCTATTCTCATAAAGACAATGCCTTTTGATACAGGTCCTATAAACTCTTACAGGCAGGATGAACATAACAAACTCTTGGGTTGATCATCCTTTATCATAAGGTTGAAATTATGGATTTAATGCCATTCATCCTAATTTTTACTAAGAATTCTTACCAGAAATATCAGGACATGGCCCTAGCTACCTCTTTCACATCTCTCATAAAACAATGTCAACAACTCCTGATGTTTTTCTGTTCCCATTCTTGGGCCCATAGTATTGTCATTCCATGGATTGAATGGGATGGATAAAGAAAATAGTTCAGTCAGATTACCTCCACTAGTTTCTACAAAAATAGGGACTAGGCTTATTTATTTGAAATAAATTGGGGCCCTTTAAATATACCAGCTAGTCAAAAGTCATGCTGATTGATGTAGGTACCACTTGAGAGATCCTAGTAATTTTAAACATAATGGGGGCTATAACATATACTCTACTGGCCATACAGCTCATATTGACAATCAGGCAGTCACTTGCCTCTTTCTTGAAAATATAGTGGCTGACACACTCTAGTTTTGGGGAAAATACGACCAAAAGATTATTTATCATCAGACATTGTAGAGACCTTTCTAAAGTACTATCACCTTTGTGCTCTGAGGAGCTTCTTGGAGAACTACTTACTCCTTATGTCACCTTAAAGGCTGTTATCTTTAAAATGGAAGAGATCCAATTAGCGACAGCAGCACAAGGTTTGTCCTTGACTTTTTCTGAGGTGATCAATGATACAATTCAGCTCAGAGAAAGCCTTTAGGTCAATCTTAACTCACTGGATAACCTTGTTATGAATGATAGAAATGTCACAAAGAGTTCCTCTCCAAGTAGTGGTAATGTCCAGGATACTGCTAATAGATCCAGCAATACTTGATTTAACGCTTCAAGCAAGTAAAAATACAAACACAAAAAATGTAACAGGATATAATTTTCTTTCTTTCTTTCTTTCTTTCTTTCTTTCTTTCTTTCTTTCTTTCTTTCTTTCTTTCTTTCTTTCTTTCTTTCTTTCCATATGAGGTGCCCCCCTCATACAAAGTATCTTTTTTAAGGGAGGAAGTAAAATGATTAAATTATGAGACCTGTAACCTAACCAATAGATAAATCCATTTGAAAGATTAATAATTTGAAAAAAAATCTATTGTCCTGCATAGTTAACTATAGGCAGGTGGGGTGTTGCTGGAGGAAGTAAGTCCCAGAAAGCATAACCTTGGATACTATATCTTGTTCCCCTGGTTCCTCCCTCTCACTGTCTGCATGTTGGATACCATGAAGTAAGCAGCTTTCGTCCACCATATCCTTTACCATAATGCTCTGCCTCACATCGAGCAATTGAGCTATCTGACTATAGATTAAACCTCGGAAACTATGAGTCCAAAATAAACTTGTCCTCCTCTACATTGTTCTTGTCAGGTAGAGCTGATTTACTAACTTATTTACTTTCTTTCATATTTTCTTTCAATGTTTTGGGTCTTGGGGGCATGATTAATGTGAATATTTCATATTGGCCTTGTAATGCTGCAAGGAGTCCTATGGATAGAAAACCTAATAAAATTCTATATGAAACAAATTGGACAGATAGAGTCCCAACTAGTCAGGCAGATTGATCTAAGTCACTGGTGCACTCCAGGGAAAATTTGTTAGAAGTCAAGATGGCGTAGACAGGAAGGTAGGATATTATTCAGAGTAACTCTCCATATGTATCTCATGTCTCTGCACTTCTCACGGGGGCAGTGGTACTTACTGTATTTTGTTATGAAGTATTTTTTAAAGTATGTTGATATTATATACAGACTTCAAAGAAATAAATTCTTCTCTGGAGCAATTATAGGCTTACTTATAGTGTTTGAAAACACATACTATCCCCTTTAAGTTAGTCAGCATGGTGTTCCTTTGACCAGAACACCAGAGCAGAAAAGGTTTGACACATAGTTTCACAAGTTTAATCCATGAAGGGTTGAATCCATTGCTCTGGGTCTAAGATAAGGCATAACATTATGCTGTTTGGCATTGTGGGGAGAGGGGAGAAAGAGAGAAGTTGTCAGGAAGGCAAGTCCTCCAGCCACACTCCACCTGTTTACAGTTACCACTTGGTTCATTCAAACTACAACGTACTGACTAGATTATAATTCTCATGATCTAATTATTTCACCTTTTGCATTAACACAGAAGATTTATGGAGACACCTCATATCCAAACCATAACATTCTGCATGTGGACCCCAAAAGCTCATGCCTACTTCACAATGAAAAATGCATTCAGTCCATCTTGAAGAATCCCCATAGTATGAACAGTTTCCACATTGCCTAAAACTCCAAGTCCAATGTCTCATCAGAAATTCAATACAAAACTTTGTTGTAAGCTCCCATAAAAATCAAAATCGAGTTGCATATATACAATATACAATCGCATAACACAAATATTTCCATTCCACATGGTAGTAATATGGGCATAGAAAGAAGGTATGGGACCAAAATAAGTCCAAACACAGCTGGAAAAACAAGTGAAGTCCTATAGCCCTATATCCAACCTCTGAGGTACTTGGAAGTGAGATATTTTCTCCAAAGGGCTTTTGCAGTCCTACCCCTGTGACCTTGCCTGTTCTAGTGCACATGGTCACAATCAGCCTCACTCACTCTTAGCCAGAAATTTTTCTTGACAAACATTCCACATTAATGGAATCTCTTAATCTCCTGGGGTTTGCATTCAGCATTAGCTTCACCTTCAAAGCTTCATGCAGGGGTTGCATGCAAGATTTCCAATGTTGCTATAGTTTACCTGGCCTCTGAGGCTTTCCTTTAAAGTTTCAGTTTAAACCTCCATGACCCCTAACTCCAGCACCCTGCATTCCTGCAGAACCAGCACCATATGGAGAATGCCAAGTTTTGCCACCAGCTCAAGAAGTAGCTCACCCCCACCCCAAACCACGTCTGCATGCCTTGATGGATGAACATGGTGATATAGCTTCCTGTGATATTGCACTCCTGTGGAAGCAGATTGCCCCCAAAGTCTCTTCTTAAAGGAATTTTTATTTTTAAATTCTTGAAACTGCAATGATGTGGGTCTTGACAATTCTTTTTTTGTATATAAAATGAAAATTTTAAATGAGAGCATTATAATTATACATAGCATTTGTGTTCATTTTGACAAAGTAATACATGCAAGGAATTTGATTTCAAATCTCATTTCCCCCTCCCCCACTCAATGCATCTTTCCTATTGTTATGTGAAAAGTACTTAGTATCTCTTATGTGAAGGTAATCTCTTCAACAAGTTCCTTGGATTGTTTCCCACACGCTTTTCCAGCCAAATTGTAAATTTTTAAAATCCTCTTCAAATTTCTGCCCCTAATACTCATTGTAAACCTGGCTAAAATCTGCCTGTATAATCCATGCTGCTGCCTGAATGTTGTGCTACCTTGAAATTTCCTCTGCCAAACTAATTAGTCCATCACCTATAAATTCAGTCACACAAAACATCTCAGGACATGGTCAACACATGGCAAATTATTTTCTAGAACATAACATAAATGGCCAGTACTCCAATTCCCAATAGAATCCTTGCTCCCCTCTAAATCCTGATGAGCACATTCTTTACTGTTGACATTCCTATTGTCATTCTGGTCCTCTGAGCTCCCACCAGATTAAACACTGCTCACAACATTGAAAGGCTTCTCCAGGCTGCATCTCAAAAATTTCCCAAGCTCCTCCCACAAACCTGTTCCAAAGAATTTTTGAAATGTACTGTCAGTTTAGTTACAACAAGGACCCCAGTTCATTATATACAATCTCTATGTTAGGTTTACTTCAGTATGACCATAATATCCAACAGGAACAATTTAGTGAAAGAAAAGTATAATTTAGCTCATGGTTTCAGAGACTCAACTCATGGTGGGCCAATTCAATTGCTCCATACCCAAAGTGAAGCAGAACACCATGGTAGAATGACATGATGGAAGACTTTCATTCATGGTGGTCAGAAAGCAGAGATAGAGGGGAGGGGATAAGGACTTGCAAGGAAGATGCACCCTTCCAGTGCACACCCTCTTTTTATCCATCTTCTCCAGCCCCACTCTACATGCCTACAGTTACCACTCACTCAAATTTGAATGGACTCATATGTTATTGCTTTTATAATCTAATTATTTCAACTCCTGAATTAACACAGGAGCTCTTTAGGATACCTCTTATCTAAGTCGTAACATTTTTTTCAGATAGCTGTAGGTGTATGTGCTTACTATTATAAACATTTAAAATTGTCTAAACTCAGGAATAATTCTCATAATGCTTCTCACTTTCTGTGCAAGTGTCACTTAGACTTCTTGCTACCCTTTTTAAATTGGGGACCCGGGACTATTCAGAGAAAATCTTGATTCTCAGCTACTGATATAATTCTGGGAGTAATAATGTTCTTTGTCTCAGACCTAGGAATATCATTTCCTTTTCACATCAATTATAATTTGAAGGCTATCTTTTTTACTTTCAGGTATAATAAACAATCTCAGATCCTTTATAGTTTTTGACATGAGACAATAATTTTCAAGATTTTAATCTTTTTCCAAAACATGTTTTAATTCTATCCACTATTTCTTTCCTCTCTGCTGTTTTCCATTCTAAATATCAACTTCATATCTAAGTTATGGTGCACCCTACTCATTCTCTATAGAGCAAAGAAACTTTAAAAATCAGTCAATTACCATGTTGTCCTATTGTTACAAATAAATGTTTCTCACCTTCCCAGGCCATGCCACATGATGCTGTTAACACCTGATAGTAAAGATTTCTCTGGTTTATTGAAAATATCTTCCTCCCTCATCAGCTAGATGGAATAGCTTCTCTTTGAGAAGATATCAACAAACCTATTGAAGAGGTGTCACTTCCTTGGAGATATACAACTTCACTGTACTGAATTATATGCTATTCTTTTCTTATTTATTTATTTAATAATTTTTAGAAGAAATATAATTTGTATATATTAACTTGCATATCAAAACCCTAATCTCCTTAAAAAATAAACACTGTAGAAATATGGATCCTATTCATTCTCTCCTAGCTGTATCCCTAAAGTTTAGCACTGTTATGAACTGATTTTGCTCTTCCCAAAGGGGAAAAATCCTATGGTTAAGCCCTAACCTCCAATATCTAAAATAAGTGATGGTATTTGGAGACAGGGCTATTAAAGAGATGATTGAGTTAAATGAAGCAATTAGATAAGATCCTATTCCAATATGACTGTACCTTATAAGAAGAGGAAATTTGGACACAGACACCAAAGATGCACATACAGAGCAAAAATCATGGAAAACAATGAAAAGTCAGCCATTGGCAAATGAAGGAGAGTGGCCTCTCAAGAAATCAAAGTTTATTCTTGGACTTCTTGCCTCTAGAACTCTGAGAACATAAATTTCAGCTATGCCAGTCACCCAGTTTTTTGGTATTCTGTTATAGATGCTCTAGAAAACTAACACAACTGGTATAATACAACATAACACATACTGAATTTATGCTCATTCACTAAAAACGTTGCCAAAGCCCTAAATGGAATCTAATAGAATAATATGCATCTATTGCTTATGTCTGAGCTACCAAGAAATACTCTTTTAGTCTTCATCATAGTCCAATAAGAAAGTAGCTATTTTTATTCATTCAAGAATTACAGAGTTAACTTTACAAAAAAAAAAAATCCTGTGGAAAGATTGATGATGTACTCTGAGTTGCTGACAAAGCTAAAGATGAAGTCTATGCGATAGCAAAACTCTTGATAAATGGTGATACTGTTTGTCCACAGGATTTTTGAATGATGGATCTTACTGTCAGTAATATCAGAATATTTCTTTTTTGCTTAGGATATTTTATAGAAGTAAATCTAAATGTTAGCAGAATAAACCATGTATAGGTAAGTGAACAGAATGATAAAGAGAGCAGCTTTTTCTGTTGTATTAGATATAATATTTATGGATTCTATCATCTTTATTTTAGGAGCAAAGTTTGTGCTGGATCAAGGTATGAATTTCCTGTTGTGCCACTTATCTTTCAAGATTCTTTCTATTTACTTATATTTATAAATCTCCAGTACTCTTTTATCATTATTTTATTTTAATAAATTCAGTTTAAAGGAATACTTTGTTTATTATTTATATTGTTATTTATGATTTATTTACTATTATTATTTACAGAAAATGAGTAAGGTTCAGCACAAGAGATTAAGTAAATAAAGGATTTTGTGATAATTTAGATATGAAGTTGATATTTAGAATGGGAAACAGCATAAAGGAAACAGTGAATAGAATTAAAACATGTTTCGGGAGAAGATAAATTTTAAACAATTACAACATTTAGTGAAAAATATCTTTTTCTGCAAAGTGAAAACAATTGCTTGATTCTACATTTTTCCAATTCCCATAAATGTCTTGATTAATATGTTCTAAAATCTTATTATTCATTCAATATTGCTATATGTTGTTTTGATAGAGGTGTATGAGGAGATTTTGGCTTCCCACACATATGTAGCTAGAAATAATCTGAGTAGCATTTTTCACCTATAACTGACAATAGTAATAATATATGAGGTCAACTGCTATTTTAAACTATCAATTATAAAATAAGTAAAACAACTCTATGTTTTGAACATCTACACACACACACACATATATATGTGTGTGTGTGTGTATAGTGTGTGTGTGTATGTAAATGTGCACATATATATGTAAATTTGTTAAAAGCACATAATGATATAGGAATGTGGAAACAATTTATTTTATAGAGAAAGAAGAGTGAGTTTGGAAATGCTCACAGTCACTTAAGTAGTTAGATTCAAGCATGGTACAGGGGCATCAAAAATTTTATATCTCAAAGCATAAGCATTTTACAGTGTATGTTATAAATATCATATTATGTTAAAAGGTTATATACAAAGCTGTTAATTTCTTTAAAAGTAATGATGTCTTCAATTATTTGGGTTATTTTCCTGTGTAGTTTTAAGAATAATGATACACCTTATATTATATCTTGTTTAATACTTTTGATTAAAGTAAAACCTTATCACATGGGAGGGAGAAGTTAACTTCATTAAGCATGAGCTCTGTAGAGATCATTTTCTTTTTATATGTCAACCAATAATTGCTTTTAGTATTATGATCTGTTTATTTTCATCAACCTGTTTATTCTCTTAATGGGAATTTTTCTATGATGGAGTTTAACTGTCAGTAGGGGACACATAAAAACATAATGCAATACACTGTGAGGATATTTTTTTCCTATTTCTTTTTTTTTTATATAAAATTCTTTTAGATTTAGTCCTTGCAATATAATGAGGAAACTGAAACAAAAACAAATATGAGATCTGGCTAACTATTTCAACCAAATAGTGAAATACGTCTCTACGGTGAGGAAAATCAATACAGACAAAGGATTTTATGAATCCCCAAGACACATATTTAAAGATATTCTGGTGTGTTTTGGTAATATATAAACAAATGTACACTGATGACAATTTTGATAAACAAGTGACTCATAAGCAACACCTAAATTCATTAATCCATGTCCTATATAAGTAGAAATGTGTGCATGTATAGTGTGAACATAATTACAGATTTAGAAGAATATTATATATATTTATTTGGTTTAGAAGCATAAAGTACTGGAATGTCTGAAAAGAAAAAAAGATTTTCAGTTTACCACAGATAGTTATAGACTTAGATAACAGATGGTCTGAGAAAATAAAAATGAGAGAAATATGTCTAATGGTCATCCAGTACAACTTTGCCTGGCCTGCCTCTTAGCCTGACAGAAGACATAACTAGTGATGTGGAGTATTTTACACACAGCTGTGGCAGTGTCAGTTATGAAAATGTTCTGGTGCTGCTGCTTTATTGTCTGTCTCCTTCAGTGGTTCATTTTTATTTTCCCACCTATTACATTTCTGTTTTTCTGTGTGCATCTGTATAGATCTCTATTTTCAATATGTCTTCATATATTTCATATATTTTATGTATTTCTATTTACTTGTAATTTGTGCCTTTTATTTGAGATACAGTCACAGGAGCTGCCTGCATATGAATGCCAGGGAGAGGAAGAGCCATATTCTTCACTGATACCATCATAGCTTTCAAAATCAAATGTGTTCTTATTGTTGGTCTGTGGACAGATCACTGTCCTGTGCCTGGGAATAAAATCACGAGGGAGACAGATACACGGGTGAAACAGACATCATTTTCATGAATAACGCCATTTTTAAGACATGGCTACATTCTCTGGCAGGAACAGATTTGCAGATGGGTACATCATCAGAATCACTCTCACTGTCCCAGGCAGAGATGGAAAACAACAGTCCTGCAGAGCCACTGCCTCTGTCTGCCCAAACAGGATAGAACTACTCTTACCCGGTATCTCTTTTTAAACTCTCCAGGCCAATTAATCATCCCTGTTTCCTGATGCAAGAAAATAAGGGACAGAGGTCAGAGGTATTCTCTAATGCCACTAGCTCTACGTGGAATCATGAGTGGAGAGGAATTGTGGTTGTGGTCTGTTTGCCCCTTAGGTCTCTCCTCCCCCTTTTCCACAAGAGAACCTTGGAGTTTGTTGATTTCACATGAAACCTGGAATAAAGAGATTATTTCCAACATTCTTGTGTAGCTAGATGCAGTACTATGGCAAATTTCTGAATTATTAGAAGTGAATTGTATGAGTGCATTAAAAGATGATTAACATTAAAAAAAAGAAAGATGATCAAGAATACTTTCAGGAAATGTGAGAAGCAGAGATACAAGGATTCAGAAAAGCCTCTGACATGATCTTATTGCCTCTCAAAAACAAGATCATTTTCAGAAGACCAGCATAGTACCTGGAAGTAGAATTGCAAAATAAAATACAATATGTTCAATTAAATTTAAATTTCAGATGAAAACATTTTTAAAAATATGCATGTCCCAAATTTTATGTGCAATATACTGATACTAAAATGTATTAACAATTATCTGCAATTCAAATATACTTGAGCATCTTATATTTTTTGTAGTAAAAAATAAAGATGAGACCTACCCTCTTAACAGATTTTTAAATAAACAACAAAACATTATTAACTGTAGGCAAACTATTATACGGCAGATCTCTGGAACTAATTTATCTTGTATTACACATACATTCTACCCATTGATAAATAACTTCATATTTTCTACTCAATCCACCCCTGAACATCATCATTTGACTTTCTGTTTCTGTGCATTTGATTATTTAAATACCTCATATATTTGGAATTATAAAGTTTTTGTCTTTCTGTGGCTGACTTATTTCACTTAGTATAATATTATCAAGGTTTATTCATTTGTCCTGAAAGTGATACCACCAGTTATCTGTGATGAGTCCTGCTTCCTCATATGTTGAAGTTTGAACATTAGAGAAGCACGCTGAGGCAAACATATAAAACAGGGTTTATTTAAAAAGGGGTAACATAGACTTCTCCTGGGAGGGAGAAGGGGGCCATAGCTGGTATCTTGATATCCCAAGAAGCAAGGTGTTCTGCCCTTTTTATATGTCCTAGGCTTACTTTTTCCTCCTGCCCTCTTCCTCTTATCTTTCTCCTTCCCCGTATGTGACTAGGCCCAACAGTGTTTGGTGGGATAGCCAAAATGTGGGAAACAGGTGAGCTGAAGGGGGAAAGGCATATGGTGCAGACCAGGACACATTAATTATCAGCTTTACAGCTCCCTGTAGGGAGATGCAATTCCTGGTAGGTTACCTTAGCAACAGTTTGGAGCAGGGGCAGGTTCTTGATAAGGGTGGAGGAAGAGCTCTGAAGGAATTAACATTTCAGTCCCTCAGGGGACAGTCTCAGACTTGCAGGAACTCACTCAAAATTGGCCTGACTTGATCTGACCTTACTCAATTTACCTATCTATATTGACTGCCTGTCTAATTCTGGCTTCAAAAGGACTTCCTTTTTATTTTATCCCTTTAAAGTAAAATAATATTCCATATATATATAATATTTCATTATAAATTATATACATACATAAATATATATACATATATACTTTAACATATGTACCACATTAATTCTTTCATATATAATGGACATTTGTTTTTTTCTACAAGTTGGCTATTATAAATAGAATTTTAAAGGACATGAGAGAGCTATCTCTTTGAGATCATGATTTTCACTATTTTGGAAATATACTAAGAAGAGATTGCTGAATGATACAGTAGGTCTATTTTTCATTTTTTGATAACTTTCCATACTCTTGTCCATAGAAGTTATACCATTATATATTCCCATTAATAGTGTACAAGGGTTCCAATTCCTCCAAATCCTCACCAACATTTGTTTTTTAGTTTTCCTTTTGGTCAGTAGCCCTTAAATAATGTGAAGATATTGCAGTTGTGATTTGCTTTTCCCTGATGATTTATAATGTTAACTATCTTCTAATCCTCCTGTTGGCTCCTGATATGTCTCCTTTGGAGAATGGTATAATCAAATCCTTTGTACATTGTTAATTTTTGTTTGCTATGGAGGCTTTTGTTTTAGTTCCTTATATGTTTTGAAAATTCCACCTTTTTCTGATACATTGTTTGTAAATATTTATCCCACTTAATAGATTTTTTGCATTTTGTTGATAGTTTCTTTTGCTGCCCAAATCTTTTATTTTGATGGAGCCTCATCTATTTTTGTTATGTCAACTGGATTTTTGGTGTTAAGTTCATGAATTTATTGCTCAAAGCAATGTCATAGATCTTCCCTTATTGTTTTTCTGTACATTTTATGTTGGAGGTTTTATATGTAAGACTTTATTTATTTCCTTTTGATTTTTGTTTATGGCACAAGAAACAAGTCTCATGTCATTCTTTTGAATGTAGACATCAGCTTTTCCCAACAGTATTTGTTGAAGACAATATTTTCTTCCTCTTGTGTATTCTTGGTAATCTTGTTGAAGGTCCAGTGCCTATATCTGTATGAGTTTATTTCTGAGAACTCCATTCTTCTTCAGTGGTCTATATGTTAGCTTTCATGTTAGTATCATTCTGTTTTAATTGTTGTAGATTGTAATGTATTTGGATATGATTAAGTGTAATGCCTTCAACTTTATTCCTCTTTCTCATGGTTGTTTTATTGATTCCATATCCTTTGCTATTCCAGGTGAATTTTCCAAGTTTTTTATTTACATAAATATGCCACAGAGATTTTGATGGAGAATGTATGGATTTCTAAGAAGAATATTAAGAATGTAATCTTATTTACAAAATCATTAAAAAAATACTTAGAAATAAATAAACTTGACTAATATGGTGAAAGACCTATACGCTGAAAACAACACAAAACACTGAGGACAAAAATTAAAGAAGACACAAATGGAAAAACACTCCATGTGCACAGCTTGAAGAATTTATTATTGTTAAAAATTGTATCATATTTTTATTTTAAAAACCTATCTGCCTGCAGCTCCACAGTGCATGATACACCACAGGACTCCTTGGAGCCAGAGAAAATCATCACTGATGATCTCAGCTGACTTCACAACTGTCAACAGAAGACAGTGATGCCTCCTACTCTTTCCTGGCAAAGAAGTTTAGGTTTATCACGAAGGAAAGATGAGAATGAGGATGAACATGCACTGAAGCACTGATCTGCTGTATTGGTTTTCAAATGTAATTATAGCTCAAAAATGATAAGATTTATCAAGACATTTTTTTCTGACATTATTCATTTACATTATTTTTACTACGTTAGTATTATCACTTTAATGAATTCCTAGTATTCCACTAAACCAGAGTAACTCTTCCTACATTATATATTAGTCAATTACTTTAAAAGTATTTAAAGTCAAATTAATGGAATCACATATTAATTAGTTAAAAGAAAATACACAACTAGAGATAATATTTCAAGCAAAATAAATGATGAGCCAGCTATAGTAAATATAACGGTGAAAATATAAAAAGTGGTAGACTAGGGGCATGCAAAAACAACTGGGGTTAAAGATTTATACAAGAATGGTAAAGCATATAAAGGATACATGAAGTATTTTGAGTTGGAAGTTGTTCGAAAAGATGTCAGGAATTCTAGGACATGTCTTAACAAAGCCTTTTTGAAAAGTTAATTAAGATTAAATCAAATGAGCTAAAGAATTAATTGATTCCTACATTTCAATACCAATAATATCACAGTAGAGCTAATGTTTAATATTAATTAATTAGGAATATTTTCAGAGCTAAAGTATACACACACCTTATACATGTTAAAGGACTCTACCCTATTTCATTCATTAACACTATGGCACTTTGCTAATCATTTAACTTTCTACTTTTTCTACTTATTAGACCTACTATCACTCACCCATAAAGAAGTCCTGTGTGCATTACTTTCAAAGTTCTAAGCAGGATGTGGTGGTGAACACCTGTGATCCCAGTGGCTTGGGAACATGAGATGGGAGAATCCCAAGTTTAAGGCCAGCCTCAGCAACTTAGAAATGCCCTAAGTAACTTAGTGAGACCCTATCTCAAAATTTAAAAATAAATTAAAAAGGGCTAGGGATGTGCTCAGTGGCAAAACACTCCAGGGTTCAATCTCTAGTACCAAAAAAAAAAAAAAAAAATGAAGTTCTTAAGAACATTTAGTTCAAGTTAGTTCTTCATAGAAGCTCCACTAGTGAAACTGAGTTGGAGGCACCAAAGCTGTGTGTTGAATGAATCTGCGGAATGCACAGTAAGAGCATAGTTTCATTCACATTAACATTTTCTGCATCCTTAAAACTCATTCATCCAATTTTGTGACCAAGCTTTTTTAAAATTGCAGTAACCCTTACAATATTTGTGAAAAACAAACTCTCGTCTTCATTTTGAATCCTGTCAAGACTGTGTATTACGTGGTTTCCAAACTTACATTTTCCTGGATGGTATCTATTTGACAGGAGATGCATTGATATTATTTTGCTTGACTTGAAAAATATTGTTGATAACAATTAGCACTTACCTTTTTCATTGTTTTTTGTAGAATGAAATCAAGTAGTACATAATTTAGTGGTAAAAATAATAAGCCCAACATTCATTCTAAACTCATTCTTTAATTTGAGAATACAGCTTAATTCAATTGCATATTGTAAAGTTTCATTTATATAAGTAATATTATCTGATGATGACAAAATTTTTAACTCTAGTTTTTTTTTTTTTTTTAAGGTAGATGATTTTATTGAACTATTTGAGTATTTGTAGACAACATTCTGGGCCAGAACAGTTGTTTCGCTGTTTGGCTAGAAACTTTGATCAAGTGAATGTTTGTGAAGCCTGATAATTTAATGGCTATCCAGTGATTGATATGATTTTTGTAAGAAATTTTTTTAAAATTACAAAGACTTTTATATTTTGTGCATAAATGCAACTTTAAATTCATAACATTTGCACTTACAACATTAAATAAAGGTGCTATATGATTTTGTTATGCTGAAATAAGTTGCTATTTATAGTGTGATGTTTATTAACTCATTTTTTTTTTTTTGGAGTTGATGTAGCTAAAATTCTGTTCCAGGATGCTTTAGTTAGCCCATGAGTTGTGTCTATTGATGATTATAAAAACTTGATAGTTCCACGTATTGAGATATCATGTTCAAAATACAATTCAAATCCTTCCTGACCTATAAAATTGTGGTAAAATGTGAATTTTGCCACTTTCATTTGGAAAAATAAGAATTTGCTTTTGTAGTAGTTCAACTGCTATAATAGGCAAATAGTAGATGAGAAGTGTAAGTCATGCATACATTTGGTCCAAAAATTTCCCCAAATTTCAAAACCATTTAATTGCATATTCTTGTCTTACACATATCAACAAATGACACTTCCTTCAAGATAATTTCCTAGGCTGGATTTGAGAGACAAGTCATAATTATTCTTTCTCTCTGATGCCCCTCACTAAGTTGTCTTTATTTTGCCGTTTTTAAAAATACAGTATTATGTTTACACTCCTGTGTTTTTTACTTGCATCTGACTATCCTCTTCTCAAATATAGGTGAAAAAAACAAATCCCCTGACTAATCTCCCTCCCTTTTTTGATTCCTATCATCTATAAGCTATGTATTAGAGTGTAGCAAGAACATTTTTTTGTTTTAAATAGCAAAACTAATCATACTATGGCCCTGCCTACAAGCCTCATTGACTTCTCATATCCTCCATTTTAAATAAAAATTGAATTATGTATTTTTAAAACTCAGAACTCATTTCATGCTTATTGAAAAGTTGCAAATGTAATACAAAAATATTCTTTCCTGAACCCCACAGATTTTATACTTAATAATACATCACCACCCCTGTAAGGCACTGAATTGTTCTACAACCAAGAACATTTTTCCACAGAAGCATTAAAATAATTTGTTGTACATCATTTAATCAAACTCCCTATTAATCTCTAATTAATCTAATTAATTAATTAATCTGATTAATCTCCAAGTGGCTGCTTCAATTTCATCTCCTTTTTTGAAGATGTCATTTTTAATATATTTAGTGTTCAGTATTCCTCATTTGGCTCTTCCCATTCATCTCCCTTTAATATGGGTTGACTTCCTGCTCAATTTCCCATTTTTCTAAGTCTGGTTAAGAAATAACTTATAAAAGTGTACCTTGCTTTTTCTTATTTTCATACTCCACAGAGTACTCCCTATGAGCACTCTCAAAACAAAACATCATTCTATTTACATAAATTTGGCAATTAAAATAAACATGCATGAGCTTTTCTTATTGCTTTTTTTCCATTTATTATATACTGGATATTATCTTTAACACTTTACTTTTGCTTACTAGATCCACCCACGTTAAAATAAGAAAATAGACTCAAGTGAAAATAAATTTCAAAGATTGCTTAGATTATAGCAGGTGCAGAGTAAGTAAAGTCAAATGCTTCAACCTAGTGGTCAGTGTGCAGTATTGTCTGACTTTTGGCTTTATTTCTATAATTACTAAGTTAAATCATATAAAAGTTCCAAATTCAACCATTGTTATACCTCCAAAATAAAAATTCTTTATGTTTCCTACTAATATTTTCATTCTTGTTGTGTTGTAACCTATAACCTGTGAAATTTTATTCATTATTTTTTATCAGTACTAGAAATTGAACCCAGGGGCCTGCTACCTCTGAGCTACATCTCCAGTACTTTTCAATTTGATTTGAGACAGTGTCTTACTAAGTTGCTGAAATAGCCTTGATTTTGCAAACCTTCTACCTGAGCCTCCCAAGGCATTGAGGATACAGGTTTGCACCAACCATGCCTGGCCTTATGGAAAGTTAGAATTTGCATATCATTTATATATAGCATGGTAATATACCTTTATAACCTTGGGAATGTTGTTGTAATAGAGCATACTTCATGTCCCCCTATCGTTACTGCCTTGGTGTATATCCTTTTTTGGACCTAATATATCTCTGGCTTTGAGACACCATCCAGGACCTCTCAGATAGTATTAATTACCTATTATATGATATTAGTGTCTTTCTGTATTATTACAATTATAATTCTACACTGTAAATTAACTTTATTTTGCTCTTATTGTTAACTTCTAAAATTTTCATAGTACATTTTCTCTGTTTTAGTTAGTTGTTTATGTTTTATCATTTTTGTATTGAATATTATGAATATTAATATATTTTCTTTATGGATTTTAATCCTATTCTTTCCTTAGTTGTCCTAATCTTAAGTAGGAAAATGTTTTTTTTTCCTTCGCCTAGCCTTCTGCCTTATATTCTATTTCTATTCCTAACCTAGTTCCTGTTCCAAAATTTGACTGACAGTTCATATTTACTGAAAGTAAAATTCTCACTCTTGAAGGAAATGTAAATATAAATACATTTGCATGCGTCCTCATTTCCTCCAAGGGAACAGATGGATGAAGAGATTGTGGAGTAGCTTGCATTTAACTAACAATCAATGCCATACACATAACACTATATATAGAAAAAACATAGCACTTCTCATATGATTTTACTTCTAGTATGCTTTTTACTTCTAGTATGCTTTTCATACATACCATTTATCCATGAAGATTGAGTATTGCCTTTAATAATCACATTTGGAAAATGGGTAGATTAGAAATCAAGCCTACCTCATAAAAAATAGTTACAAGACTCATTTGTCAACCAGAATATATGATGCTTTTGTATCAATCTGTCAACATAACTTTCTTAGTGGGCTTGTAACTTCACTCATCTATCTTTATCTGCTATGAAACTTCATGTTGTATTAGTTCTATAGCACAATAAAACAAATGGATTCTTTATGACTTCCAATTGAAAATAAATGTTTCATGAGGAACATTTTTTTTCTTTACTGAATCAGCTGAAATATAAGCATAACATTACTTTTCTTTGTGTCAACAAATTTTTAGGAGGAATAAAATTCCACTGAAGTCATTTGGAGACAATTCCAAAGAAACTGTACTATTCTGCTAAGGTGCATGTCATACAAAGAGTTATTACATTAGCTATCACTGGGAGAGAACATTACAGTCAGTAAGAATTCTGCACTGTTAGCAAGTGGTTGAAGGTGGAGAATGGCATTCGGCTTTGCAGGACAAGGTGATGTGTGGTTTGCCTGAGAATTGAAGTCAGTCTAACATCTCTCTAGTATAAGCCAACTTTTCAATTTTTCAGATTTTAATTTATTATTTAGGATCTTTAAATTCCATTTAGTGTTCATCAAATCATCAAATGATAATATATGCTTGAGAAAAATTCTTAAATAAGAGCATCTTGACGAACATCATTTCATATATATCATCTCTTTTGCTTATTGTAGTAATATTTGTAAAGGTCATACAGTTTACTATCCCATTTTTTTCCTCAAAAATATGTAATTTGGGCTGGGTGTGGTAGTGCATGCCTGTAATCCCAGTGGCTGGGAGGATGAGGCAGGCGAATTGGAAGTTCAAAGCCAGCCTCTGGAAAAGTGAAGTGCTAAGACCCTGTCTCTAAATAAAATAAAATACAAAATAGGGCTGGAGATGTGGCTCAGTGGTTAAGTGCCTTTTAGTTCAATCCCTGGTACACGCACCCCCAACATATATATATCTTGGTATTAGTTTCTTAAGAACATGAAAATCCTGCATTCACTAATAATCTTTTTGATTTTTCAGTTTCTTTCCATGAATTGTCTTATACTTTTAGTAAATTCTTGTCCTGACATTATGGATCTTTAAACTAATAAGACATTCACTGTTCCAGAGAATAGCTTTTCTCTTGTTTTTTAAATCCTTTATGATCCTTATTATGTAAGACTTAGGAATCTCCATGTTTTGTTTACAATTTACATATTCATTATTATCTCTCACATTTTAACCACTTGTGGCATAGTATTAATCACTATAAACTACATAGTGAATTATAATGATAATATTTTCAGTATATTTATATTACATATATCATTATTTCATACCTTTCCTATAATTCTGAAATTAAGGACCATATCTTAATCACTCATAGCAAGTTTTTTTTTTCTTCCAGAAAAGAGTAGATTTGTCCATTGTAATGACTAGATAATCAGGTTAAGCTATCTAGGGAAGAGAATAGTAAGCATAAATATTTACATACAGAAAGGAAGGAATGGAAAAGCCTGCAATTCACATCTGGGGGGATATAGGAGATGAATAAGAAGAAAATAAAAATTCATGGTCACCATTAGGAATTTTAGAGGATTAAAGGAGGGAGAGTGAAAAATTGAGCAGCACAACCCCAGTACTAGCAGTAAGAGATTCAAGATACTAAATCTGACAATTTAGTGTTGTAGAACAAGAAGCCCAGGTAGCAGTACTAACCCTCTTTGTTTAGTTTTGTTCTATGGAAAAGATTCAGGAATCTCTTTAAGATTTCAGGGGGTAATCAATCATCTAAGCTGACAAGTGACTAAAGAGGAATACAACAGTGCTGCAGAAAAAGTGGCTGGGCTAGTTTTGGGGTCATGGATGAAGTAGGAAAATAACAGGGCATCTATGGTCATCTACTGTGCTTTTGTGGGCAAAGGTCTCATTAATTTAAGAAATATCTTTTTCAAGGTGAGAAAATAAGACACAGATTTATTAGTCATAGAATTCTGTACTAGATGATGTCAAGGTACTGAAGATTAAATCTTAACTTGATACCACTATGCAAATCAGAGAACAAAGACTGAATTTTTACCCAGCTAAAAACAAATCGTCCAATGGAGATTATCTGAACTGCTAAATTCTGGGGTGCAATTTCTCAACTGATTTTCCTGGTGACTAGAGGTAGTTGGGAAATAATTCTCCATGGATCTTTTATTTTTCTTCAGAGATGGCAATGGACCTTTGTTCTGTGCTATCTCTTGGGGATGGTTGTATAGCAAACAGCTTTGGAAGAGAGAGACAGTACCTTTCTCAAGAACTGAGGGCAGTTTGCTTACTGGCTAGTTTAATAAAGATAATCTCTTTCTCTAAGAAAAAGACTATGTGGATTTGCTTGCAGCTCATCATAAAAGATTGGGCTTTTCTAAATTTATGATTCAGCTGTGACAAAACCTCCTAGGTGCACAAATTGTACCCAGATTTCTACATTGTCCCTATGGGACATGAAGGACTAGGAAAAATAATGCAAAGATGAAGCTTAAGATACCTATTTTGACATAACCAAAGATTATCCTATGTTAAATGTGGTGGACTAAGTCATTAACTTAGAAATAGGGTAAAATTTCAGGCCCTTCATTATTCATCTTATGAAGTAAGAAGTTTAATTGGAACAGGGCTTATTAAGAAGACATGATTCACACACACACACACACACACACACACAAACATTCACAGACACATAGTAATTGATAAGAAAGTCAAGATCAGATCTAGCACATATGTGAAGAATAATAAAAGGTCTATGATAATTTCTCTCTCACACACACATATACACAATGATACCTACACATACACACAGTGAATTTTTAAACATTACTAAAAACTACTACATTCTTCTCCTCGTGTGCTTTGGTATAAGGATAGTTAAATATTTTCCCATTCTGACCATTTGAGTTTGTTCTAAGTCACAGTGAGATCTCCAATATATCCAAGTAATATTTATGTCTTCTTTACTTTCTTCTTTACATTCTTTACTTTATATTTTTGCATCTTTTTGAATAATTTATGATTATAAAAGTAGTAACCATTAGAAAAAAATAGATAAGATTTAAAACATTTAAAGAACAAAATAATTTTTAATGGTTCCATTTAGCTGAAATTACTATCAATTTTTTGTATGTTTACTTCTAGTTTTCTTAACAAATTGTATTCCTATTTTATTACAAAGATCATTACTTAAATGTATTTATCAATCCTGTGATTTTTATAACCTTGGCTTCAGCATTACTTTGTGAACAGGTGATATTCTGAAATGTTCTGGTCTTTTAGGAGTCCCTTTGTGGAATAAGTACTTGGGGGAAAAAAATCAGGTTGAGGAACAAAGCCTGGCAGATAAACTTTACTGAAGAACAAATATTCACATTTTGGAATGAGTGGTGAACTTGAAATTAGCATGGCTTTATTACTTGTATTTTTCCTAACTATATGTACAATGCAGAAAACAGGGACATTGTTAATATTAAAAAGACAATAACCTTAAAGATGAAAATATTGGTAGGCATTTCTATAAATAACCTTAATGCAAATGGAGAGTTTCTTCTCAATTACAGGATACATCATAGAAAAATTTTATCAGTTCACCTTTTAATCACATTAGGAAAAGTGATATCAGTTGCCCAGTGAGCAAGAGAATAAACAGCAGAAGCAGCATTGTCTACCAATGTAAACAGCAATACCAAAGTAACATGAATGGATGAGACAATGTTACTCACTGATGGAAATGTCAATGTCTGTCAAAATTGTGCATTCAGGGTTGCACTTCAAATAGGGATGCATAAGTTGTTTGGGGCCAAATTTCCTAAAAATAATATAAATACTGACAATAGTTTTTTAAACAGCAATAATCTGAAGATATTGAGCAATGACCAAAAATAGATAGAAACTAATGAAGAATTAATTTTGTAAGAGAAGTGTTACCAGTGTGCTTCTTGGAGTTACAACTTTTATTTTAGAGTAATTGCATATCAGTAGAGCCCTGTTGGGAATCTGAAACTGGGATACAGAACTGTAGTGTCTACTATTCTAGGAATCAGAGGGCTGAGTTTGGGGTAATGACAGTAAGTACAAAATATATTTCCAATTATTTTTAGCTTATTGTTTCTTAAACATTACTTATGTTACTGCATATGACAATCCATATTAACATGATAAATTTTGCTTCTCTTGGTTTTAGTTGCTTGGAGAAAAAAATAAAATGAGCTCGAGCAAACCATACATGGTCTTTCATAAATGATTTTATGGTTGAATAAAATAGATTACTTCAACCCCCATAAATTTGTCCTGGTAACTGATTTCACATGGCAAAAAGAAAATTATAGACTATGCACCATGCATTCTGTGATCAGCCATCAAACTAAGGGGCAAATGGCTATCTATCTTATTAATCTTTTCAGTCATAAACAAGTGAAAATTATATACAACCAATGTTAACCTCTGTATTGTAAAATAAGAAAAGGATGGACAGAGGATGACTTATAATTTAGATGATGTTGAATAATTATTTGTCACAAGACATGGCAGGAGATTTAAACATTGTTGACTTATTTAGTTCTTCAAGGGAAGAACTGGGCTTACATAGAAACAAAATGACTTCTATTCCTATCCACCTGAACTTTTATCCTCCCCGGCCTCATCCATTGTAGCATAACATTCACTTGTCAGAGAAAACATTTGATTTTTGTTTTTTGGAATTGCCTTATTTCACACAGATTCATCCATTTACTGGTGAATATCATAAAGGCATTCTTCTTTGTGGCACATTAATATTCCATTTTGTCTATATACTACAATTTCTTTATCCATTCATCTGTTGATGTACATCTAGGTTGGTTCCATAGCTTAGCTTTTGTGAATTAATTTGCTGCTATCAACATTGATGTGGCTGGTAAGTGTTGTATGATGACCTTAACTCCTTTAGATAAATACCAAGGAATGGGATTTATGGAGGTTTCATTCCTATTTATTTGAGGAATCTCCATACTGCTTCCATAGTGGTTGCAACAATGTATGAATGTACCCTTTTCCTTACCCCTACACCAATATTTATTGCTACTTGTATTCTTGATAATTGCTATTCTGGTTGAAGTGAGGTAAAATGTAAGTGTAGTTTTAATTTGCATTTCTCTAATTGCTTGAAATGTTGAACTTTTTAAAATATATTTGTTGACCATTCATGTTTTTTTTTTCTTTTTGAAGACTCTGTTTTGTTACTTTCTCATTTATTGATTGGATTATTTGTTTTTTGTTTTTTAGGCTTTTTCAGTTCTTTGTATATCCTGGAAATTAATGCTTTATCTGAGGTGCTAGTAGTAAACATGTTCTTTCATCCTATAGGTGCTCTCTTCATGCTTTTGATTGTTTTTTTTTTTTTTTTTTTGCTGTGAAGAAGCTTTTTAGTTTGATACCATCCCATTTATTGATTATTGATTCTTGATTTTACTTCTTGGACTTCAGGAGTCTTATTGAGGAAGCCAACGTGTTGAAGTGTTGGATTGATATTTTCTTCTAGTAGGTGCAGGGTTTCTTGTGTAAAATTAGGTCTTTGATTCACTTAGAGTTGAGTTTTGCATAGGGTGAGAAACAGGGTTTAAATTTCACTCTACTACATATGGATTTCCTGTTTTCTTAACACCATTTGCTGTGGAGGCTATCTTTTCTCCAATGTATGTTTTTGGCACTTTTGTCTAGTATAAAATATCTGAGTTTATGTCTCTGTGTCTTCTGTTCTGTTGCATTGGTCTTCATGTCCATTTTTGTTTGAATACCATGCCATTTTTGTTACTATAGCTCTGGAATATAATTTAAGGTCTGGTATTGTCATGCCTCCTGCCTCATTTTTCTTGCTAAAATTGCTTTGGCTATTCTGGGCCTCTTATTTTTCCGAATGAATTTCATGACTGCTTTCTTTATATCTATGAAGAACATCATCATTGGAATTTATTAGGAATTGCTTTAAATCTGTATTGCACTTTTGGTATTATGGCCATTTGACAATATTAATTCTGCCTATACAAGGACATGGAGCTCTTAGTATCTTCTAAGGTCTTGTTCAATTTCTTTCTTTTTTCTTCTATAGTTTTTACTGTAGAGGTCTTCCACATCTTTTGTACATTGATTTCCAAGTATCGTATTTACTTTTGAGGCTATTGTGAATGGGATATATTATGGATCGAACATGAGGTGTCCCCCAAAAGCTCATGTATAAGACAATGACGAAGGTTTAGAGAATAAATGATAAGGTTACAAAAGCCTTAACCCAATCACTGAATTAATCACATGATGGGATTAATTGAGTGTTAATGGAAAGCAGGTAAGGTCATATCATTGGGGGTGTGGCTTTGGGGATATATATATGTATATATATATTTAGAAGGGGATATCTCTTTATCTCTCTGCTTTCGGATAATCATATGAGTTGCTTCTCTCTACCACATTTTTCTGGCATGTTTTTCTGCCTCATCTCAAGTCCTGAGGAATAGAGACTGCTTAAATCTCTGACTGAGAACCCTGAATAAACTTTTCCTCCTCTATAGTTGTACTCATTGGGTCTTTTAGTTACATCAGCAAAATATCTGGATAGATTTCTCTTTCAACTCACTCATGGCAGCTGGTCTCTTTCAGGAACACAATTGATTTATGGGTGTTAATTTTGAATCCTACTACTTTTCTGAATTCATTTGAGCTCTAAAAGTTTTCTGCTGGAGATTTTGGGTATTCTAAAAATAATATCATGTCATCCACAGATAGTTTGAGCTCTCCTTTTCCAATTCTTTTGCCTAATTCCACTGGCTGGAGTTTTAAGGACTATGTTGAATAGAAGTGATGAAAGAGGGTATTCCTGTCTCATTCCAGTTTTAAGAGCTAAGTCTTTCAGTTTTTCCCAATTCAGAATGACATTGGTCCTGAATTTGATTTGAATGACTTTTATAATTCTGAGAAGTTTCCACTATTCCTAGTTTTTCTAGTGTTTTAAACACAAATGGATGCTATACTTTGTCAAATGCTTTTTTTATGCATTTATTGAGTTACTCATGTGGTTCATAAGATTATTAATGTGGAGAATTACATTTTTTAAATTTCTGTATGTTGAAGCAATTTTGCATCTCTGGGTTGGAAACCACTCGTGGTGCACTATTTTTGATGTGTTTTCATATGTGATTTGCCAGTATTTTATTAAGAATTTTTGGATCTAAGTTTAAAATGGATATTGGTCTAAAGTGTTTTTTTGTTGTTGTTCTTTTTTTTTCTTGATGTGCTTGTTTGTGGTTTTGATATTGGGTAATACTAGCTAGTAAATCTGTCATACCTTTCCTATGTACACATATGGATATATCACAAAGAATCCCATCATCATATACATTTACAAGACTGGAATCCTAATTAGAAGAAGATATATTCCATGTTTGTGTAAGTATAAAAAGAGATTCTACTGTCATATATAACTAAAAAGAACAAATAAAATAAAAATAATTTAAAAATAGAAAAGAAACAATGCCTCATATAATCCACATTCAACTCTCTCAAGTAATGTCTTAAGTCTTTTACTGGAGAAGCAACTTTGGTATTAAAATCAACCATTGGAAAATCAGTGCAATAGAAAAATTATAGTGTTTTCAAGAAAAAGCATTTAATACCCAGTTTCAGAAGGATACACATCTTTTTTTCCTTCTCCTTCTCCTTCCCCTCCTCTCCTTTTCAGCTTATCCTTCCCCTTGCTCCTCCTCCTCCTTCTTTCAATACGTTTTCTTCTTATGCCATTCTTCTTGTTGTTGTTTAGCAGTTCTTATGTTCTAAGCATTTACTGTTATAATCATTTCAAAAGGTCTCTTATAAGAACTAAAATCCAACTTCATATCTGATGGCAACAGCATGAGAGACCCCAAGTTAAAACCACCCAGTTCAGGCAAGTTTATTGATGAAACTCTGAGAAAAATTATTACATTCTTGATTTAATAATCTAAGTTTAAAGGTTAAAATGTATTTTAGAACAATAAGTAGCAATATCTTGGAATATAATATTGAAATAGTTCATATGGTGATGTCATTTTTTAAAAAATTATTCAATTCAATTAACATATGAAACTAATATGTATACCAATGTAATTGTGTTTCAGTGAATGTAATCAAATTCTATGTCAAAATAAAGAATAATAAATGAATATGTAATCAAAACATATATTTTCCCTTATGAAAATGTTCACTTTCTTTTGAATTAATGCGTTCTACATATTTATACCTAAAGGAAATCAAATGCATTTTAGAACATCAACTGTAGAAAATTTAGATGTTAAATAGGTATTGCAAATTCTATTGAAAAAATAGTACTATCAAGTTTAATATCATATTCTTAATCTAGTTTTTTAATAATACTATAGCAGAGTTGAAAAGGTAAAATTAAAATGAATAGAAATGAGGATAAATATAGTGTTAACTTCTTAGAGATGATAAGTAAGTAGAGTTTACTTTTGAAGACAGGTAAGGATAGGTCTAGTGCTAATTTATAGTAAATAGTGCCAAATAGCCCAAAAGTGACAAAACAAATTAATTTATTTACCCAAAAGATCAGAAGAAACATAAAATGTAATTTCTACAGGAACAGTATAGATCATGTTAAAACAATGCTTATATTTGTGTTCCCTTAATGTCTTAAAACAGAATTGAAGTTATTCCAAAAGAACAGAACTGGAGTTATCACATGACCACCCTTCAGAATGTATTGCAAGGATACAGTAAAAGAAAGCAGGAACTGGTATAAAAACAAATACATAGACCAATGGAACACAACAGAGAGCCACAAAATAAATCAACATATTTGTGGTCAATTGATTTTGACAAAGGTGCCAAGAATACATAATGAGGAAAGGATAATCTCTTCAATAAATGTTAATGAGAAAACAGGATCTCCAGATGCAAAAGAATGAAACCATGTGTCACACTGTATACAAAATATCAAATCCAAATGGCTTAAAGACTTAAGTATAATCCCTGAGACAACAAAATATTAGAAGAAAACAGAGCAACATTCCAAAATATTGGCCTGGGCAATGAATTTTTGGATATGAATCCAAAAACTCAGGCAATAAAAGCAAAAATAGACATCAGGATTGCATTAAATCAACATGTCTCTGCAAGCTAAGGAAACAGTCAACAAAGCAAAGTGAAAACCAAGGGTGAGAGAAATCATTTGCAAACCATATATCTGATAAGAAGTTAATATTTAAAGTACATAAGAAACTCAATAGTAAGAAAATAAATAATCTGATTAAAATGGGCAAAGAACTGAATAAACATTTCTAAAAAGAAGACATACAAATTGTCCATAAGTATATGAAAAAATATTTCAAGATCACTAACATCAAAAGAATGCAAATTAAAACTATAGTGTGATGGCTACTCTAAATAGATGACAGATAAATATCAGACAAGATGTAGAAAAAAGGAAACCTTTTCACACTGATGATATGAATATAAATGAGTACAGCCCTTATGGAAGTTTCTGAATTTTTTTTTTAAAGAGAGAGTGAGAGAGAGAGAGAGAGGGAGAGAGAGAGAATTGTTTAATATTTATTTATTTATTATTTTTTAGTTCTCAGCAGACACAACATCTTTGTTTGTATGTGGTGCTGAGGATTGAACCTGGGCTGCACGCATGCATGCCAGGCAACAGCGCTACTGCTTGAGCCACATCCCCAGTCCCAGTTTCTGAAAATTATATAGAACTACCATATGATTCAGCAGTCCCATTATTACACAAAGTAAATGGAATCATTATGTTGAAGACATATGTACACTCTCACACTCATTTAATTATTATTCACAATAATCAAGAATTATAATCAACCTAAGTATGAGTTATCAGATGGGACATAGAAAATATGATACACATACATAAAATGACACAATAATCAGCTGTAGAAAAGAATTAAATACTGTCATTTGTGACAACAAATATGAACCTGTAGGACACCATGAAAAGTGAGTATTGGGAAAATGCTAATCAAAAAAAGGTCCATAATTTCAGAATATACAGATAGAAGGAAGAACCTTAAGAAAATATCATAAATATCATACAATATGGTGCGTATTATAACAATGCATTGCACTCCTGAAAACTATTAAAATTAGATTTGAGGTTTTAGCTCTAAAATTGGTAAGCATGTGAAGTAAGGCACATATTAATTAGTTCAATTTAGCTATTACACAATGTACACATATTTCAAAAAAACATGTTCTGCATAATAAAGATATACAATTTTAATTTATGAATTAAAATGCATAAATAAAAATAGTGGTTATTTGGACATATAGACTATATAACATAAAGAGCCAACCCTACTGTAAGCTAAATTGTTTCTTTTCTTTTTCTATTTTTTTCTTTACAAATTTTTTGTTGTTACATTATAGTTGTACATAGTGATAGGATTTGTAACATATTCATACATTCACACAATATAAAAATATACTTTTTGTCAATATCACTCCCTAGCACTTCCAGTGCCCCCTCCCTCCCCTCTTCATGCCCCCTAGACCCTTTCCTCTACCAATCTTCCTTTGATTTTTATGTGTAATGTGAACTATTTCATAATCATGTTTCCCTCTCTTAGTATATTTAACATACTAAAACAAGATGCTAATAATAGGTAGAGTGGGAGTTTAAGTGGGTATATAGGAACTCTGTACTTTTTACTAAGTTCTTATGGAAACATAAAACTGCCCCCCAAATGAATACTATTAATTTAAAAACTTTTGTCAAGTATTTCCAAAATAGGTAGTTTTTATCTGAATGGAAGAAAATATCATCTTGTTAATATCAGATACATTTGAGAAGAGTAATACTTATTGCTAAGATGGATTTAGCAGATTCAGTTAAATATTTACTATTAGAGAGCACTTTCATTTACTTTCAGTTTTACTAAATAGTACCTAAAAAGTAGAGTAATACAACATTAGCAATGCTTGCTCTTTATTGAAATAGCTTTACAACATTAATATTTAATAAATTAATTAATATGGGTGAGTAATAAAATCTAGAATTATTACAGAAAAGCAAAAGAAAATTTTATTTTGGCTCACAATAATAAAATTATTCATGAACATTTTATATGCAATCTAAAAAAAAGATAACACTGCAATTTTTGAAACATATCACTAAATAAGCCATGAAGGCAAAATAGTTTGTGGTTTACATTATGCAATAGAAGTTTACTCTTTAAAAAATTCACTTATGGGGCTGGGATTATGGCTCCATGGTTGAGCCCTTGCCTAGCTTATGTGGGGCACTGAGTTCAATCCCCAACACCACATAAAAATAAATAAAATAAAGGTCCATTGACAACTAATTTTTTAAAAAATTCACTTAATTGATGAACAATTTACATTGGCTAATATCATGATGTGATAAAAACACCTAGAGAAGTGAAATTAAAATAAATCTCATTATGTAAAAATAGCTATTGTCTTTCAAATGCTAACATTGAATTTATATGTAGAAAGTTAGTAGATCAATTAACAAATTTATTGTGATTTTTGGAAATTTCATGTTAAAACTATTGTGCCATGGTGAAACAATAGTACAATAAATATAGTAGAAATACTGCAAAAATACGCTTGTAATTTATTTTTAATTATGTAATAATTTAGGTAATTCTCAAAAAGCTATTTAAAATTTTATTTAGAGATTAGAATTAGATTACACTAAACCTAAGTACAAAACTAGATTCTAACAAAACTCATGCTGATAATTAATTATACATTTTTAAAGCATTACTAAGATTGGCATATATTTACTAAAAAAGTTTAATCGTGACTCAAGTTCTTAAGTGTTATAATATTGATGTAAATATTGAAGGAGATAGATACATGAATGAATTGGATTAGCACCACAAGTCATCATGAGAATCATACATATGCTCCACATTTGTGTGAACAAGGCAAAGGTTAAGACAAATTGGATACCCACAAACTAGTATAATTTGTGTAAACTCACTACTACTAATAATGATATCCTATTTATTTTGTTTATATCAGGATTTTTTAATCTTTATAATATTAGAGTAAACAAATATGACTCAAACAAAAAAGAATATATATACTATATATAGATACATAGATAAATAGATGGATATAGATGCAGATAAATCTCCGTATTTTCAGAAAGTAAATTGTCTAGAATTGGTATAGAAGGTGAAGAATATCATCAGAAATGGACTCCTTTGGTTCTTCTACTTAAATATCTGTACTGCATTTGTTTTTATTCTCAAGTTTGTATCCTCACTGTTACAAGAAGGCTGTAGAAGTTCGAGGCATCATTAGAACCTTGTAACATACAAAGATGTAAAAAAACCCAGGAATTTTCCTCATGTGTCACCCCATTTGTATAATAAAAAACACTTCCCAATATTCTATCAAAGTCTTCCCTGATAAATGATTTGTAAAAATTTCATTATGTGTCCATCTTTGAGACCAGTACAGAAATGTGTTACAGTAGATGGGATAGAGAGATGTGATGGGAGGGGAGCAGAGGGGAGTGAGGGATAGGAAGGGCAGCAGAATACATACTCTAGTATGGCAGTATGTATAATAGTGGCTGTATAACCAATGTGAACCTGCAATCTGTACACGTGAAAAAATAAGAATTCATACCCCATTTGAATTAAATGTATGATATGTCAAGATCATTGTAATGTTTTGAGCAACTAATATAAAAAAGTAGTAGCATTTTCATGACTGGCTAGTATTTGGTTAATGTACAACCACCAAAGTTTTGAATAAAGAGATTCTTATTCTGGACACATTATTGATTTATCAGGTATTGTATAAGCAAACCTATATAAATGCTATGGAAAACTAATTTATTATATAGTAATTTGACCTATCATAGTTATATAAAAAATCAGGAGACAAATATGAAAGGGTAAGGTAGTAAATAAAGCAGTTTCTGAATTCAGTAATGGAAGATTTACCCAAAGTATTATAGATATCAAAGGGAAATTCGAATATAAAGTATCTGTTATATTGTGGACAAAACACTTCTTTTTTTTTTTTAAAGAAAGAGTGAGAGAGGAGAGAGAGAGAGAGAGAGAGAGAGAGAGAGAGAGAGAGAGAGAGAGAGAGAGAGAGAGAGAGAATTTTTTTTAATATTTATTTTTTAGTTCTCGGTGGACACAACATCTTTGTTGGTATGTGGTGCTGACAATCGAACCCTGGCCGCACTCATGCCAGGCGAGCGCGCTACCGCTTGAGCCACATCCCCAGCCCAACGAAACACTTCTTATCAATAACAGAAATAATTCTATTATGTTGACATACTAATAAGAATTGTGAAAGGTCTGAAATATTAACTGACTTGAGAACAGAGAAGATAGCCTGGCACATTCTCATGAATATGGTTCAAGACATGAGACTTAGTGGCCAAATATTTAGAACACATTATCCACAGCATTAGTAGTTACCAATTAGTGTTTTTGTGGTGATTCTTTGAGGATGTAAAAGCAGTCAGATGACCCTTGCACACATGCTGGATCATATTAAATATAAATATAAAGGAAGTTTGGACTAAGAATACCCACATAGTTTATAGGGAATAAAAAGCAAGCTTGTGTTTTTCTCCAGTATTTAATGTCCAAGAAAATAAATAAGCCTACCCTTTGGACTTTTACAATACAATATTTCTGATTTCCAAGGCATTTAATTGAAAAAGCAGGCTTGAAGAGGCTTTCCTGAAAAGGGGAAAGTTCATTTCTTAATCACAAGGCAGACTTATGGAAAAAAATTTAAAAAGACAAAAACTATCTAGGACTATGTCCCAACAATACTCACTCCTTCCTCATTTGTAGAGCATCATGGCTACAGAAGAATTTTCACTTAAGAGTACTACTATGTGGCCATTTTATTAATGACAGACAAAGCCTGGGACAAAGCTCATAAAATCAGATTCATGCAGCATTTACAACCAGTATCCACAGAACAACACAATGTCAAACATCCAGATAACCTCAACTTGCAGTATTTACCGCAACTATTCTTCCTAGAATCATAGAAACAACCACCTGTACCAAATCCAAGGCATCCTCAGGGTCTAACTTAAAAATCCACTGACATCTCCTTCATTTTCTATGTTGAGTTTTCCATAAGTCAAGGTAGGTGAGGAATTAGCTATTTTAAGGACTATACTTTGTCTCATGAGAAGAAAGGCTAGGCAATCACATAATTCATAACAAACCTGATCATTGAATTGAAGCTGTAATATTTGCTTCAGTCAGTTTCTTTTTGCTGCTATATCCAAAATACCTGACAAAAACAAAAACTGGGAGCTCACAGTCTTAGGGAATCTCAGTCCATAGACACCTGGCTCCATTGCTCTAGGACAAAATGAGGCAGAACATCATGGTGGAAGTGTGTGGCAGAGGAAAGCAGCTGGAAACATGTCAGCAGGAACCAGAGAGAGCTCTGATCAGCAAGGACAAAATACATACCTCAAAGACATTCCCTCAGGATCTACCTCCTCCAGCCACACTCTACCTGCAGTTAATCTCTATCAGGGGATTAACACACTGATTAGGTTAAGGCTTTCACAACCCAATCATTTCACCTCTAAGCTTTCTTGCATTGTCTCACACATGAGCTACTGGGGAAAACTTCTCATCTAAACCATAATAGTAATGATCTCCAAGATTATAGAGTTAATGATCACTTCAGTAGAGTAAGAGACACATTCTATAACAGCTTTCCTATTTGTAAGACATACATTTTAGACATAAGTGCATATAGTGTGTACATAAATAATAAGTCAGTAATTCTTCCATTAGGTTCTCATGAGTAATTAAGAGCAGACTTATTTTTGAGAAATTTCGGTATTCATTACATGATTTACCTGGGATGTTTCCTTAAACAATTGTGTCTTTTTCAAACTCCTCTAATACATGTCATGTTTAATCAAAAGAAGTTTTTTTTGATGTAAATGTATAAATGTAAAAAATGTCTAAATGTAAAAAGTGTTATTAAAGAAGATAAACATGATTGATCTGAAATTTGTCTTGCATGTCCTCAGCCTCAATTCGGCTGTGCTGATACCTGGAGATAATGCCAACTAAGTAGCCTGGGGTTGCTCTTAAGGGAATATTAACTTGCTGAGAACTGGTCAGAGTAGACTCCTGATGTTTCTAACATCTGCATCACCTTCTATCCTTTTTAGATTCATGACAATTCAGATAGTGGTCAAGAGGAGATAACCACTTTCTTGGACTGTTATTTAATAACCAAATTACCTTTCTAAGATGGGTAAGAGGATGAGATCAAGAGTATAAGATGGAAATAGGTTAGAAATACTTCTCATTTTGTTCTTGAATAACTGGATATGAAAGGGTAAAGTTTCTAAGCTGGAAAGCTTGAATGTAAAAGATTAGGTATTATTAAGTTCCTCTGTTACACCCAGATTCCTGAGATAGTTAAAACAACGCCCTACTGGCCATTTAGCCTAGGGCCCTGTGCAGTTCGTCACAGGGCCCGAACCAATCAGTTTGAATGTGTAATCCGCTTAGGAATGACCAATCACCCCTGCCCGACCTGTTCCCGCCAATGAATGTGCCAATCACGTCTCAGAGTTGTTGTTCAATTTTCCCATGCCTCATGATGATTTGTTCTGATGTATGCAAAGCCCACCGCCCTCTCCAGAAAGTGTACTTAAGCTCTGCTTGACCTCTTCTCTGGGCTCTGGGCTGCTCTTCCTTCTTGAGTGAACATGGAGCCCCAGCGCGCTGGAATGAATCCCCAATAAACCCCCTTTTGCCAATTGCATGGAGCCAGTCTCTTGTGTGGTCTCTTTCTCCGATGCTCCGCTGGACCCTAACAGATACCTATCAAATATACCTGAGAAGTGAAAAAGTCAGTCAAATATCCTGAATGAACTTCAGCCTATTATTGAGCATTTTGATACAATAAATACTCTCTTGTCATAATGAAAATGACAGGAAAGCTAACATGTCACAGTTTAAAGCATTAAAATGATGAGACTAGAGTTATGATGATTGGACTGGAAGAACAATCCATCTCTGAGTAGTATGTCTGAACATGTGTTACTTTTCATTACAAGAATATTGCTTTATGAGATGAAATGAAATGAGCTATTTTTAAATTGATCTAAATTTTACCATACCACATACCATATATATATATATATATATATATATATATATATATATATATATATATATGTAAAAAGTGTTATTAAAGAAAATAAACATGATCAATCTGAAATTTACCTTGCATGTCCTCAGCCTCAATTCGGCTGTGCTGACACCTGGAGATAATACCAACTAAGTAGATATATATGTGTGTGTGCATGTGCGTGTGCGTGTGCGTGTGTGTGTGTGTGTGTGTATAATAAAATTGGGGGAAAAGGTATGTTTTGATAAATTAAACATACATGCATGTTGATTTCCTTCACAGAAGAGAAGTGATCAAAATATTTCATCTAAATGAATATGATTCATCATACAAAAAAACCATGGTTAGGAGCTAGATTTGTAGCTTAGTGGTGGAACAGTCGCCTAGCACTTGTGAGAACTGGATTCAATCATCAGCACTACAAAAAGTAAATAAAAGTATTGTGTTCTTTATATACAACTGAACAAAAAAAATAAAAAAGACTCTGTTGGAACTTAGACTCAAATCAATATTCAAAACTTTATTGATCATTAAGTACTTACCTTAAATATTTTAGTGGTTAAGAGTACAAATGTTTGACTCTATTAAATTTATCCAATCATATCATATAGTTGGGAGTTACATTAAAATACTTTAGAACTAGTATTGCAAATCAAGAAAGCATTAACAATAGACATATTGACCAATCAGAATTGGTATCAATCATTAAAAACCAGCTATGTTTCCCTGGCAATGTACATATACATGGCTCTATGTATTCAGTATAGCCAGAAAAGGTTAATGGGGTGTATGTATTCAGCATAGCAAGAAAAATACTTAGTTATGTAGACACAGTCTTCTAGTAATTTGAAGTGATGATTTGCTTCACTGATAAATCTTAAAAATGAATCAGATGGGAACTATTTTTAGCATTTGTACATATTCATGATAAAATGTCAGTGTGATGATGTATTAGAAATTTAAGAGCTTGATGGCACAGGAAAATAACACTTCAGGTGACATTTTAATTTTACTAATGATCTAATATTACCAGAGTATGGTTCCTTTTTAGATATATTTTATTGTATCTTAGATACTTGTTTATGAACATATGTGTCTCAATGGATATAGTGTGTGTGTGTGTGTGTGTGTGTGTGTGTATGCATGCATATGTAAAAAATTTCTGCATATGAGAGTTAATGATGCATCTAAATAACAGCATTCATATTGCTGAAATACATGCATAATAACAAATGCAGTTAGACAGAATAAATATCAACTAGAAAAATCATAAGTATTTTATACTTAGAATTGGGCATGAAAATTATTTGCTGTACACAAAGATGGAAAGGATTTTGTTTTAGACCTCTGGAAAGCCTTAAATTATTTTGCAAATTTATATATTATATAACAATGATATAATATATTGGTGTGACAGCATGCATACAACTGATAGTTACTTTCTCTTGGTTTGAAAAATGCATTTTAAAAAAGAGCATAATTCCAATATTAGACACTTATCTAACAGTAATCATAATTTAAAATATTTCTAATCAAGCCAGAGTAAAAAAGTTGGTTTATTCTACTCTGATTGTGATATTCCATAATTAGTTATACTAAATGTGTAATAATATACCAAGGTCTTATAAACTAAGTACAAGTAAATTTAGATAATCCTCAAAAGGATTCAGGGAATATATGCATTTCAAAGTAGAAATAATACCTTTAATATTATTACATACTTGACATGTGTTTTGCCATTGTGAAACATGTAGATTTTACAATTAACAATATGATTTTCTACTTATAAATATGTATATTTTAATATCTTTATAATCAGAAATATATTTTTGCATACTTGATTAGAGATATTTTAAGTAGATAAAATGGTATTAATACACTATTATGCTAAATGTCATTTCACTCTTACGTTTAGAATTACAGAAAATTTTATTTTAATCATTTTATTTAATTGGTTACAGCTTATTACCTTAGAAAAATTAAAATGTCTTAATCATTTCATCATTTGTGCTATTTCTTTTTACTTGAAGACAATTTTCCACAAATGCGTGATACACAATATTTTTGAAACTAATCATGAGAATTAGGTCAAATAAAAACTGTTAACAAAATTTAATGTTACTAAGTAGTAGGCATAAATTCAATTCAAATGTCTATCCTAGATTTATAAGGTTGCTATGACCTTGGGCAAATCACTGAAGTGATACCTTTTTTGTTATTTTTAACATAAGGGAATCTACCATAATATAGGTAAACTTTTATTCTTTTTAATTCTAAGTTATGAATGGGGCGTCAAAAGCTTAAATTAATCTCCTCAGAGTTATAGTTTAAATAAATCTGGATTTCAGTAACAGTTCGGTTCCATACACTGGCTCAAAGTTCATTTGAATTACTTAAAAGTAGTGAGTCAATATGAAAAATGACAATTCCTGCCGCAGTCTGGCTGGGCACAAATCAGGAGCCACTCAAGCAGGAACAAACTTTATTTCTGAACTCCACCAGCACACTCCACAAATGCCCCCCCCCCAACCTCTCTCTAACATCACCCCTGTGGCTCCTCCAGGCACATACCACACCAACCGCGAAATCCCTCCTCCAGACGGACCTTCCCCAACCAATGTGAACCCTCCAGGAATCCCCGGGAGAACTCTAAAATAGCAGGAGCCCCAGGCAGCAAGAGCCACCCCATTGCCTGACAGTAAAGGTCAAATAGATAATACAATCAATCCAGCATCACAGCAATTATATATAGCTTAACTCAAATCATCATCTCAATGGTTCCCTGGCATCACTTTTCAAACATTCCCTCTGGCAAATGCCAGGCATCATTCTGACCCACGTGGCTCTCAACAAATTCCATCTTTATCTACCCAACCAATGCTTTTTTTGAGGACAGAGATATTGGGGCCAGGAAATCAAACATTATCTTTCTACTTGATCAAAGACTCTCCACTTACAGCCTAGTTGCAAAAATGATCCTGTGGATAGGGAATATAACTCAGTTGGTATGGTACTTGCCTAGAATATGCAAGGTCATGAGTTCGATCCCCAACACTGGAAAAAAAAAATAATTCCCTCATACATAGGTGTAATGGATTAAATGTCTTTGTTTCTTTCAAAGCATATTTTGAAATTGAATCTCCAATGCAAAAGTAGTGACAGAAGTGACTTCTGGAGGATGAGTGATGGAATTAGGTGGCTGCATCATAGGACTTAGTAGAAGAAGCTTGTGACTTTCCGCCCATTATGCCTTCTGCCACGTGAGCACCTTGAATTCCTCCTCTCCTGAGGGTGAAGCCTTCTAGCAACATTTGAAAGGAGACACTAATCTCTGACTTCCACCTGACTAACCTTGATCATGTACTTTCCAGAGTCCACAGCTGCGAGGATAAATTTTTGTTCTTTATAAATTGCCCAGACTGTTGTTTGTTATAACAGCACAAAACCACTAAGACACTAGGGAGTACATATGTTGTATTATTTTGTTGCCATTAAATCTCACCTAGCATAATATGTTTAAGACATTACAGAACAACTGAGCTTCTAGGATTCTTCCAGAATATTTCTGCTTCAAGTCTTCTCTGGATACATGAAAAAATCTCCCATGCATTTGTCTTGCAATTATTTCTTCAGTTATTCTGATTTTTATTACTCATGAAGCAGTTACCTATCCTGATTGGGCTACCTCTTTAGATTTAACCTTTGCAGATAACAAATTTTACTTTAGCTATCCCATATAATGCCTGTTATTCATTATATAACTAAAAGATACATATAACAATTTTTAATTGGGAAGCAATTTTCTTTTCTAAGATACTAAAATTAGTTGTCAATGGCATAGAATTTTTATGCTTGTGTGATTATTTATTCAATATTCATCTTCTTAGTTTGCCTTAAACTCTTGAAATAGATTGTCTATTTTGTCTGTACTACTTCATCTGAAGCTATCATATGGCTGGTGTTCTGTAAAAATTCATTAAGTAAATCAATTAACATGAAAAAACAAGTTCCAATAATGACCTAACTGTTAGATATGTTTTGATTTTTCTTGGGGTTGTCCACATACATAGTATTTTATTTTTATTGCTGTTCTTTTTGTATTCATTATTACTGATATAGTGAAATTGAATCCAGAGTAAAATCACAGTTTGGGAAATTATTTTTCAAAAGTCAATAGACACAGAGATAGTTAATAGGGTAATTCAATAAGTAATTAACTTTATCTTATGAAATTATTAAATTGCAATTTAAATTGGTGCAACATGTATTTTCTACATTTGCTCATTTTCACTTTCACAGTAAATCCTATAATGTAGACATCATTATCCTCCTTTATAAAATGACACTCAACTCTGTGAATATTTGGTTATAATTATCAACAATCCATGGAATTTTAATGTTATTATATAACTTGCTTACATGAACGTTTTATTTTTGCAATTGCTCTTCACAAACATATCTATATCTGATGATTGTTTGCATGAAGGGAATTAATTATCTCCATGGTAAAGTTGATAATAAATTAATATGATTCATGAAGGTCATATAATAGGAACTTGTGGAGTGATATTAATGATTTTATAAATATTATTATTTTAGGAAATAATCAAGACCCATGAATTGCACCATCAGATGGTATTAAAAAGTGGGAATAAGAAACAGACATAAAAGTAATTTATGGGCTGAGAATGTGGCTCAAGTGGTAATGCACACTCGCCTGGCATGCACGGGCGCTGGGTTCGATCCTCAGCACCCCATAAAATAAAGATGTTGTGTCCACTGAAAAATAAATATTAAAAAATTCTCTCTCTCTCTCTCTAAAAAAAAGTAATTTATTTTTTTCTCTTAATCCACAATCATAGTCTTTCCTAGTATGCCATCCTTTTTTTAAGTTTTTGTGTTCGTCTGTGGCAGCAGTGTGATGCTATCTCCCATTTTCAGTAGTTTAATAATAAAGAGACTAGTTTGTCCAAATCTATATTATGTGCCAGCATTTGCAACTGAATCTGTGAAAGAAACAGGCTTTTGCTGCCTTAGTGGAGATGGTGATGAGTAAAGCTCACCATAGCCGATATCTAAGTTCAAGCATCTAAAAGAATTTTGTTCTTTTACTATGTGCTGCTATCACCTACTTCAGAGACTAGATCCTCATGTGGCCCAATTAGCTGTATATTGTTCTACAGCTGCTGGTGGTACAGTTCTTTTAATTCTTTTTAGGATAATATCTTTCTGTAGAGATTTAAAAAAAAAAAAACTCTCTTATAGTAAGCTTTTAATTCCACAAAGAAATTGTGCTTACAATACACTTGGGAGTGTTGCTACTCAATGGTTGAAGGACATTGGAATATTTTAAATGTTGAGCCACTATAGTATATGAATTTGGACATTAAATTTGAAAGATGTTTCTCCCATTTTTAAGTTGGTAACATGGCGTGTCTGAAACACATGCTGGTCCATGGAACATGGATTAAAAAATGTTCATTTCCAAATATGCATATTAGAATGGGAATGTTTTGTTTTATTGGGCAACAATTTTGATTTTATGTAAAATAAAATCATATGGCCATCTATAAGATTGTACACATTAAAAAACTTGAAAATGTCATCAGAAGTAGAACTGCAAATGTTGCTTAAGAGAATCTTGTATAGTTCGAGTTGCAAATGGAGTATCTTTCATTTGGGATATTTTGTAATGTTTATGATTGCAACATTGTAAAATATCAAGACAGTAGGCATTAAAGATGATGAAATACATATGCATTACAGAAGTGCAAAGATTTTATTTTATTATAAACCCATTAATGTCAATCTTCATTAATAGCAATATTGTTTTCCAAATTTAAGATCAGTAATAATTGTATCAGTAGTTCTGGGGAACCATTATTTGGTTTCCTAACATTTATATTTTTAGTTCAGTGTTGTTTTTTTTCTAAAAATTAAGAGAAAATCATAAAATTAAATAGCCACATTAGCTTATCTGTTCCACAGTTCTGCAAGTATCAAGCAGAATATTTTTAAATGAAGTGAAAATACAAATTGAAATTCAGATGGCTTTTGCACAGCAGTTCTATTGGATCATATATCATGTAGTAAAGTAAAAGCATCTAATTGCCATATCTCTTATAAAGTTAAAAGAGGCCTGCTATAAAAATTACATGTAATCAGTATAAATGCAACTATAAAAGTCACTACATATGGCATCCTGCAATTTAATTCTCTCTTTATAATTACTGCTAGTACTAGCTTGATATTTATAGTGCACATAAGAAATGAATACTTGGATACACCAAACCCTCTATTTTATTATGATTTTAATCAAATATATAATTTCTTTAATCACATTTCAGTAAGTTTCTGTTTGAAAAAAGTAAACACTTGTTTTTAACTTAGAATTTGTCATTATATATATAAAAAAACTTTCCTCTTTTACAAAGAAACATAACCTATTTGGGAACATTTTAAAAATCATCTATAAACTTAAGAAAATTCAAATTAATGAAAAATATTTCTGCATATGATGATTATTTCATAATGTATATGTGTGTCAAAACTTCACATTGTATACCTCAAATATATACATTTTTATTCAACAATTATACATGAATAATGCTGAAAAATAATTGAAGAAATATAAATACATTTGTGACAAAATAATCTGATTTTTCCAAAAGGTACTTGGAACACACAGGTGTAATTTTCACAGTATGAGTAAGTTGAGTTACAGAATGTTTAATTCAGTTTTATACCAATCACAACACCTGAAATAACAGTTGTTCTTGAAAGGAATTACCACAGTGAATCATCTGGTTTTACATATAGTCCAAAGGACTATTTAATATTTAATGATCTTACATACATAGGACTCACAATTTAGTAATGTGACAACAGTTCCTATTAGGAAATAGCGACACCTTAAATGCCCACTCTGAGCCAAACATTGTGTTAAAAAAAATCTATGATGTAGATATTATGATTATCTAAACGAATTCATCTGTGACAGATGAAATAAGATCCTCAAGGTTAGATTCAAAGTGGAGTGGGAGGGAGGAAGACAGTAAAACAGTAATTCAAAACTGAGCAGACTTATTTACTGGATCTGCTAATTTAAGCCATGTATTTTAGTCATATTTACATTGTGCATACTAGGTTGTGCCTTAAAAAGTTATTTAAAGTATCATTTACTTCAAATTAATTCATATATATTTATTCAAAATAGCAAAGTAAAACTTTATTTCAGAAGGTATAGAACATTTAAAAATCAAGTGATTATTGGCTATTACTCTGTTTAGAAGGAAAAATATTTTGTAGACTTCAAAATAGTAATCTTATTTGCAACAGGTAACTTAAAATAAGTGGCATAAAATTATCAATAAGATCACTGTTCACTAATATTTAATCAAATAAATAATGAACTCTTTTTATCTTTCAGAAGCTAGCCCACTCAATGATAAAAAGCTGAGAATTGAACCTAGGGTTGCTCTACCTCCAAGCTACATTGCCAGCCCCTCCCTATTTTTTTTTTTTAAACCGAGAGATAGTGAGAATTTTTTAATATTTATTTTTTAGTTTTCGGTGGACACAACATCTTTGTTGGTATGTGGTACTGAGGATCAAACCCGGGCTGCACACATGCCAGGCGAGCACACTATGGCTTGAGCCACATCCCCAGCCCCACCTATTGTTTTATTTTGAGAGAGAATCTCACTAAATTGCAAAGACGAAACTTGAATTTGGCTATCCTCCTGTTTCTACCTCTCCAAAAGTTGGTATTACAGACATGTATAGATGCTAGACCTATCTTTATGACATTTACAGTTCTAAAGCTAATTTATTCTTACTTTGTATTCATCCTAATTGGAAAAAAATTAGCTCTGTACTCTTTGAGAAGGGTTCCTCCTTGCCCAGTATTTCTTTTATCTTACATAGGGATCATTGTTTTAAGTAGTCTACGTATAAATATTTTTAAGCCATGTTTAATTCAGTGGAGATAACATATTCATTATTTCCTAACCAAGTTCTGTTAGTATCTCTGACTTTTATATGATAGATTCATTATCTATGATCCTTTAAAATGTCTGATTCTTTCAAATGCCTTATTGCTGTTGTTGCTACTGAAGACTTAACCACATATTTCTCAATGCAGTAATATGGGAAATTGGATGGTATCTTGCACTTCATAATCGTTCTTATTAAAATGACTTATATGTGGGTCACCTGCAGTATGCTTCCTCAGGTCTCTGGAAATTGTTGATAGTAAAATTCTTCAATTCCAACTCCTCACACACATTGCAACATACAGCTGAATATCCTATGTCTCAGCTCTCTGGGTTATGCCTAAGGCTTAAGGGAAAGCAGGGAAAGCTGAAGAGAAACAGGACATAATATCTGAAAACTTAGATTCCTCATATTTTTAAAAATGATTAACTTCCATTTGGGCAGTGGAATACATGGTCAGCAGGTTGAATACAAAGATTTTTTAGAATCTTGTTTTTAACTAGACGCAGTGATGCATGCCTAAAATCCCAGCAACTTGGGAGGCTGAGGCAGGAGGATCACAAATTCAAGCCAGCCTCAGTAACTTAGTGAGGCTCTAAGCAACTTATTGAGACCATGAAAGATAATAATCTTGTTTTTGCACAATCAACTCTTAAATTTTACCCCATTTTGATCTTCATGTTAAATCACATCTACCATTGCTACTGATGTCCTTGCTAATGCTTGAAAGTGTAGTGTAGTAGTGGGCTACTGGGGATTTCCTTTCTTACCTTTTCTTTTGCAGCTGAAATGCACATAATTCTAAGGAAATGATTTTGACAACAGAAAACGTGTTAAAATAGAAGATCCTTTTTATCTCCTCTAAAATCCTAAAAGTTGAAAATTCTCATTCCTTAGGAGTTTATTATTCAATTGTAAATTTACTAGAGACAATACATTTAAATTCCATCTTGTCTGGAGATTTTTTAAACACATTTTTAAAAGCCTACCATGATACACAAAAAAAATCAGATATAAAATATAACTTAAGATTAACCACAGTTCCAATATGTTTTGCTTTACAGATATCCTTTGGCTTACCAATAATTCCCTTATGTAAATGTGCTAATAACTACATTTATATGTAGTTTTGCAGTTGTAATTGCATTCTCACTTGTTATTTTATTTAAACCATACATTATCATCATATCTAATTATGAAATAAGAGGTTAAGTGACTTATTTGATTCATTAATGACTAAATAATTAAACATATCTAGTTTAAGCTGTAAAGTTTGAATATTTTATTGGTCTTAAAATTCAGCTCACTTGCATTTTGGGGGTTAACCTGAAATAATTAATATCATGACAAATTACTGATTATTCTCAATAGGAAGTAGAACAATCTCATGTGGCATAGAATTCAAATAACTTATATTGATTATTATTTAAAATTCCACAGAAGTAAATCTTATCCATAACAATATAATTTAAGGAAAAAATATTCATAAACATAGGGAAATTATATCTATTTCTGCCCCAACACATCTTTCACATCCTCACTTCTTTCCTTATATGTTAAATAAGAAAAATCTGTCTCAAAGCTTGCATGGGCTTTTCTCTAGCTATCATAATAGTGTTTGACTTCAAGCAACATGTAATTATGCAAAGTTTAGAAGGTTCTTTCATAAATGCAAATTTTAATCTCCCCATAAAATGCTGAGTCTGCCAACAAAAATATGTAATAATGCAATAGTCCTATTTTAAAAAATTAGACAGATGGTAATTCCAGCTTAATAATTTTAAAAAAAATTCAGGATGTTGATTTAAGTAATATTTTTCATTAATAATGACATAATTGCTATCATGTATATCTGTTGCATATGCTTTGAGATAACTGTCCTCTCCCTCCCCTTTCTTTTCTTAGACTGTTTATTTTGCTTCTCAACTCAGTGAGACCCTGTTTCTAAATAAAATATATCTTCTGTTTATAGCATCTCTTGATTATTTCCAAAGACCATGTCAAGTGATTGACAAACACCATCTAGGATTATGTAAGCACATGCTATGATATTTTCAGTAAGATGAAACTGGATTAGTTTCAGAACATAGCCCCTGTCATTGTGTTACACATGGCACACGTAAATAAAACTATTGATCAATAAAATACTGTTTTTCATAGAATTATCCATAGGAAATTATAGTCTAATTGGTAAATGTTCAATAGTATTATCTACATAGATGTTAAAATTAAAATTTGTCAAATTATAGTAAACTTAACTTCAATAAAACAATTATAAGTGTGTTGCAGTTCTCTGTACATTATTCACCATGACCATTTTTTGTGGGGGCAAGGGGAGACAGTTACTGAGGATTGAACTCAGGGGCACTCGACAACTGACTCACATCTCCAGCCATATATATATATATATATATATATATATATATATATTTGTGTGTGTGTGTGTGTGTGTGTGTATGTGTGTGTGTATTTTATTTAAAGACAGGTTCTCACTGAGTTTCTGAGTCTGGTTTTGAACTCGAGATCCTCCTGCCTCAGCCTCCCAAACTGCTGGGAATACAGGTGTGCACCACTGCCCCTGACCATTTTTATTTTTAATATGGTTGGGGACTATTGTTAGCATAGAAACATAAAAGTGTTAGTGGAATTCAGGTCTAGGCTGATTTTTCACAACAGGCAAGTTTCAAACCTCTCCTAATAATTGACTGCATTAACTTATTAGTAGAAAGATTGTTTCTTCAAGGAGACTTGAAAACATATCAATAGGGTTTGTTTTATTCTATCAATTTGTTTTACAAGAAAATTTTAAGTTACACTTTTCCTTCCTTGCTTTGACTTTTAGATCAAGTATTCTTTTGAGAAAATTAAAGTAGGGTTTTTTTAAAAAAAAAAACTTTGTAAGTTTTCAGAAAAATGTATATAGAGGTAGACACAAGCTGAGTATTTTTTTGTTTTGTTTTTAAACCAATTCAGAAGAAAGGGAGAACTTTTGTCACAAAGTTCTTCTATCCAAAAGCTGATTTAGGTTTGCTTATATAGGTCTGGATGTTGCCAGAATTGTGAGTACCCTCTCACATTGAATGGGTCAGATGATACATATCAGATATTTATTGCCCAGATTTGAGATGTTTTTTCAGTTCTGCAGATCTCAGGAGCAAATATCATTACTTCTTGTCACTGAGTAGTTACATGTTGCTACTATTTCTGATTGTCAAATTCCCTGTAATGAGCAACTACAAACTCTCCGTAATGAACTAAAATACCCGTAATGCTTGGTTTCAAAAGCACCAATTAGCTATGTTACATAAAGTGGTAATTTTCTTTAAATATTTTATATTCAGAATGAAATCTTGGAAACAATAAAATAAAAACTTAAATGATGGCACATACTGAGAAGGGGGAAATGGAAGTATGCCTCGAACATAGTATGCACTTCCTTTTAAACATTACATAAATTGAGTAACAGAGGGTACTATTAGTGTCAATGGCTTAAGGTGCCAAAAATCTGTGAGGTCCTCTTTTCACTCCCCAGAGATTTAATGCCATAGGCAACTGATCACAATTTTGAAAAAGAAAATGATAAACAAAGTTTTAATAAATTAAATTATTGTTCCAGAAAAATTCACTCTGCACACATTCAAACTGTCTCCATGACACAGGTCATGACATGGTCATATGACATGTGAGGTCAATGGACTGTGGGTGGAAAGGCCAGTGTGATACCTCACACTTTTGTTTCTTATCTTCTCCTGGATTCTAAAAATAATAAGAATGGAAGAGACTGGAAGTAGACTTGCCACTCTTTGCAGGGTTTGAATTAAGGAATTAATATGTACTATTTGATCTTCAAATTTTGTGGTGAGTTCATATTCAGGGATATCTGAATTGTACAATAAATTTTACAATAATGCTTATTTTAGGGTTGTAAAATAATGACATAAGAAAGGAACATATTGGTCGATGCAAAGTATTCTTAGTTCTCAGTTTCTTAAGTTGGATGATAGATCCACAGGAATTTTTTTCATTATTATGCTTATACTTTACATATTAGATATATTTGTATGTATGTATGTATGTATGAAATATTACAATTTTCCAAAAAAAGACAAGGACAAGTGGCATCTTTAAGTAAAAAAAAAATTCACAAACATTATGTATCAATCTCCTTTAGTGAGGTAATATTCTTTTAAATATAATATGTCTATATTGTACATATTATATAAGGCAAACATGTAATTAAATGTGCATTTTTGAAATCATTAAAGACTACATTTCTCAACAGAATAAAAAGTAAATGAAATCAGCTTAAAAAACAATTTATTTACTGTTTAGAAACATGAAAGAAAAAGTTGAAATATGTGAATGACTTTTTGAGATACTGATTAGTTTGATTTTTTCATACACATGAAAGTATTATGTAAAGAACATCTGTCTATGCACATTCAAATGATAATTTTATATCTACATATATTTTTCAAATGTTGTTTGTTATTCACATGTTCATATGAAATGATTTTACACATTTAGCTGGAAAGATATATATAATTGCACACAGATAAACTCTTTTCATTGGGCAATATTGTATAATTTTTCACTGGGAGATCACAGAACTTTTAAAATATTATTTACTAAAGTATATTTTTAATAAAAATTCTCTTAAGCTACTACATGGACATGAACACATCTTTTAAAATTATATTTAGAGAAGAATCATTTTCATATGTTATATAATATTTCCATTATAGATTAATACTTGAATAAGCTCATTGTGAACTAAATTGTTTTATTTGCTAGGGTTCTCTAGAGGAATCGAGTCAACAGGAAGCATAATTATAAAAAAAGGGATTTATTAGGTTAGCTTTTGCAACCAGATGCTGGATAGTTCAAAATGGTGTCTGGAGACTGGAGAGCTGGAAGAACTAGTAGCTGCACAGTCCAAGAGACTGAAGGCTCAGAACAAGAGTGATCAACAGTTCTACCCTAGTCTGAGGCTGAAGGCTTCTGGAAACTCCCTGGAGAATCCAAAGTAGAGTCCACTTTGAAAGCAAGAAGTGAGAGTCTGACATCCTCTTATGATTGCAACAGCAAACAAAATCCCCTGAAGAAGAATCAAGCTTGTATCTGCTGCTGCTTCCTCATTTTTCCAACTTATATTCCATCCAAGACATCATCCTATTAGATGGTGCTACCCATGCTTATGGAGGGTCTCCATTTCAGTTATCTATCTCACATGCCACTCATTCCTAGACACAACCTCATTGACACCCCCATAAAACTCTTAATCCTTGGTATCTCTTAGTTCATTCAAGTTGACAATTCAAATTAACCATTACAAATGTGTTAACAAACTATGATATGAACATATATTGCATAAAAATTGTACAGTGCAATTATTGTTCTTGGAAACCTATAAATAAGGAAATGTAAAAGACCAAGAAAAAAATATCTGCATTAGAGTTATTAACTTAAACACTGCAGATCTCATTTTGATATTCACTAAATTTCTGCAGTAGAATGTCATTACTTAATTTTTACATCTAGATTTAATTTAGAAGCTGAAGGTGAAATTTAGAGTTATGGGTATCAACTCATAAAAACAAAGCAGAGTCCCCAAAAATCTTTATTTTTAATTAAAGGAGAAAATTGCAAAGAAAACAAAATCATTAGTACATGTTTCCTGTACTCAGTATCTCTTATTTTTATTCAAATTGAGATACTTCATTTTGCACTCCCTAATATACCCAAAATTTAGTTTATTTTTCCTATTTCAGAATTTTAAAACAAAAAAGGATAACAGAACTCTCATTAAAGAAAAAATAAATATCATTTATACTTGTGTCATCTGAAATAATTTTATGGTATAATATGTGAGGAAATTCATTACATGATGTCACTCAGTAATTCTTCTACAATTCTAAGTAATTTCCACATGAATAAACAGTGCATTTGAAATAGAATCATTTATAAATGAGCATAAACATGTACTTTGATCATTACTTCATAAATAATGTTTTACCCCCTTAAAGTTTTTCTGTAAACTTCAAAATTTATCATTATAAATAAACTCACAAAACACCTTACTTTTAATTATCAATATATGCTTCCTTCAATAAAAATTCGAGAGACAAAATGAGAAAAGATTTTGCTATAATCTACTTAAATTTACATGAGCACTCTGCAGATTTCTAATAGATTTATCTTAATGTAATTGGAGGTGTTCCTAATGGATCATGGATAAACCATTTCTTACTATCCATTTCCACAATACGGGATTAAAATATGTTCATGTTTAGCCTTTAAAAATCTCCTTTTCATAGTCTGTTCAATCAATACAGTCCTTACACTACCCTAATGCAGAATTTATTATATACTCACATGCTTCTTCTATGTACTGCACTCCTGATCTCTTCAGTACTCAGCTATTTTTTTTACTGTTATTCTGGCATCTATGATATTAATACATCTAATCTACCATGTCCAAGTGATATAAAATCCCCAAACTGGTTATTAAAGGTAGAAATTATATCAATATTTTAGTAACCAGTATTCAAAAATAGTACTCAAGATTTTTGGTAATGTAGTCTAGTTCATTTTCTCGATGGTTTATTAGAATGTACAGTTTGGTGATGTACAATGTGTAAGCTGGAAAAACACCTTTTAAGAAAAATAAGGAAACAATCACTGAACTGTAGATGTATTTGTACATTTGGAGTTAAGTGTAAAATTAAAGTATTACATATCACTTGTACACGATTAGGCTTTTCAAGCTGTTACTTTTTTAACCATAATTACTTATATTTTATAATTTTAAAAATGTTAAAAAGTAAAAGGAATATGCTAGAATATTATACCAACACATAATTACAAGATAAAATAAAACATTTCAACATTTATGAACAAAATAAGAAGTTAGTTTTTATTTTGATATATTTCTTTTCAAGAGAAGCATTAGCTGATTCATGACACCAGAATGTCCTCCAATTGGGCAAATATATAACACCAAGAACATTATAATTAGTAGAAAATTATCCTGCTTGTGATTACCAGTTATTTTATAAGATAGGAGTTAGTAATTTTATCATGTTCGTGAAGATATCGGTACAATGTTGAATGTCTTCCCTATTTAATCCACTACAAGAAATCTACCAAAATGCATTCATTAACTCTGCAGGACATTGCTATTGCATTGTTTTAGATTTTGACCAAGTTTTTCTCAAGAAGTAGCTAAGCTAAAGTCGTGTGTGTGTGTGTGTGTGTGTGTGTGTTTCATTGAGAGTGTAATTTTCCTATAAGAGTATATGTCTTTATTATAATGCAAATATATCAAATAGAATACTTGTCTGCAACCTCATTCTTTGTGTAGTTAACACATAGAATAAACTCAGCTTTCTCTATTGCCTTCTACATTTCCTAATTGTATGTTTCCCAAATTTCTTCATTTTGTGCAAAAGCTTTTGTCTTTCTAGTCAGCATATCTATAATAAAAGGGACTCTGGTATTTGTTTTGAGATTAGTTTCCTTTAGACTGAGTTTACTCTGTTTTAAAAGATTTAATTGATGGTAGCAGGCAGCTATCACAAGGTTATCCTATGAATCTTTTTACAGTTCCTCTTAATGCTACTACTTTAGCCAGCATGTTTTGCATCTTCCAAAGCACACCATGCAACAACTTACTCAAACTACTTTGCCAATGTAAAGCGAAGGTGTAGGCAGCTAATTTTGCTAAAATTATTCAGCACCTTGACCTCTGTATGCATTACCTCTCTACAATTACAAGAGACCTAGTATCTTCATCTTATAGACTTTTATATGTGATTGCATATACATTATAGCCAGTAGGTAAGAACAAATGAAGAAGCAGTGCTACTTCCTTAGGAAAAAGTCCTGAAAGTAATATAAAAATTATGTATTTCATTTACAATATTCTAAATAAATGTTTCAAACTAGTGGAAAGGAGGATGAATTTTTTCTTTTTATCTGGTTTCATTGCTGACATTAAAACATGAATTTATGAAACCAAAGAAAATGAGATAAGACAATGTATTAAACAACTTTCAGTATTTGAAACATAATTTTAGTATTGCATGAAATAGGATCAAAAATATATAAATTACTAAGTATTCATCAATAGAGGAATTATTAAACTAGTTATCAGTGAAAGTGATGTAAACTGCTACAGGGAGATATTCAAGCAAATTTTTGAGGTGTAAAGTCAAATTATGAAAAATACATGTAATATATAGGCAACATTTATATAATAAGGAAGGTAAATGCAGTTGGGAAAGGGGTAGATCAAGAGAAAATTGTACACATTTCGATGTTATTAAGTTCCAGTTACTTATGAAGGAGATTATTTAGTACCACCAACAGACTCATCCTTCCTAAACACAAGATGTAATATGTAATAAAGGAAGAATTTTGTGAATATATACCTACTGTTGTTTGTATATACCTACTGTGGTAAATAACTCTCTCTGCATACATATATTTACATTTTATATTTTTATTAATATTTAAAAATTTTAATTTATGAATTTTAATTATAAATCCATCTGAAAATATTTTATTTATTTTATTAGATAATACCTGATTTTATTCTTTGTTATATGAATATACTACACATTGATAAGATAAAGGAAAGCAATGTAAAATGCTCATTAGAAAAAATGGCAAAGGAAATAAGATTATACCTTATTTTTTGTTCTTTATAATTGACATGTAATGATTGTATATATTTCTGGGGTACAATCTTTAGATACATTTATGTAATTTGGAATAAATAAAGCTAATTAACTGAAAAATCATTTTATTTTCTTATCATTTTTGTGGTAAGAGATTTTGAATTTGCTCTCTTGATTTTCATCAAAAGATGTACATGAATTTTGGCGGTGTAGCTCAATGATAGAACATGTACTTAGCATTTATAAGATTCTGAGTTAGATTCCCAGCATCACACAAACACACAGATAAATAAATAAATATATTAAACATAAAATTTGTATTCTGAAATTTTTAAAACTTTGTTTAATAGCATTGAAAAGACCTAAATATATGGAAAGATATTCCATATTCATAGACAAATATAGTTAATGTTTTTAAGATGACAGTAATTTCCAAATTGATCTGTGGATTTAGTGCAACATCTATTAAAATTCCACCTGGCTTCTACAGAAATTGATATGAGGAAATTGTCAGTTTCCCCTAAAATTCTTATAATTTCAAGTTACCGAGAACAGCTAAACAATCTGAAAAATCTAAAAGAAAGTTGAAGAATTCATATATTTTGAATTCAAAACTTTAAAGTTACAGTAAACAAGAGAGTGGAATAAGAAGACATAAAGGCAAATGGTATAGCATTTAGAAACAAACTCTCACTTTATTGTGAGGAAAGAAGTCTTTTAATGAACAGTATTGAGACAGCTATATATTCATAAGCCTATGACTTAATTTGGAAGCCTACCCACACTATGTGAAAAATTAACTCAAAATGAATCATAGACAAAAGGTAAATGGTAAACTCTAAGGAGAAAGAAACCATTTGGAGGAAAACATAAAGAGTAAATTGTTTGAATGTGGGTTACATAAAGTCTTTCTATGAATGTCACATAAGTATAAACAATGAAACAGAAGAATTGGAATCAGCCAAAATTATAAAATTTCATGCTGTGTTATCAACAAAGTCAAAGGACAGTTTGCAGAATAGGAAAAACTCTGCAAATCATCTTTCTCATAAAAAGTTTACATTCAGAATAACTAAAGAATGTGTATTACTGAATAATAAAAATACAATTAAGCCAATTAAAAAGTGGATCAAAACGTTAATAGAAATTTCTCTAAAGATGGTGTATAAATACTCGATAAGCTCTTGAAAAGATGCTTTTTAGGCATCAGGGAAATTCAAATCAAACCAAAATAACATATCTTTTCATATCTTCTAGGATGCATGTAATCAAAATAACATCAATCAGAATGTTGACAAGGATGTCGAAAATTGAAATTCTCACATTTAATTACTTAGTGGGAATGTGAAATGGTGTAGCCACATTGCATAACAGTCTCTTAAATTCTCAAATGGTTAAACACAAATTTACCATATTACCAAATTGGTAGTTAATTTAAGTTCACACATTAGAATATGCCATTCAACTTTTTTGGTGTATGCATAGTTCTATTTAATCAAATTAACTCAAGGTAACTCAAGTTAATCAAGTTAACTCAAGTTAACTCAAATTAACTGAAGTTAACTCAAATAAGCATTTGAGACAGGGATGCAATTCATTTTCCACTCTGAGATGGATATGACTTTTTGGATGCCAGCTGCTGGACGGTTATGATTTGGATATGAGCTCTCCTCCAAAATTCATGTTAATGCTGGACTATTCAGAAGTGAAATGATTGAATTATAAATTGTCTCAAATTAACCATTTGGTAACTATTTCTAATATTTCACTCCTGAGTATATTAGGCTTAAGTATCAAACTCTTAAGGATAAAACATGAACATATATCTGTACAGAAATGTGTACATAAATGTTCATAGGAGGATTAATTATAATAATCAAGACTATGAATAACTCAAAGTTCTATTGAGGTCTATGATGAATGGAAAACAAAAATTGTATAACCATTCAATGAAATACCACAAAAATAAATAAACTGCTGGCACATGTTGAAACATTGATGCACCTTTAAAAAAATCACACTAAATGAAATAAGACATACAAAAGGCCACATATTTTATTCTTAGTTTGATGTACATCATAGGCAAACACAGAGCTGCCCACACATTAGGGTAGAAATTTAAGGAGGAAAGGGAAGAGATTACTAATGTTTACAGGATTTCCTTTTGAAAAGGTGTTAATATTAAAATTAGATTTCAGTGGTGATTGAAAGACACCTTGCATACACTAACGAAGTTGAATGGCAAATATAATGTATGAAATGTATCCTGCCTCACTCATATATCTCAATAAGCATGTTATGGCTGTAAATGCACAACATATTTCTGAAGTTACATTATCACTTCTTTGCCTTGCCCTCAGAAACTCTAGGTTTATCAAAACACTAAAAAACTTTCATATATATCAAAGGATTTATAAAGATAATCAAGGCATAATTTTGAAGTGAACACAATGACCTCCACATAAAATTGTTCAAATATGTTAATATTACTCTTAAAGAGTTTGACATAATATTTTATTTCCTCAATATACAGTCCCAATTATATGTTAATTTGTCACATCTTTAAAGAGATTTCCCTACAAACTTCATAATAGTATTTGATGAAATCAATCCAAATTTGACAAAAGCTATTGATGTGAACAAATATCATATAAAATCAGTACACCAGTGTCAATCAAAACTTAATTTTTAGAGATCTGTTATATACAAAGAATTGTTATTTTCTTTGCAAAATAATTTCATTATATTATTTAAAAATTATTTATACAAGCTTATTTGCCTGAAAAACAGTCGATACACGTGGTTTTACAGTTGGTTTACTCAGAAATAAAAGAGATCTGCATTTTCCTGTATGTTATGGTTTTGTAAATGAAAATGCTGGTTTCATTGTAGAGCATAGTGTCTCTATCAGCATGTTTGGTCACAAAATCTGAAAAACTGGCTTGATTCATATTTTCCTATAGTAGGACTTTGAGGTAATTATCTATAACAATAATCAATTTTACTTGATTTCTATATCATTTAAACTTTCAAGAGTACATAAATGGTTGGAATAGCTTTCTACCTCAATTATTCAAAATAATTTGTTACCAAGCATTTGTATTCTCATGATTAGAGGTAAGTCTTAAAAAGTCTGTGTAGTAATCAAATGTATTTCTAAGTGAATATTTAGCATACTGTTAAAAAAAGAAATACTCTAGAGGAATTTGCTAAGTATGTTATTTCCTTAAGAAACTGTTAATAATCTGAAAATTATACTGATTATATATATGTATATATATATATATATATATACACACACACATATATATACATATATACACACACATACATATATATGTATATACAGGTATATATAGGTATGTGTGTGTGTGTAAAGGCATGTAAAAATGAGTTTATGTATTGACATAGACTTGAAATACTAAAATTTATTCTTTATATATATATATATATATATATAATACCATTTCACACTATCTTTGTGGCTTCCAGAGTTAGAGATTTAGTAAGTTAAATTATGTTTCCTACAGTGTATTTAAAATCAATTAAGTCTTTTTTGAAAACTGTACTAAGATCACATAAACATGCTTTGCTTGACATTCATTCATACAGAAAAATGACATATTTAAGGGCATGTATGTTAGAAACACTATTTGATCTCAATATGTTAGTCAAACTTCAGTCTGATGTTTAATAAAAGAGTTAAGATTTGTCTCCCTTCATCTTAATTTTATTTTTATTTATTTTATTATTTTTTTAATTTTTTTTTTTTATTGGTTGTTCACAACATTACAAAGAACTTTTATTAACAATGCCAACAGAGTGCTCCAGTGTCAATTGGACAAATGCATAAAGATAGTTCAGTCATAAAGAGTTTAATAAAGAAATGCAATGAAAATAAGGAAAGGCATGCTTGTTTCAGGAAAAAAGGAAGTGAATGAGAATTCCTGAAATTCAAAATCTCAGAAATACTTAAGCGGAAGATGAAATTCAAGCAATATGAAGAGCAGATTAAGGATACCATGCCCTGTGGTATAGATTTCTGTCCTGATATAATGGAAAACATCTAAATTACTGTGAGTCATGAGATCATACTATCAAATTTTCCACTTAGAATAATTAGGATGATAAGAGTTATGTATGAGACTACTAAAAGAGAAAAAAAGACTATAGACTAAAATACTGATCAGGAGGATATAGCAATAAACCAAACAAGAGATGGCGAATTGTGAACTACAGATGGAGTGTTGAGGGGATAAGAGGGAACTTTTGAGAGAGATTTGAAAGAAAACTAATACAACTTGTGAATCATGGTTATAATTCATTATAAAGTCTGATTCACACTGAAGAGAATTAAAGAAAAACAGTCTAGGTAGGAGAGCATGGGTTAATTTTTGAATGGGATACATTGAGCTAAAAGTGGGCATATTCATGTTTAGCAGAATTGGGGGAAATAGTGTGAATTTAATTAAAGCAACATAGGCTGAAAGCATCTAATTAGCAAGTGTGGATGGGGGGAGGAAGGACATTTTAAGTTGATACCATCAAGTAATAGAAAATAATGAGATAATTAAGAAAAATGAGGAAATTCACAGTTCATGCCATCAGTAGCCTCCATATTACCCATTTACAGTACTCATCTTATAAATTTTCAGGTGATATAGTTGATTTTTCCTTCCTTAAAATGTTTTTCCCTATGGTATCTATGATATACTTTCTTTAATAAAAATTAAAGGACAGAAAAGAAAGGAGATTGCAAACAAAAGAGGAAGAAAATTTTGTAATTTCTGTGACTGAATAGATTCCTGGCTCAATGAATTGGCCTGTTCTCTGCTAAAAAAAAAAAAAAAAAAAGTATTGTCCTACTTCCCCATGACCTCTTAACATATTTTTCATAGAGCAGAATGATAGTTTTAGATAAAAAGCCAGTTGTTATTATCCCTTTTTTAAAATTCTCCAATGGCTTACAATCCCATTCCTTGTAAAAAACAAGTAGTCATGTATCCTACAAGGCTCTGTATTATCTGTCTCTGTGAAACAGGTTCACCAATAACAAATCTCAAGAGAAGACTCTTTGGAAGTTGCACTTCTCATCACCATCTAAAAATAGCAGTCCTAATACTTTTTCCCACTGCATTCTGGGTGCAGTGTTACCCATGTCCATGTCGGTGAGACAGAACACACTCACATGCAATAAGTTAAATGAGGCCTAGTTATTACACTTAGGCTGCAAAGGAAAGAAGACTCAGCTTTATTGGGAGACAGTCTTTCAAGGGCCATGAATTATGGCTAGGAATGGATAGAGACTTGTCTGAAACTGTCAGGGGCCGCACTGAACAGAAGCTGAGCATGATCCCTTAGCCTTGAGTAATGGGGGTGTGGAACTGGCATCGCACAGAGTAGGAAGCAAGCGGACCTCACTTTTGCATGGCAAGGAAGTGCAGCTCTGGGAGTGGGCACCACCAAATGGGACTGGGCTACACCCCCCTGTTTTCTGTAACACAATCTCTTGCCATCTTATTTGGGTGGAATTTTCTGCCGAATGTCTTTCCCCTAAATAAAAACAGAGGTTTGGGTTGTACTCGCTCTCTTGCCTCTTGTCTCCCTTGCTCCCTTTGCCTTCCAGCGTGGGAGCTGAGATCTCAGAGTCATCCCTGAACCCCAAAAAGGTATTTCTGTGTTTATGTCATTTTTTAGTTGTCAGTCTGACCAGCTGGTGACATGCAAGTGTTTCCCTTACTCACACCTGAGAGATCCAGAGAAGAAGCTCACCCTAGTTACAAACTTAATAGGCAGTATGACTCACCAGGCAAAGATTTGGAAGACACTCTGCTTCCAGGGGAAATAAAAATAAAGTTTGGCCTCTTCCGGGAAGTTCTTCCTTAATTCAGAATACTAGTTTCATAGGAGGGTCAGAAATGAGTCCTGAACAGTTTCAGGCAGTTCCTACTTACCTAGCACACGTCTCGGTCATCCTTGAGAACTATAGCAAGTATGGATACAAAAACAGGTTGGTCCAAAGCCATTTAGAGGAAAGATCTTTACCCTCAGCTATTTTTCTAGTCTCATCTGTGTTGCCTCCTCTTCACTGACTGTCTTCAGAAATAATGAGACTCTTCCTTTTATTTTTCCAACTACAAGATTCACATTATTACTTCAGAGAATTTTCACTGTTTGCTCTGTCTAGAATGTGCTTCTGTAGCAAGTCATGGATTATTTTGGAATCTTAAATTTCTCATTGCTATCGTTTGGATATGAGGTCTCTCCCCAAAGCTCCTGGGGTTCATGCAAAGATATTCAGAGGTGAAATGATTGGACTGTGAAAGGTATAACCTAAGGAGTCCATCCTAGTATGAATGAACTGACTAGGTGGTAACTATGGGCAGGTGAGGTGTGGCTAGAGGAAGTGAGTGCTCTAGAAGGATGCATCTGTGTGGCCTTCTCTCTCCCTCACTCTCTTCTTCCTGGCTTCCATTAATTCAGCAGAGTTTTACCACTACCACCAAACCTCCCTCACCACCTTCTTCCTGGCTGCCATGAATGTAGCAACAGTCCTTCACCACACTCTTATGCCATAATGTGCTATCTCACCTTGTGCCCAGAGCTTAATGAAAACTAAAACAGAAATTGATACAATTGCTAGGAATAACCTGATTATGTAGTTCAGAAGACTTTGGAAGTGGTTTGAGGAAAAAGCTTGGAAAAAAGATTAGAGATGCAAGATGGAAAACTTTTAAATGTTATAAGCACAGCATAATGGACATTTCTGGTGGGAACTCAGAATGCCAATAGGAATGCAGACTGCGCTCTGTGGTTTTAGAGGTAAATGAGAACTGTATTGGTAATTGGACCAGAGGCCACTTGTGTTATATTCTATCAAAGAACTTGTCTGTATTTTGCCCATGTCCTGAGGTTGGTATGTGGCTGAATTTAAAAGTAATAGAATAATAAACCTGATGGAGGAAATTTTAAGACAGAGCAGCATTCTGTCATGGCATGGGTATTGTTGTCAGCTTTTAACCAGAAAAGTGCATGTAAACCTGGGGCCAAGCAAGGAGTGCTTGTTGAAGATGTTATAGCCCTTAAAGAGATGCTAATGCTTTTCATAGAGACAGTAGAAAAATTGGCTTGAGGGCTTCACAAAAACTTGTAAGATCATACCCATTTCAGAATGAAGGGCATAGAAGGTAAAATTCATTTGGGAAAAGATTTTGTTGGGACCCTCCTAATATGGGGTGTGGGGTGAGTAGAAATTTGTTTCCCTGTACTCAGTCACACAGGCACTCAGGGGCCTGATCTGAAGTCATGATCCCAGGGAGTCAGCTACTGTATGAGCTGACAGCAAACCTGGGCATCTTTCATGTACTCCTGGTTCTGCAGGAATACAGACTTAAGGAGTCCTGAAGGCTCTGCTGAGATTTCAAAGGAAGACCTTGGGGGCCAGGCAAAGTGTAACAAGGTTGAAATCCCTGTGGGCTACCCGGAGAGGGCTATGCTCATAGCTGTGAAGGTGTATCAGAAGCTGAAATGGAGAGTCCAGAAATTTAGAGATGCCAGTAACGTGTACTGTCTACTGAAAAATGCTGCTGGCTGCATAGAGAGCCAGGCTAATAGATAGCCCGTGGGCACTGCAACAGGCAAGGCCAAAGAGGCAAGACCATCCAAGTGCTTTAGAAATAGTATCTTATAGCTATGTGTCTTAGATACTGTATGCCTTTATGGGACCTGCTTGCCTGGATGGGACTCAGTCTGGTTTGGGCACCATTCTTTCTTTCTATGCCCCTGTTGCACCCATTTAGAATGGGAGTTTTACTCTGTGCCACTATATAATGGATATTTGTGATTTGATTTTAATTTTTATAGGGGCTCACAGCCAAGAGTTTGCTTTGATACTCAGAGGAGACTTTGGACTTGGACTTCTGTGTAATGCTGGATCTGTTAAGACTATGAGACTCTTAGAGATGGAATGAATTCATTTTGCACTGTGAGAAGGAGATGAGCTTTTGGATGCCAGTGTTGGACTGCTATTGTGTGCATATGAGCTCTCCTCCAAAATTCCTGTAAATGCAGGACTATTCAGAAGTGAAATGATTGGATTGTAAGAACTATAACCTAACCAGTCCATCTTAATTTGAAGGGACTTACTGGGTGGTAACTGTAGGCAATGAGACATGTTTAGAGGAGGTAGGTCATTGGAGTCATGTCCTGGAAAGGTTTATCTTGCCTGCAGGTCCTTCGTCCTTCCCTCTCTGCATCCCAGCTGCTAGATTGGAGCCTCGCACCTCCACTGCACCCTGCTGCCAAGAAGTGCTGCCTTACCTTGGACACTGAGCAATGGACATGGCTAAATATAGAGACCTCTGAAACCATAAGCCCCAAGTAAACGTTCCCTTCTTTAAACTGTTCTTGTCAGGTATTTTGGTCACAGCAACAAAAAGCTGACTGAAACACAAAAGTCTCAAATAGAGAAGCCATCCTTGAACATCATTCCTTAAATAGCTTCATTATGCCACCAGTCACTCACTATTCTCTAACTCTACTTATTTTTTTTTCTTGAGCACAATCTTTCCTCATGAAATACTATTTTCTGTATCAGTCCAGAGACATGAAAATCACTGAACAGAAAATGTTTCTGCTCTGTACTTTGTAGAATCACTGTCACCTATAACAGTAAGCAAGATTTATATCTATTCAATTAATAGTTATTAAGTAACTAAATTAATAAATATAAGTAAAAACATATGGAGAACAATCTGCAAAAGTAGGTGAAAGAGAGCAACTCAAGTTAATAGGATGATGTTGCACAAAATGATACTCAAACATGTTTAAGTCAGCAAAGAGCTTATGTAAGCACATTAAAGGATCTTCTAGAAGGCCAGCCTTCTAGGTTTAGTTATATGTTGCATAATAGGACACACTGTGGTGTTTTCTCTGTGAAAACTTTCCATTATGACTGGGGATGAATATGCCATTGGAAACTACTTGTATTAAGAATTAAATACTAGGATCTATGCACCATTACCCTAGAAACATATGAGGAAAGAGTAGATTCTCTGTGGTACCTTCTTCTTCAAATTGCTTGCTACTATATCTAAACCTTATACAACTATATATAGCTAGGATAGCCATAAATGGTATTGTATCTGTATGCAGAAAATCAGGGAAAGTGAGATCGAAGACTTCACTGGAATGGCAGGTTTTATAAGGTGGAAACTGGGAAGATAGAAAATCATAGTATGACACAGAGTCAAACTGATTCTCAAAAAAATTTATTTGTTAAGAGGGGAAAATTGAGAGGTATATTATAGGGGAGTTACTTGATGGTTTGGATGTGAGGTATCCCCCAAAATTTCATGTGCAAGACACTATGAGAGGGTTCAGAGGGGAAATGATTGGGATATGAGATCCTTAACCCAATCAGTGAATTAATGACCAAATGGAATTAATTGAAGGCAAATAGGGCATGGCTAGAGGAGGTGGGGTGTGGCTTTGGTGTATATATTTGTATGTGGTGAGCAGAGTCATTCTCTCTGCTTCCTAATCATCATGTGAGCCACTTTCCTTTGTCACATTTTTTTGCCATGGTGTTCTGCCTTACTTTAATCCCTGAGGATTGGAGCAAGCTGCCTATGGACTGAGACCTCTGAAATTGTATTCACATAAATACAATTTTTCTCTTCTAAAATTATTGTGAGATCTTTTAGTAGCAGCAGCATAAAAGCTGAATGAAACAGAAATTCTTATCAAGAAGGAGGTCATTTCTCTGACTCATATAACCATGCGGTTCATAAGCATTTTGGAGCTTTTTGGAATTGATGGGAGAAATTTTGAGATGTTTAGCAATGCAAGCTGAAAGTACTTTCTATTGTTGTAAGCAGAGTTTAATGGCCAATTCTTGTGGGAGCTCAGAAGACTACAATGACACTCAGCTCATGGGCAGTAAAGACATGACTCAAGAAGCTTTAGAGGAACTAGAGGCTATTCATGTTTTGTTCAGCCTGAAAATTTGTCTGCACTTTGCTCATGTCCGGAGACTTTCTATAGGGTTGATTTTCAAAGCAATAAACTTCTTAATCTGGAAGAAGAAATTTCTAGACAGTGTAGCATTCAGGCGGTGGCACAGATATTGCTGGCTTGTGATATTCAGGAACAGAAAGCAGCAGAAAGATTTAAAAAACTTGGACTTAAAAGGCACGAGTAAAACTGGGGCTAAGGAAGTTACAGTTGTTAAAGACCACTAAAGAAATGCTAAAGATTTTGACCAGAAATAATTTTGACCAGAAAGATGGCTGGAGGGCAAAAGGAGCTGGAAGACAACACCCATCTCAAGCTCAAGGATGTAAAAGTGAAAATAATCTTGAGAAGAGATCAATAGAGAATCCTTCTTGCACAAGGGGACCTAGAAAGTTTTTTTCAACATGCTCAGTAGCCAGGCACTAAAAGCCTTCTGCAGTCAGGGTCCCTGGAGGTTTAGCTACAACTGGAGATGGCATCAGATATTGGTGTCAACCACATGATGTTGGTTCTGCAAGATTGCAGGATGCTGGAGTTAGGGGTATCACAGAGGCTTTTAAGAAGTTTCTAAGGAAAGAAGCTAGTCAAAGTTTAGCAGGGTCAGAATCCCTGTGGTCATCTCCTGGGAGGGCAACGCATGAAGATGTGAGGAGGAAGCCAAGGCTGCAGTGCAGATTAAGAAATTTCAGTACCTTGAAATGTCTGCTGAGGAAGGCTGCAAGAATCAAGCAGAGACAAGCCAATAGAAAGGCCACTTGGTCTACAATCTACGAGGGCACATGGATGGAGTTACACAAATCCTTTGGAGCAGACATCAGGATTGCATGTACTCCAGAGAATTACAGGACTTGTTTGCTCTGTTGGATTTCAATTCTGCTTTGTCTCATCCCTTTTTTTCTTTGCCGCTACTTTTCAGAATAAAGATATTTACTCTGTACCACTTTATGTATTGGATACATGTAAATTACTTTCAATTTTTATAGGAGCTCACCATGTGAGCCAGCCCTGAGTCTCAGAGGAAACATTGGGCTGTAACTGTTGAGTAATCTTGGAACTGCTGAGACTATGGGGACTCTTGGAAATGGAAAAAAAATGTATTTTGCATTGTGAGATGAATATAAGCTCTTGGGGGCCAGGGGCAGAATGTTATTATTTGATTTGAGGTACAAAACCTACAAAAGCTCACATATGAAAAAATGCAAGAAAGTTCAGAGGATAAATGATTGGATTATGAAAGTCTTAACATAATCAGTGAATTAATATCTGATGGTATTAACTGAGTGGTAACTAGAGGCTTGTGAAAGTGTGGCTTGAGGAGATGGGTCATTAGAGTGTGGCTTTGGGATATATATTTGCATTTGGCAAGTGAAGCTATCTCTTTCCTCTCTCTCTCTCTCTTCCCTCCTCTCCCCCTCCCCCTTCCTGGTCATCATGTGAGCTGCTTCCTTCTGCCACATTTTGCTATGATATTCAGTCTTGAACCCCAAGAAATGGTGTCCACTGCCTACGGACTGAGACCTCTGAAACCATGAGCCCCTGAGTAACTTTTCCTCCTCTACAATTTTGCGATTTGGTCTTTTGTTAGAGCAAAAGACTAAAGTTACTTTCTCACATTTTTTTATTGGTGCATTATAGTGGTACATATTGATGGGATTTGTTGTTACATATTTTTATATGCACACAATATAACAACATAACTTGGCAGTATCAAGTATTCCTCCCCCACTCTGCCTCCAACCCTTTGTTCTTTTCCTCTACTGATCTCCCTTTTATTTTCAGGAGATCCACAGCCACCTTCATTTTCCTTTGTCATCTCTCAATTCCACATATGAAAAAAAACATAGACCCTTAACCTTCTGAGTTTGACGTACTTCACTAAACATGATGGATTCTAGCTCCATTTTTTTTTCTGCAAATGCCATAATTTTATTTTTCTCTGGGCTGAATAAAACTCCATTGTGTATATATACCACATGTCTTTATTCATTTATCCATTGATGGGCACCTAGATTGATTCCATGTTTGGCTACTCTGAATTGTACTGTTAGGAACATGAGTATGCATGTATTGTTATGGGTCAGGCTACATGGGCAAAGACCAGACTCCATTTTAAGTTGAGACTCCATGTCATGTAAGAAAGAAATGCTTCACCCATAGGAACACCCCTGCCTCTGTATCCATCCATTGTTGCTTAGCATAGCATGTTTGGCAACACAAAATGGCAATTCTTATATGTAAAATTGTTCTCTCTTTGGTTCCCATTTTTAGTGGAAAATGTATTCTATCAATGAATGATTGTCAAGATGTTAGCAGCCATTCTTTAACTTGTACTCAACCAGGGTCATTTTGATCCACTTCCCCTTCTATTTATGATCTCATGTTTGTTATGGTTTTAAATCATAGCAATACCACTTATGATTAATGTGATTTTGAACTATAAGGAGTACTCTAAACCCTGGGGTGTGGGTGTGTTAGGGTGTAGAATTGCAGCCGGCCCCTTGGTCCGCCAGCTGGTGATCTGGTTCGCCAACTGGTGAATAATGTTTTCATCTCCTGCTTTAAGATCAACTCGGTGATTTACTGCAATCTTGCCATAACAGCATCAGTTTGTAAGATGACTTTAATTGTTCATGGTACATACCGGAGAAGTGGTATAGCTGAGTCATGTGGCTGTTTCATGCCTAGTCTTTTGAGGCGCATCCATACTGATTTCCATAGCACTTAAAACTGAGGTTTTAATGTAAAAAAAACTTAGAAAATGAAAGGTAACTACAAAATTCTTTTGAAAACATAAGGGAACATAAGCCAATACCCACACAATAGGAATCACTTTGTAAAGAAAGGAAAACAATTCTTCATGGAGATAAGGAAGATGAAAGACTTCAATGAAGAGCTGTGTCAAAATATTCTATTACCCAGTGAAGTTATAAAGCTCATATCTACTCTCTGGAACATTTTCCTTGCAAAATTTATTTTATATCCTATATGTAACAAGTAGTCTATATTTATCTCCTTTAGTATGTGTGTTTATAATGAGACAATGGTAATGAGTTTCTCTGAGAACAAGTTTTACATTTGCAAGTGTATTAGAAACAATTTAGGAGCTTTTTAGAAACATAAACTTCAAAATGCCACTCTAAGGACATTGCTCTTAGTATTTGCCAAACCACTAATATCTAGTTAATGGGATTTTCTAAACTAGTTTTAGTTTAAAACTATCCAGATAAATTAACTGGAAAGGAAAGGACTGCAATCAATTCATTAAACAAAATTGTGCTGTCATGGACAGGGGGCTCATAGGACAGATAGCCTCCTATGGATTGCCTTTAAGCATTATAAGCATGCCAAAATGCTTTCCCTAAAACATAATGCATCTCCATCCTGTTGTGATTTTGTTTATCTAAGACATATCCCTTTGATAAACTGTTTGTACTATTGAGACTATACAGAGCAATTAGTTTGCTCTATGACAGCAGAGGTAATTTTCATACCTGTCACAAAGACATAATCTCTTTGCTATGTGACAACACATAACATTATTTATTCTTTAGGATTTTAATCACATTTTATACTATTAAAGACAAACAAAAACAGACAAGGGTAGAATGAATAGGTTATTTGTACATACATCCTTCTATAATAACCTAACTGCCATCAAAAGTGATGTCACTTTTAAGTTCATTTGTTCATTTATTCATTTAAAAACATATTTATGGTGAGACATTACTATACCCCAAGCCCTTTTCACACTAACAAAATGTAAAGAAAAGTAAGATATCAACCTTCACTTAGGATCCTTAGAGTATATGAAACTTACGAAGGGAATGTGCAAATTATACCCAAGATATCTCAAATAAAATCATAACAAAAATTAAGTCGGGAGTATTGAGCTATATCATTGTTGTGGCCTTTTTTAAAATCTTGCTATTTAATTTATATTTCTCATTTTCACATTAACAACATATTTATAGTAGTAATTCACCTCATGAGTACTAGTAAAATTTGTAGGATTTAGAATTTTTGAGTTAAAAATAGTATTTTCTTAGAAACATCAATTTGAGTTAACATATTGAGACAACAATCATTTTAAGAAACATTAAGGGGACTGGGGATGTGGTTCCAGCGGTAGCACGCTCACCTGGCATGCACGGGGCACTGGGTTTGATCCTCAGTACCACATAAAAATAAAATAAAGATGTTATGTCCACCAAAAACTAAAAAATAAAAATAAGTATTAAAAAAATCTCTCTCTTTAAAAAAAAAGGAAACATTAAGCCTTAAAAATGGACAAATTTTAATATGTAATTTTTGCATTGTATTTGATTAGCATAATGATTACACCATATGTGTTTCATTAAAATTTTTGTATAAAATAGAATATTACATGTATGGAAATATAAAAAGAAATTTGTCAAAGGAATAAATTATAATAATGTATCTTAATTGTGAATTATTTATTATTATAAAGGTCACATGCTTTTTAATTATATGTAACAAGGTACTTTAGGGACTTTCATTGTCATTCTTTGAGAACTTTATTTTTAACTTGGTTAAGAGCATAGTGAAATAATAAATAATAATATGAAGCATTTATTAATACTATTAACCTTTCAAAGCCACTCCCAAAATACCAATATTTCTTATACCTTATGTAATAAAACTTTTATTTTAGCTTTTCAAGTAAAATATGAATTTATCTTCTCAAAACTATCTTGTTAAAATAATAAAAAAAATTAATGGGATGATATTAGTTAATCCAAAATTCATAGGCACTTTTCAGTTTGACTTCTATGCACAGTACATCATTCTTTACCCAAGAATATTATTGGTATTTTCTTTCCCAGCATTAATAAATACAGCCTTTGCATCAATACTTTACCTTTAGAGAATATGTTGATTTTATATGCTCTTTGTTCGTTTACCTGATTGGTGGCTTCTTGTCTTGCCATCTGCCTGACATTCAATGTACAGAAATGATCAGTAGTAACATATAATAAAAAAATTCATTTTGAAAATGAATATATATGCATTTTATTGGATTCCATTCTAACATAGAGTAAAAACAATGTGTCATTGTCTAAATAATTATGACACAACAATATACATTAAAACATTTTGATAGCCTTGAATTAAAGTGGAAATAGTATACACACAAATATATTCATAGCTCATTAATAAATATCACCTTGGAAATTTTGAATACATTTAACACAACAGAACTGAGTGGTTTGCAACTGCATACTAAGTTAAATCAAAGATGACCTTTCCATAAGTTGTTACAATTAAAATATTTTAATAATACTTCTGTTTGAAGTCATAGTTTTATATTATCAAGATAGGAAAGGTTAAGCTTTCAAAGTGTTTTACTCAGATACATAAACAGATTCCATGTCTAAAATAGTCACCAACCATATTCTGTCAAGAAGGGAAAATATATTCACAGCTCATTTTTCCTCTCCCCTCCCGTATGTCTCATATATGCATGTGTGTGTGTGTGTGTGTGTGTGTGTGTGTGTGTGTGTGTGAGAGAGAGAGAGAGAGAGAAAGAGAGAGAGAGAGAGAGAGAGGAGAGATTGTATGAGTGTAAATGTGCACTACAAAACAATTTGATTTACATGTATGAGAAATACTATTTGCTTCTTTTACCATTTAATAACTTTTAAAATGCTAAATTTATTCTTAGAACCTCATAAATCTTATCTCACACATTGCTTTGCTCTTTATCCTTCTCAATGACTGCTCAGCAAAATCTTTCTAACATTCCTCATCTTTCCACTTTAAAAAACAGCAAGTCTTTTCAGTAAACCCCTGCTAATAATCGAAACTCTGCCTTTATGGTTTGAATAGTTGATTATTCTTAGCATTGTTTGTTTATTTATTTATTTTAGTGTATATGGTAAGCTAATATTCAACACAATATGAAGAAAATAACACAAAGGAATTTGTGTCTGACTTCTAGACTCCTAGTTCTTTTTTTTTAACATTGGTGACATTTTAAGACTATTCCATTGTGCCCTCTGAATGCTTGGTTCACCAAAAGGACAGAGAGTGTAAAACCAGGTCAGTATGCAGTCACTATTCCCCAAATAGACAACACTATTTTTAGTAATTTAATAAATGCAGCATCCTTTAGGAATTTTTTTCTTTCTTCCTATTAATTTTTCCCTTCACATAGGCCTGAATTCTAAATATTTTATCACTTTTTTTCCCTTCATAATTAACTCTTGCAATGGAAGTTCCCTGAGGAATAGGGACTTTTCTTTGCTGACATTTTCCATATTGCCATTATTTAGAGATTTCATCATTTTGTTGAGAGTGAAAATTATTCCATTGTGAAAGATGGAAAAAATAAAACAGAAAATTTTCTATGTTGATTTCAGCTGATAGAAAAACTGCTCAAAAAACCAGACATTTGTTTGTAGCCTTTGTTAGGTAGATTTCTGTCACTGTGACAAAAATACCTGAAATTAAAAAAAAACTTAAAAGGAGAAACGTTTTACATTGCTTATGGTGTCAGAGGTTTCAGTCCATGGTAACTTGGCCCCATTGTTTTAGGGTCTGTGATGAGGCAGAACTATCATGGCAGGAACATGAGTAGTGAAGTTTGATTACCTTACATATGTCAGCAAGCAAAAGCCAGAGGGGAAATGGTAAGGGTACCAAGGTCCCCTCCAAGGCCATGCCCCAAATGATGTAACTTTCTTCCACTTGGTCTTACTTCCTAATGATTTCACCACCTCCCAATAACAGCACAAGTTAGTGAACAAGATATCAACACAAAAAATTTGGAGGGGGAGACACTCTGGATACAAACCTGTATAACACAATTTGCAACATTCAGTAGACCAATAAATAGTTTTGTCTGTTATAAATTTTTACCCTTCACACATCAGATAGAGCACAAATCTCTAGTGTATATAAAGAACTCAAAAAGCTAAACACCAAAAACCCAAATAACCCAATCAATAAATGAGCCAGGGACCTGAACAGACATTTCTCAGAAGAGGATATACAATCTATCAACAATATGTGAAAAAAATATTCATCATCTTTAAGCTGATGTTTTAAACAATGACAAAGTTGAAAAAAATTCCCAGCATGCTAGAAGAGAGTTCTTTAAAACATCCATTTCATTGTATGAACTTCCAATTAGCATCACTGAATGGGATAGTCTATGTCTTAAGGAATTAAAGGCTTCTGAACCACAATAATTCATCAAGTGAAAGGTTAAAGAACAGCCCTCTCTATATATCATAAGATTAAAATCTATTACTCTTTATGAATATCCAAGAAAGTAGGCTGAGGAACTCTAGGAAAGATCATCTACATTCATAAAATCCTGAACTGCTTCTAAAGTTGCATTTATTAATGCTGTTGTTTTAAAAATCCTTCTAGCCTCAGTAAAATGGTACATAAAAACATTCTCTTGCTTTAAGGGAGGCTAGAGTTCATGATCACCCAAGACTATTACATTCACAGTGACTTGAACATTGTACAAGAAGTAAAAATGTTTACATTAAATAGAAATCTCCACTTATGACAAAGTCATACCGCCTTTTCAATTTCAGAAACTTGACCTTGGATACCTAAGCTGTATGAGTAAATATATAAAATTTATGAGCATTACTTGGGAATATTGTGAGTATAGCAAAAATATTAAAAGTGTATTTCTTTTCCTAAATAAATTCTGTAATAATAATGTTTTAATTAAAAAAATAAGTGTGTTCCCATTAACACTTGTCTTTTCAATAAATATGTGTTGTATTGATTTTTTTATCAGTTCAGAGTCAGTAAATTTTTTCATTTTAAGTTAAACTTATTTTCCTTCATTGAGGAAGAAAGTTCTACATAGATTCAGTAACATGATCCAGAAGCAAACATTTATCAATATTGCTGGAGATAGCACAGGGCTTCTACCAGGCAGCAGTGGTGACTATGTAGCTCCCAAATATCCCATAGAAAGAACAGATATCAGAACACACAATGAAAATGAGTTAATAAATTCTCAGAAAATCAGGATTCATTGTTAAGAGATTTCAATTGCAGAAATAAAAGATGAAAACTAACATTGTCTATGACAGTCATTCAAAGCCATAAGTAAATCAGTTGTTATTGATATTTGCTATGACAATAATAAAAGATGAGCTAGCTTATAAGCATTTCATTTGGGTCAGCAGTCAATCTCATTTTTAAATAAGAAATATCAAAGCAAAGCAAGAAAAAAGAAATACATTGATGGAAATGTCATATATCATATGTCATATTTTATATATATATAAAGATTCTCCAGAGAAATAGAAGCAATAGATGATTTTATTTTATTTATTCAACTAGTCATGAATTAATTAAAATTATTGGGAACTGGCTCCCACAGTTATGAAGACTGACCATTTTCTACATTTGGCAAACTATGGAATCAGGAGAGTTAATAGTGTAGATTATTCTGAAGGCAGGCAGGTTCAAGACCTAGGAAGAATTAATAACTCAGTTCAAATATGAAAGCAGGAAAACATTGACATCCCAGTTGGAAGTCAATCAAGCACAATAAATTCTTTTACTTGTAGGAGGGTCATTCTTTCTGTTGTCACAATTTTAACTCATTGGATGGGTCCTATCCACAAATCAGAACAATTTTTTTTTCAGTCAACCTACAAATTTAAAAACTAATTTCATCCAGAAACAGCCTCATGAATACAAAAAGAATAATATAAACTGGAATGCATGGGCATTCCATGACTCAGGTAATTTGACATATAAGTGAATCATCAAACTACTTCATTATCGACTTAGAAGATATGAATTCTTAAATTTTGCACACTCTGATTAATGACAATTGAATCAAATCTTCCTCTAAACAATTTAGAAAATATGCATACTTATTAACATTCCCATTTTACCTTTCCTATTCAATGTTATTATACTCCATTTTAGCTTTTGCAAAAAGATATGCTTTTGAAGAATTCTACACAAAATCCTTCCTTGTTACTCAAGCAGTTCTGAAAAAATGTCATTGATAACTAGCAAGTACATGCCTATAAATTAAGTGGAGCATTTTTTTTGGTAATAAAAAAACTATAAAGAATTCTAAGGTTTTGTTAGTAATGGACTGGTTATGTACATTTTGTTACATATATAAAGAAGTTTACAATTTACTCATTAGAAGAAATACTGGCAAGTTAACATGAAATTTGGCAAAATAAAACAAAATAAAATAACAACCATTACAAGAACTCATATCAGAATAGAATTATGGAAATATCTGTCTGTTTTAAAATGAAACACTGTGTTATACGTAAATATAGAACACATGTGTACAAAATCTTTATATATTTTAATGTCTAAAAAAAACCATCCTATATTTCGTGAATATCACCTTTACTATCATGATGGATTTTGTTGTTTTGTGAGGAGACTGACTACTCCTCTTCATTATATATCCACTCCAAGTCTGTATGTAGAAATGCTTCATATTTCTCATTGGTAAACCCAAATAGACTTTTTTATTTTTGTACCATGAATTGAACCCATGGGCTTAACCACTGAGCCACATCAGCATCCTATTTTATTTTATTTTTGAGACAGGCATCTCAATAGGTTGCTTACAGCCTCACTTAGTTGCTGAGGCTGGCTTCAAATGTGTGATCCTTCTGACTCAGCCTCCTGAGCAGCTGGGATTACAGGCATCATGCACCACCAGTCCTGACCCAGATAGACTTTTGAAGTCTCAGGAAAATTTTTATAATGCCTATGGCAGGGTTTCTCATGCTTGAAACTATTCATGGCTTCAGCCTTGTAAGTCTTTGTTGAAATGGCTGCCTTGTGCATTGTAGGGTACCTGGCTTCTATGTGCAGTATGTCATAGTATGGAAACCTAAAATCTCTTGAGATTTGGCAAATGTTCATGTGTATAGGGGAAGGGTGTCTGTATGCAAAATTGCCACTGTCATAGTGTAACACTCTGCCTCTCATTCTACACTAGCAATATATTTGTGCTTCTCCTTTGGCCTATATTATACTACTGTCACATTTTATTAGGTGTGCATTCAATCATGGCTCTTACTCTGTATGAGGAAGTATACTTCATGTATATTTTGTACAAAAATATTGCACAAATAGCATTATACATATATGTATGCACTGTTTATTGCATATGATTGAATCCCCATGACTATTCACTATGCTTAAAGATGAATTCAGATTCATTAATAATGAGTGAATCTTTTGTTGTTGTTATAGTTATCTATTTGTAGATTTGGGTTTGCAAAGCCAGGGCTCCAAAGACTGTTTGACATTGTCTCTGGTGTTTGTATCCTTAATAAACGGGCACCTGAAAAATGGTGACATCATAATTTTGTGCTTAAATTATTCACTTTGTTATAGTTCAGGCAATTAAAGTTTAGAGTGTCATTTACCTTGAATAATACTCTCTACAACAAATGTACTCATTTTAAAAACAATAAAGATGTATATTATTTCTCAGGTTCAATGTGTAATTTAAAGTAAATGCTTCTTCATAGACCTACTTTGACACCCATATAAACCTAACAAACACTAGGAGCAAGAACTAATACACAAAAACATCGAATACAGATTTCTTTGGCTTATTTTTAATCTTGAAATCTGCTTAATCTAATTTTTTTTTGCTCCAATGTTGAAAATATTTCTATTTTAAATGGAATCTTTCTGATACAAAGCTTCTCACTGCATAAATAAGTTTGTGCTCCTTTAAAGATGAAAACAACAAATTTTACACTAGTACAGGCTGTATGGAGTACCTTATTCCTAACTACCTCATTCTTATAAATATTTTTAATAATTTCACACATAATTTTTATAATTATTTTCTCCCTGTTTTCTATAGAGGATAAACAAATTAGAATGCACTAAAGATTTTAGACTCAGGGACACAGGTATCAGGAAAAGAAAAAGTTTATTGTTCACAGGTTGACACTGACAAAGAAGGAGGGACACCATCAGGACAATAATATATGGATTACATTAAGCCATCAATAAAAAAATTAATGTTTGTTCACTATTTATTGCTTAAGTAAACAGAGCAAAACAATACATGCTATATAAATAATTCTAACTTGCAATAGTTTAATAATTTTAACAGGTATTGAAAAAGAATAACATACTCATTTCCCTCTTTACTGAACTGATAAGAAATGAATTACCATAGGGGGTAAAAGTGAGATAAACATGTCATAGAGACTCAGTTTTGCAGCCTGAGAGTTCAGGCTTATATTGTGAAAACAATACCACAGTGGTGGATGAAATTTCATTTAAAGTAAGTGAAGAAGCAGAGGTGATGGTACTGAACCTCCCCGGGACAGCATTTGGCTCATCTCTGAGGACCAACAGCCCAGCTGTCTACAGAGAGACCCCATGTTTGAAATTTTGTTTGGAATGCTCTCAGTGCATTTTTTTTCTATCCATTCTACTTCCCCTCCCCACCTTATCAGATAGCTGCTGCTGCTTTGCCAAGTGTATTCTACAGTTAGGTTCCCAATGGTCTACAAGTCTACTTTTGGAAGCTAACTTCCATGTCTGGACTCATCTCCAAAGTGTGCTACTAGGCCTTCTAGAACATTGTGTCAACCCAGAACCATCTGCAGCTTTCATACCCACCTCCAGAAGTATGGCTAAATATTTGTAATTCATATCTTTCTCTTGACAAGTCTATTTTGGTTAACATTACAAATCACCATATCACTAACTTTTCATATCAGCTTTGGTCATCTCAGTAAAAATGTGTTTTTGCTTTTTCATTTCCTCCAAATACTTTTATTTATAACTTTGTTTTACTCTCTTCCTAGCTTTATTTAACTGGAATGAAATGTAATTGACAAACAAAAACTGTATATATTTCAGAAGTATATATATATATATATATATATATTTTTTTTTTGTTTAGTAGGTGCCTCATTGTATTGTTCAGGATGTTCTCAAACTCCTGGGCTCAAGCAATCCTCCTGCTTCGCCTTCTGAGTAGCTGGAACTGCAGTCATGCACCACCTTGTCCTGTTTATTTTTTTAAATCTATGTATGCTTTGTGAAATGATTATTATAATCAAGGCAATTTATATTCATCAAATCACATAGTTATCCTTTTCTTTCCACAATTACTGTTTTTTTTTTTTCTTAGTTTGTTTCTTTTGTGGTTAGGGAGTACTGGGGATTGAACTCAGGGGCACTCAGCCACTGAGCCACATGCTCACCCTATTTTCTATTTTATTTATAGACAGGATCTCAATGAATTGCTTAGTGCCTCACTTTTGCTGATGCTGGCTTTGAACCTGTGATCCTCCTGCCTCAGCCTCCTGAGCCCCTGAGATTACAGATTTCTTTGTTTGTTTTAATTTATTTGCATGTTTGTGTGTGCATGTTTGTGTGTGATGAGATTACTTCAAATCTACTCTTATAACAAACTTCAAGCACACAATAAGTACTTTTTAACTATTGGTAGCTAGTTAAACATGTTATATTGGTCAACATGTTATTTATGAGATTTCTAGAACTTATGCAATGGAAACTTTGGATCAGTACTCTTTAACTAGAAGCTCCCATTTCCCACTTTCCTTAGTCCTGGCAATCATATTCTACTCTCTGCATCTATGAATTTGACTATTTTAGATTTCTCATGTAAGAGAGAACAGTATTTATCTTTGCGTATTGGCTTATTTCATGTATTAGAATGTTGTTCAGGTTAATCTATGTTACTGCAAATGGCAGGATTTACTTTTTTTGAAAACTGAGTAATATTCCATTTTATGTACTTACCATATTTTCTTCATCCACTCACCTACTGACAAGCATTTAGCTGTTTCTATATCTTGGAACATTTAATAATGTTGTCACATAAATAAGATTTCTTTGTCTCTATACTCCCATTTTCTTCCCAAATATTTCATACAATCCAGACTAATTGCTCTAAAACAATGGTTATTAACTTCCCATTGAATAAAATCAAAATGACTAAATCTACTGTTCAAATACTTTTCTAAAGCAAAGTGTATCCAATTGTCTGGTTGACCAAAATCAAGAGACAGGACTTCAACACAACTATTAACATTTTTATAATATATATTTGCCTTATTCATTTATATATTTTTATTTAAATTCACTCATATGCAATAATTTTCCTAAAATAAATATTCTTTTTTATTACATTATTACAAGTTTCAAATAAAGTTTTATTCAAAACACCTTTATGTATATTCTAAAATAGTAACACAATTGTAATGCTAACAGGAAGAGGAGGAATTGTTGTATTTATTATCATTTTGTACAATTACCTTGTGTAATGTGTTCCACATGCAGAATTGTATATTTGTTCTATCTATTTACATTCTGTACTTTATTGCTGTGTACAAACTATCCTACATCTTAAGTGTTTTCTGCTCCTGTCTTCCATGGAATGGCCCATCTCCAACATTTTTGCTCTAAAATCCAAGTAGGAAGTGATTTCCTGCTTGGATGCCTGGAACTAATTATATTAAGATATATTTGAAAATAAATCCTTTTGTAAATTTTTTGTACATTCATTTAAACATTAATTGTATGTATTTATAAGCTTATTATATAATAATACACTCTCATTGGACAAGAATGTATTTAAAAACTAGTATTCTTGTTACCATTTACACCAGGCATAATTTTCAATGTTAGGACTTAGAATAAAGTACAATTTTTAAAAACAACCATTGTAGGATATAAAAAATATTTTTTAATGTGTGTATAACAACAAATTATTATGGTTGGCAAAACAAATTATACATATACATCCTATTATTTCCTAAATGTTTACTGCATACTTGCTATATATCTATGATAGAAGCAGATTATTTTTATGGTAGGGAAATATTTACTTATACTTTAAATTAAAAGTATGCAAATTTATATTTTATGTATGTTAAATATCGTATTTTATACTCAGAGCTAGTGTACTAGCCCCAGAATACTTAAAAACATATTATAAATTTTATGCTTTCTTAGTTTTATAAATACTTTCTTAGTTTACAAACTATTCATCCTCCTGTGTCAGTGAAAATTGTCCTGTGTCAGATATTAAGTTGTCAATTGGTATCATTAGGGTTTAAGGTCTTATTATTGATAAATTCTTGTCAGAATTTATATCTGGACTTTTCTTTTTGAGGTTGTTTGTTTGTTTGTTGTGTACCAGGAATTGAACCCAGGAACACTTTACCACCGAGTCATATCCCCAGTCCTTTTACATTAAGTTGCTTAAGACCTTGCTAAGTTTCTGTGGCTGGCTTTGAACTTGTGATGGCTCCTGAACCACTAGGATTATAGGCATGTGCCACCATGCTATTCTTGAGGGATATTTTTGAGTAATCATTTCTCTTCTCAGTGCCCAATCCTTTGTTATTTTTTTCTTTTTTTCCACCTCACAATAAAAGGCATTTTCTACAGCATGGATAGACCTGTAGGATATAGTCTGATTGCAAAACAACTTATACATATACATATATTATAAAAAGAAAAAATCAGCGAAGCATAAGAGAACAAATACCACATGATCTCACTCATATGGAGTAGAAAGGGGAGAGGAGAGATCTGTCAATGGACATAATGTTTTTGTTTGATCAGAGGAATAAGGTATGATGCTTTCTGGCACAGAAGGGTGAATACAACTAAGAATAATGTATTATGTATCTCAAAATAGGTAGAAGAGTATTTATTGGAGTGTACTCAATAAAAATGGAAAGTTTAATGTGAGGGGTTTGCTAATTATACTGAATTGACCACTACTCAATGCATATATTTATCAAAACATCCCATTTTACTCAGTAAATATATTCAAATATTATGTGTCACAATTTTTTATTTGAAAAATATCCTCTCTATTTGTTCATTCTGGTCTTGACTTAATTTATTTTGAACAGAACTATAATAGTAATTGATTGTTTTTGCTTAATATTACTTTTTTACCCTGAGTTTTAAAACAGTATTGGACAAGCACAAATACATTACTGAATGGTAAAGACAAAAATAAAATTTAAATAATTGAAGTCATTTAAAAATAGAACAGATTTTCTAAAGTCTGGATTTTGAGTAAAAATGTTTGGTCAGAGTATTAAAAACCTCACACTCTGGAATTACCAGCAAATTCCTTTTGATGGGCAGAGACTACACAGAGTACTATGCTGAAAGTCACAAGGTCATGCTGGGCATCTCAGCATAATGCTGAGATCAATTGACAATGCCAGCAAAGGACACCTGAGGGACAAGTGGCAGTATGTTATATATGGCCACTCTGTTTTAGATATTATTTGTTTTCAATTAATTATGTAATCCCCACAATCTAGAATTTTGTACACTTAACTGCTTTTTTCTTAACTTGCTTAAATCTCTACAAACCTGTAAATGTTACATAAGATAAATTATGTACATTTTATTCATTTTTGCAATGATTATAAAGTGCAGTGTATAATACACATGTTGATTTTAAAAAATCTAAAATACAAAAGAACAAAATATTAATTTCACTTTGTAAATTGTTATGAACAAAAAGAGCCTTATGAGGTATATTATATATTTACCTAAGAAGAACATATATCACACACACATATGTATATAGATATGTTTTAATCATTACAACCTAATAAAATGTTTTCAGAGATTATCTGTGAATTGCTAGTATATTTTTATTATTTAAATTGAGTTGCAAAATGACAAGTGAAACTTCCCAATACCAAAGCTTTTAACATTGGTTTTAGAGATAGTCCTATATAACTTAATTATTGCTGCAACATTTATAAAGTCAAGGACTTGTAAAGTATATGAAGTAATGAATATTCATGTTGCATAGATTGTAATGGAAATGCTTACAGAACTCCACCTCCTTTCTAATATATTCCAGTCACATTGTGTTCTCTCCGGAATGTCTTTTTTTTTTCTTATTGCCTCATACAGTATCAGTTTATTCATAAATTTACTGAAGCATAGAAATGAATGCTGGAACCTGAACTGTTAATGATATATGGCTATGAAGGATTAAGACAAAATCTTTTGTATCAATTGTGGAATCTTACCTTGTTTTAGGAATATACTCCCTCTTTATGAGAGAAGACAGAAATAATTTCTTTCATTCACAAATGCAGCTATCTTTAATTCTGATTTTTTTGGAAAATTCTTAAACATATAACAGCCAGTCCTATTCATTTATATGTTGTCTATATACTGATTATGCACTGCAGTGGTACAATTGAGTTGTGGTTACAGAGATCCTGTGGTGCAGGTAAGAGAGATTATATATTGCATTTATGTAAATGCAATCTACACATAAAACTACAGCCAGTGCCATTTTATTTGTTTATTTCTGTGTTAAACAAAGGTATCAAGATTTTAATCTTGTGATTAAGATGAATTCATTAATTTTCATGGTTTTTTTTACTATCTAAAATATAACCAAATGTTATGTATGTGACAATTTCTGATAAACTAGTAAAAGACAATTCTTCATCATTATTGACAATGAATAAGAGACTATTGTATGTTAGAATAAATTTCCTATGAGTGGTTTTACAACTTTTATTCTATTAGAATATATGGAATGATGAGAATTCTGGTAAAGCTGCAAAACAGACAAATTTTGATCATACAGAAACCGTTATCTTTAAAGTAGTTTTTGTATGATTTGAAAATGCTTTAATATTTTCTATATTCTTCAGTTTTATGGTAATATAGCATATTAATCTCTAGAGAAAGTAGATATTTATAATGATGATATATTTATCAAGAATTTAAAAAAAAGTATTTCTACTTAACAAGAATGGAATCAAGTTATGAGCTCTGTTGGAGAATTAAAAGATGACACAAAATATTTAAAATATATTTATAGTATTTAGGTGATATAGTCTGCTAGTAATGATTTCATTGAGAATTCAAATGCATTAATGATCTGTTCATACCACTCTCAGGTTTGTCTTCTATGAAGCAATTAAAAATGTATGTTAAATATACAGCACAGTCTTGAAATGACATTGTTATTATTCAATTTTGTAACAACTCAAAAAGTGAAACATAATAAATGTTACAGTAGATTATTTAATTAAACTTTTGCAGAAATTATAAAGATTTTGAAATTTAGTATATCTTACCCTTACATCTAAGTATGTAATTTTGTTGTTTGTTTTTTAACATGTCAGTAAATTCATTTTGTTGATTCACTACTGAGAATCTTGTGAGCTTCATTTTGCAAGCCTGGAGGTCAACACTTGGTTGTAGAATTCCTAGACACGCTTATTATTGTCATTTTTATAACCAGCAGCAATAAGGAAGACAAGTTCTTTCTCAGCTTATAAAATGTCAAGTGGGTTATTGTTGAAGTGAATATTTTCCACCATAAATTAAAGTTTAAAAATGGTTATAAAATGTTTCAATTAGAAGATATTTATCATGCATCCACCTGCAAACAGCAGGACATTTTATGTGATGAATTGTTTTTCAGGGTCTGATATAGTTGTATAACTTATGCAGCATTTAAGCATTTGGTTCTTTTATTGTTGATGCTTAAGATTTTTATCCTGAGTTATATGGCATGAGATTCAAACTGTACCTAGAAGGTTACGACACTACCCTTTCTTTCTCTCTACCAAAGTGATGATCCAGGTAATTTCAAAATAACATCTTTTCCTCCAGACAGAAAAATTGCCGCTAAAATGAAAGAAAAGCAGGCTTGAAAGTACTTTCAAAAATGCTTAGATCCACCTGTAAAAGTTTATTCAAATAACCAGAGCCCATTTTTCTCACTCAAACAGGAACATATTTAAAAAAACAAGCCCCTCATCACACTTTATGGCACTCTTTTGTCTTCCTTTTATGTTTTTTTGTCAGTTTTCTTTGATGGAAAAAAATAAAAAGAAGTCCTCCAAACATGCAAGACTTTTTGAAGTAGAGAGATCTAGTAGTATTATAACCATTTTGTTCGAATATAAACTTGAGTCAGACATTTGACCAAATGTCAATTATTAAAGAAAAAATTCTGAAGTTCAAATCTCCATATTCATATTCTAGTGGAATTTCTCAAAAAACGGTAAGAGTTCAGGTGTTTCCATTTGTGACAGGCACTAGTAAGGGAAGTTCAGACTGCGCCTCACCTAGCCCACCCACAATCACATTGTAACAAGCCAGTCTCTGTTTCCTCCCCTCCCTCAAGCCTGATTTGGTTTAATTTTCCTGGACCACTTTTCCTTCTGTTTTTTTTCCTGTAAGACTCACGTGAGTAAAATGAACCTCTCATGCCTTCTTAGTTCATGTGTGCCATCATTCATCTCTATGTTCAACCAAGGTTTTGATGTGGAAGGAGTTTTTTTTCCCCTCCTTGGAAGATTACCCTGCCTGAAAAAAAAAAATTAAAAATCAAAAGGGCTGGAGATGTAGCTCAGTAGTAAACAACTGTGGTTCAATCCTCAGCACCCCTCCCACTCAAAAATATGAATATACCTAAATTCAGTTTACTTTTATAAAACTGTTACATGCAAATCTCTACAAACACACACACAAACACACACACACACACACACACACACACACACACACACTTCCTGTATCATTGCTTCTGCTGGGCATTCCTCTCCTATATTTGCATTTGCTTCTTGACAGCACATATTCCTTTCATACCTATTGTCTTTTCCCTGTGTTGTTTTAGAAAATATATGACAGCATACTTTTCTTGGTTTACTTGCTGTAAGAAAAATTGTTACACAGGAACATATGGATTTTTATTTTTAATTAATCATTAAATTAGGACACGGTTTGGCAAACTTTGTAAAGAGTGATGTTAGTGAATATTTTAGGTATATGGGCCATATCATCTCTCTAACCAGTATTCAGCTACATGATTGTAATACAAAAGCTACCATGAACAATCTACAAAGAAGAATGCAGAGCTGTGTTCCAATAAAATTGATTCAAAAACAAACAAGGTACGTGCCGTTTATGGTCAGTAGGATACAGTATGCTACCCCTTCTTTCATGACAATGAAATTTACTAAAACGTGGGAGTGAGCAAATACAGGACAAAAAATAAAGTGTCACTCAGTATCAATTTATTTTTACATGTTCAGGCTTCCACTCTTGAGAAAGCAAATGAGAGATAGACTAGATAATAACTGTATACACGTTAAAAATAAGTGAAGAATTGGTCTTTATCTTGTTCAATACTATGTTCCGAATAAGTTAAACATATGCTAGGCATTAATAACTGTATTAATTAAATAAAGTGCAAATCTATCACTCATCTCTGAATACATCGTATCTATCTTAAACGCACACATTTAGTACTTGAAATGAAAAAGTCTTCAGTGGAAGTAACACAGAATATTATCCAGCCAAAAAAATTATGAATTAAAGAGTCTAGTTTTCAAGTGTATTTTAACCATGAACTGATCCATGAAACAAATGAAAATACAAATGACTGTGAACTGATGTTCTAAATAAATAGATCTAGGAACCTAATTTTCTTGTTCAAATAAATATTGTCCTTTATAATTCTAAACACATTTATGGTTTCTAAGAAAAATGCACTCATTTTAGCAGATTTAGAACATCATTTTGTAACTGTAATAACACATTCCATTGAGCAATTCTAAAATAACTGTAAAGCCTTGCTAGTTAAATATGTTTGGCTTTGGTTCATGCCCAATAGCACATCCAAGAGATTAAATCTCAAATAAAACAAGCCAAAGGCCTCCAAATGATCTTAAGACAGCTGCTTACTCTTCTGTTGGTTGTTAGTCTCCCCCACCCCAAAAAAATTCATTTGGATCTAAACTTGATCTTGGAATGTTTGCTTTTGATATTTAATCCCAGGGATGTGATAATCTTTATGAAGAATTTTCAATCAGAGCATTGATCCTCCTTATCTTTGATATTAAATATACTCTGTATTTCTCCAAAGAAAGAAGAATGTTACCTACACAAATTTATGGAAATTGTGTGCATATATAAATAATATGGAGAAGGGGCTGGGGATGTGGCTCAAGCAGTAGCGCGCTCGCCTGGCATGCGTGCGGCCCGGGTTCGATCCTCAGCACCACATACCAACAAAGATGTTGTGTCCGCCGAGAACTAAAAAATAAATATTAAAAATTCTCTCTCTCTCTCTCTCCTCTCTCACTCTCTCTTTAAAAAAAAAGAATATGGAGAAGGGTTTCTTATAATAAGTGGCCATTTATATCCTGGACATTGATCCCAAGAGGATCAAAGGGCAAAAGATATGAGAATGATGCCTATATTCATAGAGCTTTGAGTTAAAGAAAAATACAAATAATATGTAGATAATTATAACCTATGGTGTGCTAATACTTTGATACTTGAATAAGTTTGTTGTGTATTTGTGTGTATATACAATTTTTTCTTTCTATTCAGTAATCATCATTCTTTCCTTTGAGAGAAAAGAATAAAAGAAAAATAAAACAGAAAATAGCCTTAATATATTTTTTGTCCTTTTATTTTAAAGTCCTTAGAGAATTTGAGTGTTTCAGGTATGTTCATGAAAGATGACTCGTACTCATTGCAAAAGTCTTTGACAGAAGCACTGTGTGGATTTTACACCAGCAGCTCTATTACAAAAATGTAACTACTCTGATTCCAAGGGAGAAAAGGTTTTAAGCTGACTGCCCAAACTACTCAGGTGATGTCAAGAGCCTTAAGAGAAGATGAATATATGATTATATCTGGGCAGATGGGTCTCAGGTCCATTCTTACAGAATTTCTGTTCTTAAATTAAGCAAAGAAGAAAACAAGTATTATGGCATGCTGTGACTAACGCTCAATGGAATATTGTACAGCTTAGCTATTTCCTTGAATAACTGATGTCCCCTACAAATCCCATCATAGTCAAGAGGCTGGTCCTCTGCATCAGTCTTTAGTGGAAGGAAAGAGGAAAATCCAATAAAAGTTTTCACTCTGCTATTGAAAGGAAATGAAATTAAATCAACTTATAAAACATTATAAGATATCTGATTTTGAGCTCATATTTTCCAGAAATGTAACAAGTGCTCTGGTGTATGAAGTATAGAATATATTAAGGTCACATGATTAGCAACTGGAATGACAATTAGGAATCAGGAAACATGAAGTATAGGATTCAGTAATTGAATATATATAGATGATTCTTGTTTAAATAAAATGTGAGAAAAATTAAAGTATATTTTGTGGGGACTCCCCTCCAAAAAAATTTGTATTATAGACAGCACCAAGATATATGAATATATGTGAGATTAAAGTTTGTAAGTGTTTGGCATAGAAGTATGAAAAATCCCAGGAAAATTTTGATTGAGCAAAGTAAGGGGCAAAATACAAGAACACAAGGTGACTCCTGGGTTTGAAGGCATGAGCAGGTGGACAGGCTTTACTGTGAGTGAGCAGTCAGACCCTATTGAAAGAAACTCAGGATGAAGTTTTGTCTCAGGCCAAAATAAAAAATGTTTTAAGTGGAGCACTGGGGCTAACAATGTCAAAATATGTTAAGAGATCAATTATTGTAAAAAAGTAAATGTCTCATATTCTATATATACAGTTGTATATGTATGTATTCTAGCTGTATACACACACACACTCGCACACACAAATAGATAGTTAGGTAGATTGTTTGACTTGTTTTCATCTCAGGTTTTGACTCCTAACTCCAGCCTACCTTGTCAGATCATAGGTCGGTTTATAATACTCAACTTATTGCAGAGAGGACCTGCTCTGTACCCTGGTTAGATGATTCCTTCACAAGAGGCTAAGAAGAATCTAACCATATAGACCTTGCTATGGTTCCCCACTCAGTCTATTGGGAATTATGCCTGTGAAGTGAAGTCTCCATGTAATTCCGAAGAGCAGAATTTGGGGAGTTTTCAAAGAGCTGAACACATGGTGACTCCTGGAGTGTGGCTTGGCTGGAGAGGTCACAGAACCTCCCCACTTCTTCCCCCATACCTGGCCCCAGTATATTTTCATCTATATTCTTTGTAGTATCCTCTGCAATAAATCATCACACATAAGCTTGTGGGGGTGTTTTTGAATTCTGTGAGCCACTAGAGCAAATTAATCAACACCAAGGAAGGGGTTGTGGGAACCCCAACTTTCAGTTGGGATCCATCAAAAGCACACAGGTAAAAATAATCAGGGGGTTGCAACTGCCCTGGGTTCAATCTCCAGAAGTGCAAAAAATAAATAATAATAATAAACTAAATAGTAAAATAAATAGCTAAATAAAAAATAGATACATAAAATAGTGTGTATGGGAGAGAGAGACAGGAAGACTGAGCCTTCACCACATGAGATCACTAGGTAGAGAGTTATCAATCAAGTTGTATTAAAAGACACTGGATGGTATTTGCCACAAAATTAATTGCTTCCTTTCTCATGGGGAGAAATCCTCAACACATTTGATGTCAGAATTAATCTTCATTGAAAATGCGTAGAAAGAAAACTGAGTCTGAACTGGAGTTGTTTTTTCTTTCTATAATTTTAAATTCTAAAAGTCTTATATTGTATGAGATTTAAAAATCACTGCCATATGTATAAGATATTAGGGCAGCTAAGAAGAAGACATGTTCTACTATTAAAAGTCAATGATTTTCAAGCTTATAATGCCCTAAAATGTTGTGGCCTCATTCATCTCTTATGATCCTCCCTTCTTCTTTTCTTGAGCTATTTTGGTATCCATACTCTTTTTAAAAATATATAAAACATACTTTTTTCCTAAGGATTTTGTACTTTTTGTTCCATCCATTTAAAACGTTCTCCCCAAATATATCAGTTGGTATAAACTTACATGCTTCGTTTATACTTTCACCCAATTTTCACTCAATGTCCATTTTTAATACAAACTCTAACTACTGAATTTCTTAATCTTCATTTTAGGAGGCACTTAAAATGTACCATATACATCTAATTTTTCATGTACTTCTTGCTAGATTGATCAAAGATAACTGGAAGCTACAACTTTGTGTCCTTTGTTTACTGTTGAAATTATATCCCAAACTGTACCGCCAAGTATGTAGCCACTAGCCATATATGACTATTGGAATTAAAATCAAATTAATTAAGAATAGTACAATAAAAAGTGTAGTTTCTTTGTCATACTAATCATATTTCAAATATTTAATTGTCAAATGTAATTAATATCTGACAATTGGGAGGAATATGCCCACCACAGAAAAAAGTTCTGTTGATCTTGTTGGTCAAGAACAATGCACCTATAGAGATGGTGCTTCATGATGGTGACTGAGCAAATCATACTTCTTTTTGGTTGGTTATACCCAAGGTGATTACCATCTGAGGAAATTACCATCAACCATTTTCTTTTTTTTCTTTTTTTTATTTATTTTTTATTGGTTGTTCAAAACATTACAAAGCTCTTGACATATCACATTTCAAACATTAGATTCAACCATTTTCAATACAGAAGTATCTCCCTGCTTCTTCATGAATGTGTGAATGACAATAAATGTGATATCATCAAAATATATCTGGATTACTTATACCAAAATTAATTGTATCATTTTAATTGTTATAATTTCAAACATATGTCTTTGAACATTGTTAAGAGTAAGGCCCCTGAACAAAATATTCAGGCCCCTGAACAAAATATATTTATTTTGCTCTCTTTGTGTTAATAGATGCCCAAACACATGTGTCCATGTGCAGGCGCTCAAGCACAAACACACACACACACACACACATTTTCTCATATTAATGAAGTATAAAAAATATAGTAGTAGTGAGATGTAAAATTTACAAATATGGCTAGAAAAAAATTATAAAGAATTTTCTAGCTGAAAATGAATGCTTCAGTTTATCTTAGTGCATTTCCATTATGGTTTAGAGTCTCACTTTGTAAAAGTTAAGTAAGACAGCTTTGCCCATTTTCAAAAAACTTACATCTTTAGCTGCATCAAAGCAGACTTATACAGACTAAAACATTTGCCAATGTTTACATTTTATTCAGTTCTGTATACATCCATTTATTCAAATCCCATCTTATCTAGGAAATCATAATCTCTTCCAGATCAGGTACAAGTTTGCTTTCTTTGCTATAAACCGTGGATGTACTATATTTTCTCACAGCAGGGAAGCACTACAATTGCATTTACAAATAGATGGCAGGATATTATCACAAGTTTTTTCCTTCCTTGTTATTAGCTAGTTTTACTATTTTTCATAAATATAAAATAAGTGCAATAAACACAGGTAGAAAAAAATAGTTAATAATCTGATACCCTTATTTCTCTCTTTTATTGTGAACATTTTTCTTTATAAGAATAAGCCAGGGATTACACTCTGTGTAGAAAGAAAATGCTCCATTCATTCATATACTTACTATTCTGCAGTTTTAGGAGAATGAAATCAAGGCAACATGAATCAAATAATATTAAAATTGAATGTTTAGAACATTGCCCAGCATATACTAAGTCCTTGGTATTTGCTATATTACTTTTTTATTTACCAACTTTTTACCTTATTCATTACCTAAGTTTGTTAACATACTTAGTTCTGCTATATGATGAGCATATAATGTTTTTCACACTTTAAGAATGCTAAATTAGCAAGGTGTAGTGGTGTATACTTGTAATCCCAGAGACTTGGGAAGCTGAGACAGACAGAAATTTGAAGCTAGCCTGGGAAACCTAGTGAGAGTCCATCTCAAAATAAAAAATAAAACATGAAAAATACTAGGAATAAACCCAGTATGAAAAAAATTATAATTACTATAATGAATTCTAATAATATTTAGAATCTATATAATTCATTGTAAATTATAACTTTTGAAATAACTGGTAAAATAATCCCCACATTTTGTGTAAAGTTCTAATTTTCTTCCTAAGAATAAACCTAATATACTTAAAATATATGACTTAGAGAGACTGTATGTCAATGAATGCCTCTTTTTTTTTTTTAGAGGGGGGTTGATTAAATGTATCTGGGAACTAATGAATAGTCCTGTTATCACTCATTTGACTTAGTCCAACTTGTTGTCTACTAAAAAGGTTTTGTATAAACGTACATAAAGTAATGGTCCTATCATCTCTTGACTTGATCACATCATGCACTATATCATATCTTTTCTTTATTTTATATAAAGGGATGGGGGTAATTAAAAGGAACTTCCTATACATATATAGTTATAGTATGCATATGGTGATAGGTTATAAAATATTTAAATGATCTATGGTGAGGGAAGCTTTGGTTTTTACACATAACTGAAATTTTATAGTATTTACCAATATTCTCATACGGATTTATCCCTGGGAAAATTGTTTTGTCATATATAAACTAATAAAATAAAATTTTCATTATCACACAGTGGTACATTCCAGCAAGGTAGACATCATTGTCTATGAACAGCTTTCTTGTCCTTTTAATGTGAGGCATTGCCCTTGTAGTCTATATTAAGTGAGTGAAAATGTAGCAGATGACATCTGACAATTACTGTGAATTTTAAATAAAGACTCCTAAATTTTAAGGTAGATCACATGATTATTGAATATAATCAGTTCAATGTTTTGCTCAAATGTCATTGAAAAATATACATGAATGGAGAAATGTGTTCAAACTTAGCATTTATTTATTATCACATTTTTGACAATGTCATATTTCATTGCTTTGAATCATCCCTGTGTGATAATAACTAAAAAAATATGGATAACATTAAGCACAAGAACCACGAGAACAACTAAAGCAAGTAAGAACTGTTAGAAGGTATGAGTACTTGCATACCCAAGATTTCAGAAGGCAAAGAAACCCAGAAAAATGAGCTTGACTTTTAGAACTGCTTTTCTGTGAAATAATATGTTACTTTGAAAGCTTTGGAGAATCTGAGCAGATAATTGCAGTCTCCCAGGGATGGAAGTATAAAACTTAACAGCTGAAGACCTCAGGAATAGATCCAAGGTGTTCAGCCAGGTCTCCAAAGGGCTATGCAAGAGCAGTAAGGGTTGCATGGAATGACTTAACAAGGAATAAAATGCAATGTCAAATCAGCCCCAGAAAATTATCTGAGTAAAAGTAAGATAAAAAAATTAATGATTAAACTTACTGGAAATAGTTAAGGAATAATTGACATTTTTAAGTATCTATTAAGTAATTACAATGAAAATTAGAAAATATTTTTGGTAAAGTGAGAGTCAGTATATGACATATCAGTGTTCATAGATTGCTGAATAAGGAGTGATAAGAGGAAACTGATAGCCTCAAAGACACACAACAAAATCAGAAAGGTTAAAAATGACAATGGTTTAATAATACATATTAAGGTATCACAAATGTTACAAATTAAACACAAAGACAGAAAAATAAAAACAATGATATTATATTAGGGAAGAAATTAATAATGGATTTCTGCTTCAGTGAACTTTGTGTCACTGTGACTGAAAGACTGAACAAGGTAGAGGATGAAAAAGTGGATTTGACTCACAGTTTCAGAGCTTCAGCCACAGTAGGTTAACTCCATACCTCTGAGTCCAAAGTGAGGCAGAAAGTCATACAGAAGAACACAACAGAGGAAAGCAGCTCAGAAAAGGCACCCAGCAAGCAGAGAGAGACCTCTGCTCACCAAGGATAAAATATAAACCACAAAGTCATACCCCAGTGTTCCATCTCCTTTACATGTCAAGTTACCACTAAGTTAATCCATATTAGTGGATTAATCCACTGAATAGTTTACAACTCTCACAATTCAACCATTTCATCCCTGAATACTCTTGCATTGTCTCACGTATGAGCTTTTGAGAGACACCTATATTCAAACCATAACAATTACCAACATAAAATATAATCCAGAAACTTTATTTGATGCTTGGAAAGGAACCATTATAATTAATAAACTCCATAAAACACCATCAAAAAAATAAAAGGTAAAAATGATGACTATTATGTAAAATAAAAGAATAATCACTAAAATATTTAACCATTCAAAAGAAAAATAGTAGAACAGTATAAAAACCTTATGCTAATAAACTCAATGATAAGGCATTTATAAACTATGTGAAACATACAAATTCCAACACACAAAAGAAAATTTGAAAAAACTACTTATGTATTTATTTAAAATTGTCATTTAGAAAAATTTAAGATTCAGATGTCCAAAATGTTGAATTGTCCTAATAATTTAAGGAAAAGACAATATATAACCTACATATTTTTTTCAAAAAAATAAAGAAAAAATATTTACCATATTGTCTTACTAGTATAACTGATATAAAAATCTAACATTATAAATAAAATAATTCCACCTAATTATTCTTATAAGCAGAGATGCAAATATAAACCAAATCAAACCAGTAACATACAAAAGTTTAATACCTCACAGCCAACTTGTACTTATTCCTGGTATACAGATTTGTATTAAGATTTGGAAATAAATATTGTCCATAACTTCAACAAAATCTGAAGGAAAAAAGTAAAACATACCATCTTTCCATTAAAAACAAAACCCAGGTCATAAGATACAATACAAATGACTGGTTTAAGAAAAATAAGTTTACAAAATCAAAATAAACTGATAAAGGCTATCTATTTAATAGTTGGACCAAACATTATGCTTATATGAAAAAAATGTCTTTTAAACTCAGGAGCAAGAAATCTTCCCTATGAGGTGGGAGGTTGTAATTGTTGCAATAGGTTACAATTTTAAATATCAAATATGCAAGTATGCCAGTTACTGAGCTTTTTTCTCTGGCTTAAACTATTGTTTATTCTTTTTTTTGTGATTCTGGGTTTGGGAGAAGAAAATAAATAACATTGGTCATTTACCTATAAAATGGTCTCTACAAAGAGAATGAAAAATAGGAGGGTATCGCTAGAAAGTACTTGTTCTGTTCCTGTATTTATTTATTTATTGATTGATTGATTGATTGATTGATTGATTGATTGGTAGTGGGGACTGAACTCAGGGACACTTGGTCACTGAGCCACATCTCAGCTCTATTTTGTATTATATTTAGAGACAGAGCTTCACTGAGTTGCTCAGTGCTTTGCAGTTACCATGGTTGGCTTGGAACTCACCATCCTCCTGCCTCAGCCTTCAGAGCCGCTGGGATTACAGGTGTCTGCCACCATGCCTCCCTTGTTCCTGTGTACCTTCTATGGGCTCCTGACTTCTTTCATGCTTTAAATGCTTCTTCATCCAAAGAGCAATAGTTCATTCCTGAATCCAATATGCATTTTTTTTTTTTAGAATTTTCGGTCCTTGTCTAATCATATTCCCCATCAAACAGATCAGCAATAAGTACTCCAAGTTATAGAGCCCTTCTCTGAACTCAGAGGTACTAGAATCAGAAGAACAGTTTCCTACTTAGAAACTTGAATTACTGTTCCATTTGACCCCTCTTCTAAATTATACTAACTCTTCACTTCAATCCCCCAAGCATAGGTGCCATAAGAAGGGGATAGCTGATGGTTTTCATTTGCTACCTCTGTGATTCCTTAGTTTTCCTGTCTTTTCAGTTACTTGACAACTTTTATATGTTAATAAAATACATCTATACAAAATTATCTGTTAAAAAAAGTGGTGTGGTTTCTGTGTCTTGATTAGTTCCTGACTGGTATAGGAATGTTGAAACAAAAATTAAAATGACACATAGCTAATATTCACAATGTTCACCACTGTATGCTTGAAATCCAAAAATAATCCATAAAAATCACTGTAAAAATTAATAGTTTAATTTAGAAAGTTTGCCAAGTAAAAATTCAAAATACAAAAATCAATAATAGAAGTCACAGAATAAAAAAAAATATTGGGATAAATCTCAAAAGATATGCTCATTCCTGCTACACAGGGAAATTTTTAAGGGAAACATAATATTTAAAGGAAAGGTTATACAACATTCACAAATTATAGCAGTAAATATTGTGATATTAGTTCTTCCTATGTTTTTCCCTCTTTTCTAGGTCTGTATTTGAGTGTTAGGATTTCACCTGGTTTAAAGTATGTGGGTTTTGTGTGATAGATAAATTTTAGGGTTTTTTTTTTTTTTTTTTTTTTTTTTTTTTGTGTGTGTGTGTGTATGTGAGTTGCTGGGGATTGAGCCAAGGGCATTCGAGGCAAGCATTCTACCAACTGAGCTACATCCCCAGCTGAAGGTCCAGTTTTTGATAACACATTCACATAACTTATATGAAACACAGATTGTTGCCCAAATCCACATCCTCCTTTTGTGTCTGGAAGATCTCTGTTTTTTTCCTTAATGTACAGTCCACTGAGCATGCATTTCTCCTCTGCAACTTTGCTAATTTCTTATAGTACAAACCTGCAGAATCATGATACAGATACCCTTTCCTCTAGACCCAGAGATATCTTATTCTTTGCCTGTCAGTCCTCTAACTTAGAGGATGCTCTTTTCACCATAAGGAGTAATATTACTCCATCAAGGCAATCCCTGTGGTCTGGATGCACTCTTCTGACATGTTTTCCACATACTCTGTGAGCACTCCCAGCCATACATGAAAGAAAAACTCTCCACAGGCCAAGGAATTTGAGAATATGCTCTTTCTTCACATGTAACTAAGAACATTTTAAAGATGCAAGATGAAGAAAAATAAAGACGTTATAATTGAAACTATCAGATTGACAAATATCTGTACACAAATTGAGGATTTTGCAAATGTGTTTAAACCTTGGGAGTTGAGACATACCTTCCCTTTTACTTATATCTGGCAAATCTTATGCATGCAGACAAAGGACTCCTAGAATACTCAGCAACACAGCTCGCAAGTCCATCCTTATGTTAGTATTCTTGACTGTATTTCTTTGAAAAAACTCAAAGGAGTTTTTATATACTTTGTCAAATATATTTTATTAAATTTGTGTATGTTACCATTTTTCTCATTTTATCATTCAGAATATGAGACTTTTTTACTACTTAAGAAAAGAAAAGGAAACTGAAACAAAATAAAGAAAACAAAAATCAGTTTTAGCCAGCTAGGGGAAGAATATAGATCTTAAGATAATACATTGATGTTGTTTTCACATTTTAGATTTCAAACCTAAATCTCACAAGGAGCTTAACTCAAAGCTCAGAAAAGATACAGATTTTTAAAAATAACTTCTAATTACCTGACCTACACTACCCTAGCCACTCTCTAGAGAAACCAATATGTTCATAGAATTCCTGGAAACATTAATAACGATAGATATATGTTGTGATATAATTAAGAAAATAAGATATTTTTTAAAAATCTCTTTTTTCACTCTTTCTTTTGTCTCCTACAAAGAAAGACTAAAGAATGCCTTTAGATATCTCTTCTTTTTCATATGTACAATCACACTCAAAAATGACAGATAAGGAAATACAACTCCCAGAATAAACAAGAAATTCAATACATAGGTCATACATTCTAGGTCATGAAATTAGAAAGAGCTCACAGAATTCTGCTGAAAATTAAGTAGAGATCATACTTGAAGTACTCCAATTAGTATTTGAAAGCAGTTTTTATAAATACCAAGAATTGCTGTATTCTTTTTTGATGATCCATTAGAGAGGAAGATTGATAATAGAGATAGAAGGGAATCATTATTGAAAGAATCTAGATAAGATATCTTAGAGTGTTAGTAACATAGTTCGTTCATAGATACAAAGTACTTTTAAAATAGCAAATAAAATTTTTCAAATTATTATATTTGTTAAAATATTGTATTTATTTTTAGAACTATGACTATTGTATCCAATGAGTTAACATTAGTGAAATATAATTTATCAGAATGAAGTATTATTCATAATAGTCATAATAAAGTGGTAGGAATAGCAATATGATTTAGTAATATAATTTCTAAATAATAAGGGATTTAACAGTGATATGTGTACATGTCTCTGCTGTCACTGTTGATATTTGTGTAGGGTTCAAATAACATGGTGTTCAAATAATAACATGTCAAAAAACAGACCATTTGCAGATCCTCAATGAGAATATGAAAATTTTCAAGTGAACTTAAATGCTAATATAAATGAATTAAGATGGGTATTATCAGATAGCTATTATAATTATTATTGGATAAAATATTATTCATATAGGCAATATTTACTAAATTTAGGACAAAATTGAATGAGATTATTATTCTTAATATTAAGTAATTTATGCACTTTAAAATGTATCTTATTCAGTTTTACAAAGTGAACTATGTAGTTAATATGTTATAATCTTCATATTCGTTATCATTTAGATTTAGATAACATTTAGGTGTCTCCAAAAAGCTCATGTGAAAGATAATGCAAGAAAGGTTAGAGGTAAAACGGTTGATTTATGAGAGCCTTAATATATTCAGTGCATTAATACTCAGTGATATGGGTTAACTGGGTGATAACTAGGGACAGGTAGGGTATGGCTGGAGGAGGTAGGTCAGTGGAGGCTGCTTTGGAGATATATTTCAATCCTGGTGAGAAAAGCTCTCTTTCTTCCTTCTCTTGAGCTGTTTTCCTCCTCCATATCCCAAGATGTTCTGCCTCATCTCACAGGCCCAGAGCAATGCAGCTGACTGCCGATGAACTAGCCAAATAAACTTTTCTTCCTGTAAAAATGTTCTTGTTAGGTCTTTTTGTTACAGTTGTGAAAATATTGGCTAAGACATTATTATACATAGTTACTAAACAATTTACATTTTTTTCTCACCATGGACATAAGTTAATATAAACATTTTTCAATCAGTTTTTGGAGGTTCTTACTCTCTCAGCTATAGATAATGAGGCACAGAAACTAACCATAAGAATAATCACTGAACTTAAGGGATTTGATACCTTAAAATTTATTTCCACATAAATGAGTTCATTTGTTACTTTCAGAAACTTTGAATTTTTTTCTTATTCTCTTTTACACATGACCAAAAAAGAAAGAGATTGCTTAAGTCTGTACAGTTAGTAAGTGAAAATGTAGAAGTTTCAAATCTGGAAGTAAAAATTCAGATTTCATATTCTGTATGTACAACAAGAGTATTCTAAAAAGTCTATCTATGAACTGGGCATGGGGTGCACGACTGTAATCCCAGGAGCTCTGGAGGCTGAGGCAGGAGAATCGTGAGTTTAAAGCCAGCCTCAGCAGTTTAGCAAGGCCCTATGCAACTCAGTGAGACCCTGTCTCTGAATAAAATATTTAAAAAGGGATAGGGATATGGTTTAGTGGTTAAGCACCCCTGGGTTCAATCCCCAGTACAAAAAAAAGTCTATCTATAACTAAATAACATTTGTAAATTATACGACCATAATGACAGCAAGGACACATGATAAAGACAGTGTCAAACTTGTTTCTCTTCATTTGCTAGGCTTAGTGGAAAGAGAAAAGAGGGAGGGAAGTGGCAGAGAGAGATTCTTTCTTAGATAAAATTCTTCTTTCTAATGACTATGAAACTAATAGAAAACTGTAACATATCCCCAAAGTCCATAGTATTTAATTGTAAGTCTAATAATAAATCTTTCTCTCTCTCTCTTTTTAAATATTGGCCTAGTATTTCTGAAATTGGGGCATAGTGTGAACTCATAGTTTTTCCAATATCTTTATTTTAACCTAATTTCATTAAAAAATTACAAGTACTTCCACAATATTCATCTGTTACTTGCCTAAATATAAAGAGTATTTTATAGACATAATCATAATAGCAGTACCAGTTTTGAATTAAATTGGGATATATGCTTCTAAAGTATTATTTTTTTAAGCCATCAAATAAAAACTATCTGTGGAAGCAAGAGTAAAATTAGTGAAAAAAATGGAAGCATACCCCAGAAAAATAAAAGTGAAATCAATGGAGTTGAGAGAAACGGGGAGGAACTGAGGAATGAATCTGACCAAACTTTCCTATGTACATATATAAATACAGCATAGTGAATTCAAATTTTATGTATACTAGTAAAGCACCATTAAAAATATAAAACTAATAAATAAAAGATAGGCCAGTAGAATAAAGAAGGAAAAAGAAGGGAGAGAAAAGGAGGAGGAAAGAAGAGGTACTAAGTATTGTAATGGAGAAATGTAGCACATGTGATATGCCAAACTGAATCCCACCATCATGTATAACTATACTGCATTAAAAAAAATAGAAAAACTTTCTGGTCACACACATATTATGTGTTCTAAACTAGGGAGGTAAGAAGTAAAATAAATGATTCCAGATTTCAGTGATTTCGTTATGTGATTGGCAACATAAAATACTTTATGTACAATTATAGAAATTACAATGTAGTTTATAATTAAATTCTGACATATTTTATGAGAGACTTAGTGCTATTTGATTAGGAGATGAGGGATTCAAAGGAACCACATGTGATAGGGGAGGGCAAGGAACACTGACAGCTACTTCTGTGTAACAAAAGTGGATTTATGCAGGAATAAACATGAATTCAAATTTAGCTTGTCTCTGTCTTGATGTCTTGGTAAGATGAAACCAAGAGCATATCTAGGTAACTAATTGATGTAAAATGTATTTATATTTTCCAATACTTACTAAATTTCATTGGCAAGTCTTAAATTTTACATGGAGTAATATTTTATTTTAAAAATGCTTTATTTGAATGTGCAAGGATACTTCATTCAGTTTTACACATTAAGTAATTTTTCTGTAATGTAATGTGGGGCTTTTAAATTATTCCAGGTATGTGATTAATGGACCAAAAATTGAAAACTCCAAATTTTACAGTAGAAGATCTAATTTGGATATGAATATTAAATCACTTGGCCTTTCTAAGTATTTTCCTATAAAATAATACTATTGGCATACATTTGAGGTGCCAAAACTCCTCTGCTATTATGAAAATTGTAGAAATGTCATTTGTGAATCTCTGAACTTTGTAGTACCCATGAAAGATGCACAGAGCTAGTTTTAGTTGCCACTCTTCCTTATTCTCCTTGCAGATTTTTTTCTTAATTATCATAACTGAGCTATATTTAGCATTTAATGTGTGTCAAGCTATTTGAAAGTTTCATGTTTTATTTTCAGTAATGCTATTAGTTATCCATTACTATTCTAATTTTTCATACTATTGTCTGCATTCTACACAGAATGAAATTGCTACACAAAGCAATTAAACAATTTCACAAGATTATGCATGATTTGTGCCAGAGACAGGATTTGATTACTGCCCATTTAAGTATAAAACTTCAACAAAGAATCATTATGCCATAGCACCTCCCAGGATTTTGTGCCTGTAATATATATACTTTTATCATAATTTTTATTATTTATTTATTTATACAGAATCTCACTGTGTTGTCCAGTCTGAGCTTGACCAGTTGAGTTCAAGGGACAGTGCTGCCTCAATCTACTGAATAGTTGGGCTTGAAGGTATGTACCACCACATCCAGCTTATGTTTATCAAATTCAATTTAAGTTCATTTTTTTTGCAATTTTTGAATATGATAACATTGGTTGAAAGCATGTTCAAAAAATTGATTCTGATTATTTCGTGTAGGCTCTTTTTGTTAAATTAAAAGGCAGACACATTGTTGTTTCAATATCTGAAAATCTAATACAAGATGAATAATGTTAGAGCTCACCAAGCATTTCTGGACCACCAAAGCCTAAAGATAATTCATGTTTATGGCATGCTTTGTTTTCTGGGTCTATATGCACACACTTGAACCTCATAGATTGGTATTCCTTACTGTCTGTTTTTTTGCTTTGTTGAAATATAATCATCATATATACAACTACTTTTTAAAAGTCAATAGATGTAAGTCTAAATTTATATTTCTCATATTTCTTCATTTAAAGCCATATTCATATAAACATTAATTCCTAGGATATTCTTTTACATAATATTTCTTAATTTATACACACATAAGCAAACATATATGAAAGTAACCATACTTGCTTTATTTCTTCTATCACTGCATCTCATTCAACCTCTCCTGTTTTCTTCTAATGGCATTACAACCCATGACCCACATTATCAATTTAAATGTCCCTTCTGTACACTTTTCCTCATGCTCTTATTTGGGTATTTTTTGTACGCATATATTTCTAATATCCATAAACATATTCACAAACACATGCTAATATAGAGTGTTGTTGACCATTATTTGCCTTCCAAAAATGGAATGACATTACATATTATACAAATTTTTTTAATTTTATTTTACCCAATGTCATACTTCATGGAAATTCTTAATGTTAACTGACACTTAACATTAACTGACACGTTTGTACCATTTTGTAATATTTGTGTAATATCACATTGGGTGTTTCTCACAGAAACAGAGTTGTGATGAAAACATTACACTTATATTCTTAGTTATTTTTTTTTTAAATCTTTGTGAAAGCTTCCTGGGAATAAGACTGCTTGGATGAAGAGTTGGAATGTGTATCTCATTTTAATTGATGTTGTCAGATTGCTTTTTCAGAAATGTCACAACCTATATGCCAGCAATACATAAATGACTTCCCTTTCCTCTTATTCTTCAATGGGAATAAGAAAATTTTACTCTTTAAAATCTTTCCAAGTCAAGTTTTTTTCCAGAATCTTTCAGGACTTGTATCATTTTCCATCAATCCCATTTGAGTTAGATGAAGACTTGAAAATTTCTTCAGCTATAGGAAGTTACTTTTAAAAAAAATTGATTATTTTTAGTCATATATGACAGTAGAATCCATTTTGATATAAATAATTTCCCAAGCATGGAATATATCTTATTCTAGTTAGGACCTCATTCTTTTGGATCTACACAATGGTGGGATTCACTGTGGTGTATTGAAATATGTACATAGGAAAATTATGTCAGATTCATTCCACTGCATTTCCTTTTCTTGTCCTTCTTCCAATCCCTTCATTTCCCTTTTTCTAATCTACTGAACTTCTCTTCTTCCCCTTATCACCTTATTGTGGGTTAGCATCCATGTTATCAGTAAAAACATTTGACCTTTGGATGTTTGGGATTGGCTTATTTCACTTAGCATGATAATCTCCAGATCCATCCATTTACTGGCAAAGAACATAATTCTGTTCTTCTTTATGTCTGAGTAATATTCAACTGGGTATACAGACTATATTTTCCTTATACATTCATCTGTTGAAGGGAACCTAGGTTGACTCCACATCTTAGCTCTAATTATTTACTGTGTCTCTCTCCTTTATTGGCTTCCTTGACTCCTAAAATATTCATTTTTTTATATCTTTGCATTTATCACTTATTTTTATATGCTTTATTTTTTAACTTTCATTTATTTTGTGACTTTATATAATCTTATCACTTGATTTTCCATCCAACCACTTCATGTCTTTCTAGTAAATATATTATTTGCAAATGGGGGAAAATTTTTGTTTGTTTTTCTACAGTTTGAAGAAACTCTTTTTAATGAGCTATGCTTAAATCTTGGGTGTGCGTTTTCCTTCATCTGCCCATGTTATCATCTGGAGGTGGCTCTAGAGCTTCAATTTTTATAGATATGTTCTCATTTTTTTCTGATTATTTTCTCTGATGGCAGGAGCCTATTTTTTATTGTTTATTTACTATATTTGTCCTATTTCAGGTTTGATTTTACTTTAAAGAAATTACCATATTACCTCCAGGAATGGTGGTAATCACCTTTAATCCCAACACCTCAGAAAGCTGAGGTAGGAGGATCTTGAGTTCAAAGCCAGCCTCAGCAATTTAGCAAGGCCCTAAGCAACTTAGTGAGCCACTGTTTCAAAATGAATTATAAAAGCATGAAGATGTGGCTGAGAGATTAAGCACCCCTATATTCAATTCCTGGTACCCCCTCCCTAAAAAATGAAAGAAATTAATATATTGGATAAAAGTAATCTACCATGTGTAATTGTCCCCAGAGTTAATTCCTTAATCTTTTGTACCAAAGTACAGGTAACAACACTCCTGAATTTGCTGGTTATAATTTGCACACATTGTTATATAATTTTTATGAATAACTGATTATTCAGAAATATCATACATTTTTAAAAAATTATTATTCTTTTTAGTTATACATGACAGTAGAATATATTTCGCAAATTGTACATACACAGAATATAACTTAATCTAATTAGGATCCCATTCTTGTGGTTGTCTATGATGCAGAGTTACCCCAGTAGTATACTCAAATACAGGGCTAGGAAAGTTATGTCTGATTAATTCTACTGTAACTCCTATCACCCCTCCCTTCTTTCTTGCCTGTTTTTTTTTTTTTCTTCTTCATTTAGTAAGTCCCTGTGTGATTGTGAGGATTTTGCATTATAGATATCACTGTCAACTTTGTTTTCCAAAGTTGAGACTTAAGCATGTTGAAGTCTACTTTCAGTAATTTCAATCCTTTCATTAATTTTCACCATAATATTTTACAAGTGTAGAGTGTTTCAATGTTTTCCTAATACAGTATTATAATGAACATCTTCTACATGTTCCTTTGGGTGCATCCATGAGATTTTCTAGTGGGTTATAACTAGTATGACAATTGCTGAATTACATAATAAACGTTTTATTTACACTATATATCACCAATTAGTTATGACAAATTACACTTTTTTATATTTATTTTTTAGTTGTAGTTGGACATAATACCTTTATTTATTTATTTATTTTTATGTGGTGCTGAGGATCAAACCCAGGGCCTCACACACTCTCAGTGAGCACTCTACTGGTGAGCCACAACCCCAGCCTTACAAATTACACTTACTCTTACTGGCAGTGTGTGAGATGACTATTGTTCCACCTCACTGCCAATTCTTGCTTCCAGATTAATTTTTGGAAGTTTGATACTTAGGAAATATTGCATTTCATTTTAAATTTGAATTTTCTGATCACTAGTGAGGTTGATTATATTTTCCTATGATTTAAGACTATTGGGTTTGATTGTATCCTCTGTAAATTACTTATGCAATTTTATACACACATTCATAATGTGTGGAGATGCCTGAATCTATGTAATAGGACCTTAAATAATCTTTGTTGTTGTTATTAGCCTTTCCCTGAGATTTTCTTTAATCATTTTACAAGACTTTTGTGTCTTTACATTTTAGATTTGTCCCCTATGAACAGCTGTTTATACAATCTCTCCAGCAATATTTTAAAATGTTGCACATGAATAATTTTATATTACTCCTTAATTATTCATACGTAGAACTTTAGGCCTATTAAAGGAAATCAGGACCAACTTTGTATTGGTCTAAATTACAGTTTCCTTTTATTTTTCTTTCTTGGAACAGGAATTTGTGTAAACCAAGATCTTTCTGTTATGCTATTACAGTCCTTGCACTAGGAATATCGTATGATTGATGCCAAGCTTCTTATTTCATATATAGGGAATAAAGACATAGTAAACTTCTAGTTGATTCTTTCCAGTATTGTTAACATACTAATTTGGGAAAGAAATGCTGAATGAATCAAATTGCCATCATCAGAATTCTATAATTATGGCTTTAATTTATTGTGACAAAATAGACTTTTTTCTTTTTGGTGGGGAGGGTACTAGAAATAGAACTCAGGGGCACTTGACCACTAGCTTCATTTTATATTTTATTAGAGACAAGGTCTCACTGAGTTGCTTAGTGCTTCACTAAATTGCTGAGGTTGGCTTTGACCTTGAAATCCTCTTTCCTCAACCTCCTGAGCTGCTGGGATTCCAGGCATGCGCCAAAGAGCCCAGCTGCCATAATAGACTTTTGAGAAGAGTTTTTAAAATTCTAAGAATTGTGGCATGGTTCATTTACTGAATTGTTCCTATCTCACCTGTTATAAAATACATGTAATAGGTAGTGTGGTATGCATTACACTAAAATTTTTTTTCTTTAAGTAACAACAGAATATTGTAATATAGTAAACTAAATTTTTAGTCATTTAGTCTGGATGAGAATTAAGTGATCAGGATACCCTCCTCAATTCCTACAGAGATTCAGAATTACAATTTGATTTGAATTTAAAAAATCAGCTACAGTGTTCAATTCAAGTAATGCAGACATTCAACTTGATTGAGAAAATTCATTTTAACATAAATAGGCACAAGCACATGCCTTAATCAGGTATGCATTTTGAAATTCCAGAGTTTCAATTCGGACTTTGTGACTCTTTGGCAAGTAAAGACAGCACTCAGAAGACTAAGATAGTGAATTGTAAAATGAGAAAAAGAAAACTTGCTTCATAGAAGGCGCTCTGTGTTATCCATTGAAAAATAGGGCAATTTCTGGCTCACACTAAGAATTTAATAAATGATACATAAGTCATTCCTAAATCATAGTAAACAGTTAAACTTGAATTATTTCCAACCATAGAATGATTTTTATATAATTGTGATTATATAACAGTTATATAAACACTTTTTTATGTAATGCAGAACATTTTAGAAGCATAAAATAAATAGATCTTATACTATCTCTCACTTATGATAGTACATGCAAGAGAATAAGATATAAACAAGTATATTCTCTCACATACATTTAGTCTCATGAAACTTAGATATAATGTAAGTTTAGAGCAGAAGATTATAAATGGACTTAACTGTTGCTCCAATTTCTGGCTGATTATAATAACTGAAGATGTTTTAAGGACAAATAATTCAATGATCAAATCTGACCTTGTTTTCATAAGTGCACATGGAAAAGAAAAAACAATATGTAGATCCCTGTTGTAGTTTAAGAGAAATAAGATAAATAATATTGTTTATAATATGTTTTTTATAGAAAACTCTCACAAATATTGTTTCACCTCCATGTACTATGTGCACAAATTGGCTTTTTATGTCTGTGCTGTGGAGTTTTTGCAATTAAATTATTATGAAACTTTTGTTTTATGTGTTCATAAAAACATTGAAAAAATATTTTTCTACATTATCTCCTTATTATGCTTGTTTTATGCAATATGATACACTCCTGAATAAAACTTAATAATTTACAGATTGTTTAGTACACCATCTGGGTTACAAAAAATGATAACATTTTTGCTTGAGTTTTAATTGGAAATAATATAAACTTTAAAAATTTATCTAGAGAATACAACTTGTAATAAAAAAGTAGATAATTGAATATAAAAAAAATTGTGTACTAAAAGAGAGAATCACCTCTAACCTTCTCCAATTATTGGTATTTCCTTTTCTTCATCTCTCCTAAAATAAAAGCAAATTTTAACTTTGACTTTAAAGCACCAATGACGATTATTCTAGTATTAACAAATCATTTTAACCATTATCTTTAAAAAACATACAATGATAAGTATCCATTTGAAAATGACTATTTTATCAGTTTATTATAGAGTTACACTTCCAAATAAATTATTATTTAATTCAATTTTTAAATAATTTAAATATTTTATAGGAATTAAAAATGCTTTATTTCTCTTGTCGAATATAATCTCTTTAAGGGAAAAAAACACGTTTATTTTATGACAATACATCCCCCTAACAGTGGGAGAAGAATCAAGACTTTCTGGATAATGGAGAAATCACAAAAGTAATTTAAGGAAGTTTTCAATTAATAAACTGAAATGTTTTAATCAGGATGCAAGGTGAAAAATAGATGATATTATATATTTGAAATATGTATAAAATGCTGATAGAAATCATTGTCACAAAGGAGTATTTAATAGCCAAAAAATAACATGATCAAATAATGCACTCTAGTTAATATGTATTTTCTTATTTGGTAAACACAGTTTCTGGCAAATGAATGATGATTCATTTTATGATAGAGCCCGAAATTGGAGAACAGTCCCTAGAATTGTATATAAGAATAAATTATCTTCTATACATGTAAATATTTAATAAAAAACTTTTTGCTTTTCTGCAAATTAATAGACATTTCTGATTAAACTTGTAAAAAACAAATAGTAGCCTATATTAGTATGCTTTATGAAGCTAAATTTTAAGATGTAAAGAATAAAAATGGTGTTGGATTCCAAAATATTAACCTAAGGAAATTATTTTCAAAACATTGCCTAAAAATTTCATTCTTAATTCTTTCAAAGGTAAAGATCATATAAGTTTTCCAGTTTAAAATGATTTAAACTAAGTAGAAGATATTGAATTTGTGAGAAGGTCACAAAACTAAATTAATGAGATAAAGAAAAAGAAGACAGAAAGAAAGTATTTCTTCTAAGAGGAAAATCTGTAGCATTCTAAGGGAGAAGTTACATTAAAGGTTAAGACAAATCTGTAGAGAAATAAAAATTACTATAAGATTAATAGATATATATTGATAAATGAATCAGAGCAGTTTGATTTATTTGAAAAGTGAAACAACTATTAAAACTGTCAAAAAGAACAGTTAAATGTAATTGTATCTTAACGCTATACAGTACTGTATTATTTAAATTTAATTTTAATGAAGTTAAAATTTTAAAAAAATGTAATCTGAGGCTCTAGTAGCATAGCAGTATGTTTTATGTATAAAATTTTCAGAAAATACAATATTATGAAAAAGTAGATTCAGTTTTCGTGTATGGGAAAACTTGATTTTTGTACCTTGATCTTGTATCCTTTGCTTAATTGGTTTTTTAGTTCCAGAAATTTGCTAGTGGTTGTTTCTGTTTATATTTTATTTATTTTCAGGGCAGGATGATCTTCTACATATAAGATTATATTGTCAGCAAAAAGAGATAATTTTTACTTCTTTTTCTGTTACTTCCCTTTAATTTCCTTCTCTTGCATGATTGCTCAGGCTAGAGTTTCAAGAGTTATATTGAATATGAGTGGTGAGAATAGATATCCTTAACTATTTTCTGATTTTAGAGGAAATGTTTTCAAGTTTTCTACATTCAGTATGATGTTGCCTTTGGGTTTGTCATATACAGCCTTTATAATGTTGAATTTAGTTACTCCTATCCATAATTTCTTTAGTATTTTTAACATGAATGGGAGCTGAATTTTGTAAAAGCCTTTTTTTTGCATCTATTGATATAATTATGTGATTCTTATCCTTAATCATATTTATGTAGTGAATTACATTTACTGATTTGTGTCTGTTGATCCATTTTTGCATGTTTGGGATGAAATACATTTGATCATGGTGTACAATCTTTGCATTGTGTTTTTAAATGCAGATTACTAATATTTTATTAAGGATTTTTTTTGTATGTTCATCAAGGATATGGCCTAAAATTTTCTTTTCTTGTTGTGTTTTTGTCTGGTTTTGTCATCAGGATAATAATGATTTCATAAAAGGAATTTTTGAGTGTTTCCTCCCTTTCAATTTCATGGAGTAATTGGAAGAAAATTGACATTACTTCTTCTTTAAAGGTGTGGTATAATTTGATTTAGAATCCACCTATCCTAGGCTTTTCTTTGTTGGAAGTCTTTTGATTGTCACTTCAATTTCACCATTTGATATTGGTCTGCTTAGGTTTTCTATATCCTCTTCATTTCATCTGAGTAGTTCATATGTGTCTAAAATTTTTCCAGTTATCTTCTAGATTTTCAAATTTAATGAAATATAAGTTTTCAAAATAGTTCCTAATGATTCTTGGTTTTCAAAAAGGTGTGTGGCGATATCTCCTATCACATTTTTAATTTTGTTGATTTTAAACTTCTTTTTCTTTGATTTGATTTGGTTAAGGGTTTATCAATCCTGTTTATCTTTTCAAAGAACCAACTCTTACTGCATTAATCCTTCGAGATTTTTTTATTACCAATTTTATACTTTTCATTAATTTTGACTTAGGTATTAATTATTTCCTTTCTTCTATTGATTTTGGAATTATTATATTCCTGCTTATCTAGTGCCTTGAGGTATAACATTAGATTATTTATTTATGATCTTTGTGTTTATTCTTTTCTCATTTATGTAAACACTCAGTACTACAAACTTTTCTCTTAGAATTGCCATCATTAAATCTTTAAAATCTTAGATTTTGATAAGGTGCATCATTGTTCTCATCTTTTTCAAAGATTTTTTTCTTATTTCCCCTGATTTCTACTATGACCCATTCCTCATTCAAAAGTGTGTTATTTCCTAGGTGTAGTGGCCAAAGTCTATAATCCTACCAGCTTGGCTTGGGAGGCTGAGACAGGAGCATTGAATGTTGAAAGCCAGCCTGCAAAAGCAAGGCAATAAGCAACTCAGGGAAAAATTTTGTGTCTATGTTTTATGTGATTATGTGTCTTTAAATTTTTGTGTAATATATATATATATATATATATATATATATAATAATATATATAAATAAAAATATTTAAATATTTTATTTTATATGTTATGTGAAATATATATGTACAATGAAGTTTTACTCAGCCATAAAGAATGAAATTTTGTCATTTACTAGTAAATAGATGGAACTAGAGGACATAATGTGAAGTGAAATAAGCCAGACTCAGAAAGTCAAGCATAAATTATTTTCTCTCAAAAGTGGAAGCTAGAGAGAAAAAAAAGCAATTTACATAAAAGGGATAATCTTAAGAAAATAGAAAAATAATAGAGGAATAGAGGAAGGGGATCGAGCAGAAGGAAGAAATTGTGGAATTAAGAGCAGGTTATGCCATGTCTATGCAAGAGTAAATCACAAAGAATTCTACTTTTATGTAAATCTGTAATGTACTGATTTAAAAAACCAGTAAATAAATAGAAGGAAGATCAATAGATTATCAGTAAGGAATGAGGGAGGAAGAAGGAGAGGGTAAAGCATACTCCTGGGAATTGAACTTGAGTAAATCATATTACATTCATTCAGGAAGATGTTAAAATGAACCTATAATCATGTAAAATATAATGCACTAATGGAAATATAAAAATATATTAACACAATTTTAAATTCAAAAATGCCAATATTTACTTGGTTTTTGTGACACTGAAAAATGTAGAGCTATCCATTATTAATAATAGAAAACTTTTGTTGAGATTTCAAATACTTGTATTTCAAAGGATTTTATTTCATTAACTCTGTATATGTCTTATAATCTATAAATGTAAATGGATTAAACACTTTAAAAATGACCAACAATTTTCTTATGAATCTAGGAAAAATAGCAAATGTTATAGGAATATGTAAATATTAATGTATTTAAAGTAAATATATAAAGAATTATTTTTTACATATTTTTAAATGATATTTATTTTTTGGATTTTGTCCAAAATAGAATTTCATTTATTCCTACTGGTTCTATGGTGAAACTAAAGAGAATCAATTACCTTCATTTATAAAGAATCAAAATGTAAATACAGTAGACTTACTGTCATTCACTTATCTGTCAGTCTTATGCTAGATTTCTAAAGCTTTCAATTCATTTGGATTCACACATGCAAACCTGAACGTGTACATTCCCCAAAACATAATTGATGATAGATATGAAGTTGTTATATAACTAGTACATTCCTGTATATCATTCAGAGATTTTATTTTCAGAAAAATTGAAATGCCAATAGTATAACACTTGACTTCCAAAATAGTCCATGGAATAAAACTTGTGAATAAGACAAAGTGTTATGGCATATTGGTTAATTCATAACTCTATATATCAAATTCAGAAAAGGGTTGAAACTAAGTAGAAAACAAAAACAAAAGAAGCAAAAACAAAAACAAAAACTGAAAACACTGAACTTTTTAATTAATAATAACAAAGCAGCAGGACAGAAAAACCATAGAAAATTAACCAATAATTTTTACTGGTTTCAAATAAATTAAAGTTTTAGTACTTACCATGTAAGGTTCTATTTCCAAGTGATGATAAGACATGGCTCAAAGACTTCTACTTCCACCACTAGAATTCTCTAAAAACATTCATCCATTTCATTAAAAAATCTAAAGCTCTCACCTATTGAAAAATTCAAAGTATACTCAGGAATACTATGTGGATATTACTGTTTTTTTTTTCTCTTGAAATAAATAATTTTTTCCCCTTAATCATCATGTTTAATTGAAGGGTATGAAAAAATATAAATAAGTACACAACCCATGATGAATTTTTTCAAAGAAAGCACAACCATGTAACCTGTGTTCACCTGCATTCAGTCAATATTTACTTATAGTCATCAAATATTTACACATTGCTTTGCTCCACATTCTTTAATGTAATTATATACTCATTCTAGGATTATTTTCTTTTTTCTAAAGGAAGTGGCTATTGATATTTTCAGTTCAGGTGTTCTGGAAAAAAAAATTCTGTATGATTTTGTCTGTGTAACCCTTTTTTCCTCTTTTATTAAGAAAAAAGCTTACTCCTACTGCTAGTTATTTAATTCAAGTGTGTCATTACATAATCCCTCTATATTCCGGATTTCTTTTCAAAGATAAAATTCTTCTGAAAAGCAGATTCATCTTTTAAAATAAATACTGGGAAATGTTTTGAAGATAAAATAGATTCTCATCTGAAATCCCTGGAGGGTCCTGCAAACACCAAAGTTATAGGAAACTTACCAGGACTGCATCTCAAGTTGAGTCAGTTCAGCTCCAGTTTTATGAGGGTGAACAGCCACCACCATCTCTGGTCAAACTGTGAGGTAACTGAACTCTCACTGGAGAAAGACAATAACATCAGAACACATTGAGTATTAAATAATAATAAAAAAAAATCACTCAGGCCAAGGAAATAAGCCCACATGGCCAAAATCTCAGACAGACAGAGATAGAGATAGAGACAGATAGATGAGAGAGAGAGAGAGAGAGAGAGAGAAAGAGAATGAATCACAAGGCATCCAGCCATTGAAATTACTTGCAGAGGCTGTAAAATAAATACAATAAATGTGTATTAGAAAAATGAAAAGTTAGGAAATATATGACAATAGGATAATTTGACCATATAATTTAATATATTAAACCTCAAAATTACAAATAATATATTTTAAAACCAGGTATTCAAGTTAAGAATGTATTAATTTTAATAACTCAAAGAGGCATGATTAGTGACTTTGAACAGGTTCTTGGGAAATATTAAAACTTCAGCTTAGAAACATGAAAAAATAGAAGAAACTAAATAAATCTTAGAGAAATAAGAGAATAAAAAATTTAACATATATGTAATATGAGATAGTCTATATGAGCAATAGTCTAAATTCCCAAATGGCTTTGGCATAGTTTCCTATCATATCCATTTCATTTATTAAATTCGAATTTTATGTCTCCTATCTAAAATTGTAAAAATTAAATCACATTTAAATATTGTTAATGATAGAAAGAACGTTTTATTTTAGTTAAAATGAAAATATATGTCAAATTTTACTATTTTATTTTCCCAATTAACCACTCACATTTGTCCAATTCCTCTTGTTTGTCCAGAATGTCCTATTGCTCAAAGCTAAAATCTCCAGATTACTATATTCTATTATTAGAGATGAATTTATAATTGCATCTGTGTTTCTAGGTAAATATGATTTTTTAAAAACCATTTAAATGAAGGTAATTTATAACTATTATTGACAAGTTTGTATTTTAGTATAGATCACATTTCATAGGATCATTATTTGTTTAAAAATCTAACCATAACATGTACACATATGTGTACATATGTGCATGATTGCACACACATATAAATGTCAGAAGAAGCACTGAAATAAGAATGAGAAGAAACTTCTGTCCCTCATTCTGCATCAAATTAGTGTAGAAGGGACTGAATGGCTTAGTGAGGTTTTTTTTTTTTTTTATTTTTTCCCTCCAATGTAACAGTGAAAGAAGTTGGTCTCTAATTCTTTCATTTTATTTTCCTTTTTTTTTTCCTCCAGTCTAGGTGGACTATTTTTTGGCATACTTTACATTCAAAGACTAAAATATAATCTTAGTTTTTAATGTTAATTTGGGTAATATCAGTAAGCTATACATGAATTTTCAAGATAATTTCAGTTTGCTTTCTCCTGTGTATTGAATTGGGAGAACAAAGACGAAAACATTTTATATGTCACTTCTTAAATATGAAGAAGAGATTTACAAGAGTATTCTTGATGAAAATTATAGTCGATCTAATTCCATCAGGATTTCAGTCTGACTTTTATCTTAGGTGACAGTAGCTGACCTGATGATCTCATCGCTGATGAAAGCTAGGTTAGAGAAGGACCTCAAGGTCCTTTCTCTTAAATTCATCTATGCAGAGAACACTGCTCTCTTTAGAAGAATGGGCAACTGTGAACTTTTTAGCATATGCTTCCCAGTCTCACAAGATGACATATTTACTAAAGTTAAGATAATAATATAAGCATGATTTATGCATATATTATTATGCTTTAACTTTGAAATACAAATATATATTTCAAATGTACTTTCTCCATGAAGTAGGCATATATTACACCATGCAAGTGAGGGTCTCAATTCGAATTGTTTCTTTTTAAAAAAATATTTATTTTTTAGTTGTAGTTGGACACAATACCTTTATTAATTTACTTTTATATGGTGCTGAGGATTGAACCCATGGCCTTACCCATGCTAGGCAAGCACTCTACTGCTGAGCCACAATCCCAGTTCATCAACTAGGCTCATTTTAACACCATTCTGAAGTAATGTTTTCTTATACAATCTACAACAGAGATATCTTCCAGAAATTATGCTTGCTTAGTATTACTGCTTAAATTTCGCTGCATACATTCACAGAAAGACAGTTTGTTTGACATTTCACTGGCTTCAGGAAAGCTCTCTGACCCCAAAATATGCCTTCTTCATGTGCTTGTTGACTATCTTTCACTCGTCCATGAGGAAGAGATGTTAGAGTATATTACTAGGTGAGCACTCTACCTTAAAGTCAGTTTGTATAATAAGTATTTACCAATATGAAAGTTGGAGGAGCAACAGTTTGTATTGTCTAATCATATAATAATTTCTCTATAGTTCCTAGCCAGAAATATAGGCTGAGGAATGTTTTTATGCTGTCCTGCCCTCTCTCCCCTTTCCTCTCCTCTTTTCCCACTCTCTTCTTATGATCTTTTCATCTTCCCATTTATTTTGCCTTTTATTATTATTTTTGTGTATAAACACTCAATTCCATTTCACTATTTAACATCACAAAGATATCATTCCTAATGACCAATTGACAATGCAAGTACTCCAGGGAAAGATACCAGGAATGCATGAAAGATTGAGCAATTTGGATCATTCAAAGAGGAAGACCACACATGACAACATGTGTCAGTGAAGGTTCTAGTAAAACCCTATTGTAGGTCTTAAGCTCATGTTAGCTCATTTTAGAATGAATTTAAGGAAGTGAGGCTTTGCTCTGATTGGATGCTTTCTGAGAAGCATGGGTATTTGGTCTTTAATCCATCTTACATAGGAGGAGGAAAGACTGGTCAGAGGTGAAACTAGAATTAGTTATGAAGACACAGTCATTCCTACTAGCCACCATACATGTACATTTTTTTATGGTTCAGACATTTCTCAGTTGTCTATTTGGAAAGGATTACAGACAGATTGGTCTTATTTTGTTTGATTATAAAGTGACATTATCTGACATTGATGTCCTGTGAAGGGGCTGTTTAAAAGGAGAATACAATAGCCTAGCTGACAGTACCAGGCTATATCTTAACTTTCTGGGTGAGTGTTTTGTTGTTGTTGTTGTTGTTGTTTTTAAATCATGATGAAGGTGTAAATCCTAAACACTCTCTTCTTCCAGATATTGTGGTCTAACAGCTAAAAGATTGTACTCCTGGAACATTCTGTCTAGTTCAGTACTGAATCTAACACTTACTAACCATCCTGAAAATATTTATTTAACTTATCTGTATGCCCTTTGATATGAATTGGACAGATTCCCTATGCAGAAATCCTGTGGACTACAGGAAAGAAGTCCTATGCAGAGTTATCATGAGGGTCAAAGCATACACACACTAACACTGTGAAAATATTAGCTCATGTTATTTTTTCAATTTTCTTCTCTTCAAGTAAACCCTAGGACTTCCAAAGAAATACTCAAAACATGTTCAAACACTGCTATTATTATTTTTTACCAGCAGCCTTTACACTGTGTCCTAGATGCTTCAAAACCCTCCAGTAACATTCTAGGGTCCTCTATTGACAAACTCTAGCAGGTGGCTCCTGGGTTTTTGTGTGTGTTTGTTTTGTTTTTTTCAGAATTACTACTTATCTGAACAAAGTCATGTCCACAGCCCATAATAAATACACAATGATGGACGAGTATCTACAAAGGAAGGCAAAAACCCCTAACTTCCATCAGTCTTGAATCATTCTCATCTTTCCTTTCTGATCTCTGACTTCTTCCTTTCACAGAGTGTTAACTCATTTCATGAAGTGTCAAGATTATAGAATTCCATCAGCTCACGATTGCTCAGAAAATAAGTATGTGTTTGTCTTACATTTATGAAATGGTAATATTCACATGTAACCACTTTTGTGGGGCTTTTTCTTTTGTTTTGTTAAGTATAAATGCTTTCTGATTTTGCATAGTAATGGTCAACATCTTTTCCCATTTTTTGTTAATTTAAATGAATTAATTTGATTATTCAAGCTACTGATTTGGAGGGAAAATGTTGAAGAGTGCCTTCTAATAAACTTTATAGTGGGAATTGATAGGGTCAAAAATTGAAAGTCAGGAAAATGTACCTATTAGCTTCCTTCATTTGTCCAAGAAATCACCCAAGTCAGTTGGGTGTACATCTGAAAAGACTCTTGGGTCTCAAACGAACTATAATAGAAGAAATGATTCTGCGATCTAAAAGAACTAAAAACAAACAAACAAAAAACCCATTTATTTCAAAAATTTAATTTAACCCATTAAAATAAAACTTCTATGAAATTAGGGCCTTGGCTTTCTTGTTGAGCAACTATCTGCACAACAGAAAGGCAGTTCTCAGTGTTGATTCTACTAGACATTAAATCAAAATCTATTTAGTCAATAAATGAATGAATGATTAGATAACCAGAAGTTTTGGAGGAATCTACTTGACATAGGTGACAGCACTGGTAAAGTAATAGGATGAATATTATATCAGGAATTTGATTGGCTCACAGAAAACAAAGAAATTTCAACTTTTAGGACCCTGTGTCAGTTGTATTTTTTTGATAAAAGTCATATGGTCATTAACTCTCATGTGAAGATAAAGTCAATTTCTTTGAAGCAGTGACAGGATGACTAATGACATTTTCCTGGGTAGGTCATGCTTTCTCACACCTCTGAGTCCTTGCACAGGCTGCTTCTTAGGCATAAATGCCTTCTCACCATCTGTACCTGGCTAACTTCCAATTCACAGTTCATGATTTACGTAGACAGTCTATATTCTAATGAAGCTTTTCTTAGAAAATTATTTTTAAGAGAAGAGTAACCATGGACACTTTGTAAGTCTCTGAACCTAAGGATAAAGAAGAAAAAGAAACAATAAGGGTAATTAAAATAACTATTAAAAGATTTTATCAATTTTAATAGATAAGATTGTATCAGTTTTTTTTTCAATTTTTTCTGAATGATTTATCTCTATATTGAACTTGAAATATTTTTAAAATATTATATTTTAGTATTTTAATAATTGTAATTCATATATAATTATAGAATTCAAATGCTTTCACCGATGTTGTATATAGATGGTAGTATCCAGATCATAGTATCCTGAATTCAAAGTATGAAAGATACATGTCTTAATGCATTCATTAATAATATCTTAGGAATGTGAGTGTTGTAGAAAAATACTGTATACACATCAATATACCAATATGTCTATCTAGTCAGATTGTCATATTAAATAATCATTTTTTAATTTGATTTCAAAAAGCAGCCTCACTCCATAGAACACAGAATTTCAGCATTCTGTGCTACCTTACATTTAATACTCCTTAATACTTATTAATATTATTATGTTATTTAAAATAAGCATCACTAAAATTTAGCAATTGTTCAAATTTTTACTGTTTATTATGATTAATTCTTCTAAGTTATTTGCCAACTATTATAGACATGGAAAGGTCAAATGTACGTATAAACTATAAATGTGCTCTCAGTATAAATCAACCATAATCTTATCTATCTATCTATCTCTCTCTCTCTCTCTCTCATACACACACACACACACACACACACACATACACACACACACACTCTCACACACACACCACATGCACATCCAACAATGATTTTATCCTTTTTGAGTTAGTTATTATTAATAAATATTGTAGCAAAATTTCACAGAAAATTGTTACCTCTTTCTTTGAACACATTTTCAATTCTTGCTTTATTATGACTCTCAGGATAGCATTTATTAAATGGAGAAATTAGGATTATCATAATCTTACCATTAAAATGAAATTATAAAGTCACATGATTCCAATTCTGACTTGGTTAATCAAAGTCAACTAGTATATCCATTGGTCACTTACTGTAGACATGCTCCATATTATGAATAAAAGTGTTAGCAAATTGCAGTTGTAGGAAATGGTAATTTCAATGATTAATTTTATGAGTCAAATTTGGGCCTTGCTTAGCCATGATGCCTAAATATTTGTTCAAATATTATTTCTGAATGTTTCTGTCAAGGTATTTTGGAGACAAAATCAACATTTACATCAATGGACTTTGAGATTATCCTCTGTAATGTTAATGGACCTCATCCAATCAGTTAAAGGCCTTATGGGAAAAAATATTGATCTTTCCCATCAAGAAGGAATTCTGCCAGCATACTGCTTCTAGACTCAAACAGAAATTCTTTCCTGAATTTCCAACCTACTTTTTGTACTTTAGACTCATCAAGCTTCCATAATCACATGATTAAATTGACTAAAATCTCTCTCTCCTCCTGCTTCTCTTACACACACACACATACACACACACACACACACACACACACACACATTTATCCTGTTGATTTTCCTTCTCAGAAGAGCCAGATCTAATACAAAAAGTAAAGGAATACCCAGAGACTACCTCTAATAACTTAGAAATGTGTGGGTATTTATGATTTTTATGTGATTAGCCCTGGGACTAGAGCAAAGGAGCACAGAATCATAGACTGTGGAAAGAAGAAAAGATATGGAAGTATGTATTTTCAAAATCTGAATACTCACCCCAAACTACAATGATCAAATCTTACATAGAATGCTATCCCTTGTCAAAAAAAATCCTTCTTAATACTTGTGACATAGTTTAAGCTATAGCCAAAAACACCAACCAGTATAATTATCTTTGCAACTCTATAGAAAATTTTTTATCTTGGTCATGTTTTTGCAGTGCTGGTGATTTAATCCAGGGCTTTAAGCATATTTGGCAAGTGCTGTACCATTGAGCTACATTCTCTGTCCTCAAAATATTTTCTTCTTGACAAAAAGAAACTAAAAGATAAACAGTTAAAATTTTAGGAACACGCAACATATGAATGTGCCTTTCCCCCCACATCCTTGCTAACACTTATTGTTCTTTGTATTCTTAATAGCTGCCATTCTGATTGAACTGAGATGAAATCTTAGGAGTAGTTTTGATTTGCATTTCTCTAATTCTAGATATGTTGAACATTTTTTTCATATATTTGTTGATTGATCTTCTTCTGAGAAGTATCTTTTCAGTTCCTTGGCCCATTTATTAACTGGGTTATTTTTTTGTTGGTGTTAAGATTTTTGAGTTCTTTATATATTCTAAAGATTATTGTTCTACCTGATGTGTGTGGTAAATTTTTTTTCCAAATTGACAGTGAAATGCAATGGTCATCATTACCCTAAGTACATGTATTAAGACACAAAGGATATGACTCTACTTTGTGTACAACCAGAGATATAAAAAATTGTTCTCTATATATGAATATGAATTGTAATGCATTCTGGTTTTCTAATCACCTAACTGATTATGCCTTTTGCTGAGAAGAAGCTTTTTAGTTTGAATCCATCCCATTTATTGATTCTTGATAATAATTCTTGGACTATAGAAGTCTTATTAAGAAAGTTGGGGGCCTAATCCCACATGATGAATTTTGGGCCTACTTTTTCTTCTAATAGACACAATGTCTGGTTTAATTCCTAGGTCTTTGATCCACTTTGAGTTGAGTTTTGTGCATGGTGAGAGATAGTGATTTAATTTTATTTTGTTGCATATGGATTTCCAGTTTTTCCAGCACCATTTTTGAAGATGCTATTTTTTTTCTCCAATGTATATTTTTGGCTCCTTTGTCAAATATAAAATAACTGTAATTATGTAGATTAGTTTCTGGGTCCTCTATTCTGTACCATTGGTCTACCTGTCTGTTTTGATGCTAATACCATGCTGTTTTTGTTAGTGTTGTTCTATGGTATAGATTAAGATCTGATATAGTGATGCAACCTGCTTCACTCTTCTTGTAAGGCTTGCTTTAGCTATTCTGGGTATCTTATTTTTTCCAGATGAATTTCATGACTGCTTTTTCTGTTTCTATGAGGAATGTCATTGGGATTTTGATTGAAACTGCATTAAATTTGTATAGTGCTTTTGTTAGTACTGCAAATTGGTGCAGCCAATATGGAAAGCAGTATGGGAATCCTTGGAAAATTGGGAATGGAACCACCATTTAATCCATCTATCCCACTCCTCAGTCTATATCCAAAGGACTTAAAAAATAGCATACTATAGGGACAAAGCCACATCAATGTTTATAGCAGCACAATTCACAATACAACCTAGATGCCCTTAAGTAGATGAATGGATAAAGAAAATGTGGTTATATATACACAATGGAATATTATTCATCAGTAAAAGAGAATAATATTATGGCATTTGCAGGTAAATGAATGAAGCTGGAGAATATAATGCTAAGTGAAATTATCCAATCCTCAAAAGACCAAATGCTGAATGTTTCTTTGATTTAAGGATGCTGATTCATAATATGCTGTGGGGGTGGTGGTGACAGGATTAAATGAACTCTAGATAGGGCAAAGAGAAAAGAGGAGGGAGGGAAAAGGAAGGCGGCATTGGGATAGAAAAGACAGCGAAATGCAATGATCATCATTACCCTAAGTACATGTATGAAGACACAAAGGATATGACTTTACTTTGTGTACAACCAGAGATATAAAAAATTGTTCTGTATATATGTAATATGAATTGTAATGAATTCTGTTGTCATATATAACAAATTAAAATTAAAAAAAATTTAAATGCTGCCAGTTGAAATGAACTAAAAACAACAACAACAAAATTTTAGAAACATGATAAATATATCAAGTAGAGAGTTAATAGTATTTAAAATTTACTGAGAAAAGTCTATATTTACTCATATAAAATTGAGAAATATGTATGCATTGATCTTCTGCATTTATATGTGTTCTTTTCTGATTTTATATAATTCCTAAAAGCATTAAAGTAAATTCTCTTTTCATTGCATTGCTCTTTGTACTAAGAACTAAAGGGTGAAACATGTAAAAAAAAGTACTTCAAAGTTTAGCATTAGATGAACTTATTAAAATAAGTAGAGAATAATGTGTAGAAAATATATCTTAGCTCTAAATTATGACTTAGAAAGCCTAAGGTTAGTAATCATTGTTCTGCACTATTGACAAAACTATTAAGAAAATAAAACTTTTAGAAGTTGTTTATTTTAAAAATAAGACTGGCAAATTCATAGGAGTGTATCAGCAAAAGATGTATATGTACCCACAGACTTAATTATGGTCACTGTCAAGAGTTCTGTAATGGTTTCACGGTAAGTTAATGCATGGATGACAGAAAATTATTTAAATTGTGACATGATATGCTACTACCTAGAGTTTTCTTCAAGTGTATTATCTTGGGGAAAAATACATTTGAATTCATATAAAATATTGGAAAATACATTAAGGTGAAACTGGAGGCATAAAGATAAATTTGAATTAAATTGCCTATTGACTCTCTTTCTAAAAGACATCATAGGCTAAACCACTGGAAAGGGTGTGAAATTCTTCTGTCTAGGTGAAACCCTAACTCATTTTAATATCAGAATTGTAATTTTTAAATAAATTAATTAACTAAAAGTTTAAAAAAAAACCTTATACAATATCATGCAAATTTGTATAAACTCCAGGGTATTCTAGAAAAGTTGTCTGAGAGGGAAATATAATGTAAAACTTTAAAATACATATGTAATTGGATTAAATTTTCCTACATTTATTATAAGGATGTTTATTCAAGTGAAACATGGAAATCTTTGCAAATAGTTCTTTTGATTGACAGATAATAGACTTCATCTGAATAGGAAGAAGACTGATGAAAGTCTAGGCACAGGAAGTTTGCAGGTCTGCAGTCAAACTTAATCACTGATATGTAACCTCTGAACTATGACAATCTTCTACGACTCAACAAAATCTAGTTAGAATTAATGCAGAATCAAAGAACTGCATGTTCAGCAGCTCACCTAACTAAAAGTATAAGAATCAAATCCCAAATAAAGAGCAGATGCTCAAGTGTGCTTAGGGATGAATATATTATAGGTTCTGAAAAATCATTACACATTTGATAAATGTAGATGTAGATAAAGATAACTGGAGTGTGACATCATTTTTCATTTTAGTTTCACCATTAGGACACATTTCATCAGGTAAAAATTTCCAAAATATACTTGTAAGCTTACATCTGTTTCAATTTCAATGCATGTTTCAATATATATTATGGATTTCACAGTAATACTTGCAAATTAATTTTTATTTCAAATAAAAAAATTATGCTATCTAGATCATGATTAATGAAACATCTACTACAAAATTAATAGTCTAACAACTGTATTATTTTTTTTAAATGATATGTAAGTTTAATGTAATTTATAATATGCTTATTGTAGTTTTACCTGCCTTTCTATCACAATCCTACATCTAGTATATTTACACTTTCATGTAAATGTCAGTCATCTGTGTTTAAGTTAAAGTTCTTTATTAGTTTAACTTTGATTCCATCTGCAAAACAAATATGAATTCAAATGTGATATTAAAATCAAAGCAGTTTTAAAACAAAGCAGTTCATATTTCACCAATAGTCTCTGCCTGCAACATTTTACAAAATGGGATAGAAAACATTTTAATGATAAAACTTCAACTTTGTACTATCACGTTGTTAATAAGTTTTAGTGTTAATAAGTTAAGTTTATTTTTCAAAAGTAAATTTATTATGTTCTAACAAGTTAAGACATTTTTCTAGATACCTTATGAAATAAGTACTTTTATTGGTATTATTTCCATGTGAGAAAACTGAGTTAGATATGATGTTTGCAAGGCTCAGAAGCCCAGTGCCAGAAAAGCCACCTTTATTTATTTATTTTTTATTTTTTTTCCTTTTAACCACTACCTTACTACTATCTTGTACTCTTATTGTAAGGCCTGTGAACTCCAAATTTATTTAATAATTTACAGAGATGCTAGGGAGTGACATTTCTAAGGGTCTAAATTTGATAACTACCGATGGTTGTATTACGATGACTCTAGTTGACTTCTGGTTCCACCATTTGTTAGTTCTGCAATGGTGGGCAAGTGGTTTAACCTGCCTGCCTCACGTGCTTTACTTGTAAAATGTATATAATAACAATACATGTTATTATGAAAATTCCTATTCTTAGTGTTGTTTTAAGATTATGTAATTTGTAAATTAATGTTTACATTCTTATGTACTCAGGTTTGAGCAGGGTGGTTTTTACAGAGTAACCAGTCAATAAGTACTCTACATTGTTGGTACTATTCTATTACTAATAAATAGCAAGTTTATTGATTTGCTGAAGCTGAAAAATTAGTATGGCAAATATTTTTTTGAAAATAATTAAAACAAAAATAATGCTGAACAAAATGCATTTTCGCCCATTTTCAATGGGAGTACCAAGTAGAATTGCCGCTTTTGAAGACACTTTTGGAAATTTTTGGAAATCTCAATGTATAGCTATACCCAGTAACCCCTCACACATAGATTTATGCAACTGATTAAAAAACATTTTCACCAAACACCTAACCCGAATGTTGCTAGCAGCTTTATTCAGAATTGCCAAAACCTGGAAGCCACCAACATATCCTTAGACAAACAAATATTCCCATACAAAAGAATAGCTATTCAACAATAGAAAGGAAATACATTGATTTATTTAGAAGTATGACTAACTGTAAAATCATTTTGTTAATTGCAAAGATCTTCAGATCCCAAGAGGCTACCTATTATACTGTTCCATTTATGTAACATTCTGAAAAGGGCAAAAATTATAACAACAATGATGAGTGATCACCATGAGAGGGGAGTGGAAAGTTGTCTGACAGTGTGCAATACTGAGGAAGTTTTAAGGAGACAGAACTGTTCTGTGTGACATGAGTGCTTGGTATATCCTTCTGTGTAGTTGTTAAAATCTGTAAAAGTATAGATCAAAAGGGTTAATTTTAATGTAATACATAAAAATTCATAAATATTAAGTTTTAAAAAAGAATGAACCCTAATTTCAGGAGATCTCAGGATGGAATATTAGCTGTGGGAAATGTTAACAATGCATGGTCAACCCCATTGAAGGGAACAAAGGTGCCAACCCAAGTCAACAAAGGAAAACAGTGGGTAACAGCATCATTGTGATTAGCAACAAAAAGAAATGGTGCATGCATACAATACTCAACTTAGTGAACTTATTTTTTATAGAAATATAGTAAATAACACTAAAACTGCGTTATACATATATTTTTTTAAAAAAAAACGTGTATTGTAGGTAATAGAAGTCAATATTCTTACTATCAAACAGTCTTTAAATGCTTCACTCTCTGAGGAGTAGCTTACACATCTCTCCCATTCAAGTGTGGACTGAATGGGGATTTAGTGACTCACTTCCAAAAATCAAAGTGAAGAAAAAGGGAAGATAGTAACTCTCCAAAAAAGAAAAGTCTAGAAATGCATGATCCTAATGCAATGATCACTACTCATCTCACGTACCACTCACATGACAAGATGAGAAGAGCATGTGATCCCGTTGGATAGTTTCTCAAAACCTGTAGCCCCAGTATCTCATTTCAATTGAGAGGCAAGAATCAGATATGCCCAAAGTCGGGGATTTTACAAAACACCTCACCAGCACTCTTCAAAGGTGTCAATGTCAAGGAAAATAAATACTATGAAACTACCATAGACCCTGGAAGACTAAGAAGAAAATTCAACCAAGAGATATATGTTATCCAAGATGAAACCTGAAATGGAAGAGAGAACCTTCGATGGTAAAATGGTGAAATACATTTAAAGTCTGGTGTTTACCTAATATTATTGTGCCAGTGGTAATTTATTGAGTTAGACTTATGTACCATAGTCATTTTAAGATTACTGGGAACTAGATGAAATTTATTTGAACACTTTCTGTACTATCTTTACAACTTTTCTTTAAATCTAAACTTATTTTAAATAAAACAAAAGTTTATCAAAAAAAAAGAATTAACAGTGATTGTGAAAATTGGACTTTGGGGGAATACAATAATGATGGTTTGAAAAATGCTTACAGATGAAATAATGAATGTCCTCATAATAAACTTATTACTTTTTTTTAAGTAGAGCAGTTCTGTAATGGACTGTGATATTGCAATTAAATCAATATACACAAAACAGTGACTCTGCATTTATGCCTACTGACTCACTATGTTGCCAACATATAACTTTCTAAAACCCAAACAGACAGTAATATCTGGACAAAACTCATAATTTAAAAATGTCCTAGTGAAGTTCTCATTTCTAGATTTTCAAATTATTTTTCTTTTCTCTTTAAAAGAGAAAGCATTTTTGTACATTTCATTCATATCTTATAGTCAGGTTTTTGAACATATAATAAAATAAATAGTGACTTTTAAGTAAAGGCTGGCTGCATTAATTCAAAAAAAGAAGTTTGCTCTTTTGTTCCCTTTTACTCTAATTTCAAGATCTGTAGAATTTCAAAGTATATGTAATTTTATAAAGAAGTCAAGTATCTGAAGATTTCTTGAATCTCATTTTTTAGAATTTGGCATCATTTTAAAGTCCCATTTTGTGACACATCTTTAAATTCAGTACGTGTAAAGAAGTCTATCCTTTACGTTCGATGAAAGCACAATTGCTTCTCAAATCAGTTTAAGCTCTGGGATCTTGGAGATTTTTCTTTTGGTCAATCACAAAATCCTTTCCTCCTTTTTAATTTTTTTACACTCCATTAATTCTTGTAGTTTTAAAATATTGTCATCCTATTTAGTTTTATTTCTTGTTACAGAATATTATTTAAATGAAGAAGTTAGAAAGGATAGCTATATTTCAGAGTGAAATAAATATTGTAATTCTTGAAACATTCATTAACTATTAAATTATTTATTGCTAGGATTTAGACATCACATCCTATAATAAAAATAAACCCTGTCAAGTGTTCTTTGTATAACTAATGTTCAGATAGATATACTAGAAAGATTAGTTGCTGTGTAAACCTATTAACTTATGCATGTGGATACTTTAAACCTTACCTACAAAGCTTATCTACTATGAAAAGATTTTTTTATTACCCAGTGCAAAATACAGAGGAGTATTCACAAATTGTATGTTTGTCCCAAATATCAAATTATATATAAATTAAGAGATGATGACATAAGAGTAATTCTTTGGGAGAAAGTTAGCTTGGCTGTAAAGTTAAACTTCTCTCAGTTCATATTCTTTTTTTTTAACATTTTTTTTTTATTGGTTGTTCACAACATTACAAAGCTCTTAATATTTATTTTTTAGTTCTTGGCGGACACAGCATCTTTGTTGGTATGTGGTGCCACACGCATGCCAGGCGAGCGCGCTACCGCTTGAGCCACATCCCCAGCCCCTCAGTTCATATTCTGATTTATCTATTATGTGAATTTAGATAAAATGTGTAGATGATAAGATCACTGAGTTAAGGTACTAGATAAAAGAGAAAATTTTAAAAATGAGTTTAATATCTTTTAGGAAAGAAATTAATCTCTCCTGTGTTTCTTAATTCCATGTGGAAAGGTCAAAAATGTTTTTAATACTTCAGTAAAAAGAAAACAAATTGTTGTACAGATGTTGCTGCATGCTACAATGTACCATAAAAAGAATGTACCCATTCATTCACATCTGTGCAGACATACAAAAGGGTAGATGGCTTGTTCTTCTAGGTTTCTACTTTTTTACACAGATTTAAAAGACAGTTTTTGTGGAAATAACATTGAAAACCCACCGTATAGTATAGACAGATGGTTGACTTTGAGCTAGTAGAGCAAAATAGCATAAACTTGGGAGGCTCAAACCAATAAAAAATTATTTTTCACACTCTAGAAGTCGGAAGTCTTGATGTGGTGCCAGTTTGGCCATATTCTGGCAAGAGTCCTTTTCATGTTGCCGATTGCTAACTTTTAATTGTATCTTCACAAGCAGGAAGAGAGTCTTCGAGTTCCCTGGGGTCTCCTTTGTAAGGTCACTGATCTCATTCATGAGTACTCCTTGGTTGTAACCTAATCATGACCCCAAGGTCCCCAATACAGTCACACTGGGAGTTGCATTTCAACTTTAGAATGGAGAATCACAAACATTCATTCCATAATACTAGGGAAATCTAGGTAGAAGTAAATAAAAAGAAAATTAAACAGGTAGCAATTTGTTCATTACTTCATTTATAGAAGACACCAAGAGAATCCCCATTCTACTTAGTAGAAGTCTTTTTTACCACTATGGTTGTGTCAAAGAACAGTTTAGAAATATAGAATGAATATATGGTAAAGATTTATTAATGAGAAAAACAGCAGGATAGAAAATCTGGTTGAAAGTGGATTTGAAGAAGAGAGATTGATACAGTCAATTAAAAACACATGCTGCAATTAACTTGCTAAATCAGATATAACATTTTAATGCACTAAGGAGCAAAAAATCTGAAAGTTTTGGAGTTATTCTTTACAAAATAGGAACTATTTTCATTCTTATTAGGAAAACAATATACAAGTGAACATCACAGAATTCAGACTTTATCAATAGCAAGTAACCAAAAACAAGACTCTTTTCCATAGATTATTAAATAGTCACTGGATGCACCTGTTAGACAATGCTACATTAAGATATTGAAAAGACATTTAGTTCATCATTTTTCATATCAATGTTTGGTATATTTCTCAACAAAATTCATATGTATTATCTCTTAAAAACACAATACAAATCTTGAATTTCTACCAGACTTTTTTCTCTCCTTAATCTTGACAAGACCCATGGAGAATGTACAAACTGCTTCCATTATTTTCTAAATAACTATTTTTTTCTGTGAGTTTTAGTCACTTCTGGACATGGAAGTTAAGACTTCAAGCAATGAAGAGTCATGAGTTCCAAGATCTTCTTAGGCTGTGATGGAGCAAAACTTTGTAGGACAAGCACCAAACCCTTAACCTCAATACAGTTCCTGTTGTCCAGTTTCAAGCTAATCAAATTTTGTCATGGGTAGTCTTATCATTAACTCCTCATTATTGAGAAATCCTACTACCTTTTATGTGTTTTCAAAGGGATTCATTTGTATTAATGCATCTCTTAGAGAGTGGAAACTTCATTTCATTTTACTTGGACTGTTCATATTTACTCTTATGTGCATATTTACTCTTAAGAGAATTAAAAGAAAGACACTGTCAGAGGCTCTTTTGAGTTGTCCCTTATCTAGACTCAGTTCTCCACAAATTTCTGATCAATCTGTCTTAAAAATGATTAATTATTAATGGAGGAAAATTTTCCCTTTGTACTCAAAATGTTTATTATAAATGCTTATTATTACATTTTAAAGTAAAATTTTGCCACACAAAAGATACTTTTGGTTTAATGGTGTGGTGTTTTAATTTATCTGAAACAACTTGACCATAATCTTAATAAATTGTTCTGTTACATAAATTGGATATGTTTAGAATAGGCCAATGAACTAAAATACGAAAAAAAATGTGCTGGTAAACCTGAACTATTGCTGCTTTTCATAATGCACCAACATAGCCATGAATTTTTAATGAATGTTTGTGAGTCTGTATTTCTAATTATTCATTAAAATTCATTGTGAGATGCTATGAATATGCCATGGCATGAATACAAAGTGAAAATCAACTTGCATGTTGTAAAGTCTTCAGAAACAGTTCTCCAATATCATAATAGATTTCATCATTATAAATACTTTATAAAGTTCTGTATCTTTACTGGTAGTTGTAATTCAGAATTATTATATGTATTTGCATATTAATTGATGAAAATGCTAAAATTAATTACTAAAGAGTAAAAGAACAGGTTTTCTATGTCAAAAATTATTATCTGCTAAAGAAATTCTAAAGTAAATGAAACACCACTCTTTTGTCTGTACAATATAAAATTTAAAAAGGAATAGGAAAAGAAAAAAAAACATAAGAAATCCTATTCTAGCCTGGTTAGATCTCATGAATCTGTTTCATGAATAACGAGGACTTATGCATGAGTATTTTTTAAAAACTTGCTTGCATACTAAATCCAGTAAATTATTGTCTTTTCTTCGCCATTTACTGCAATTACTATTTTAAATGCTTGTTCTCTCTCTCTCCCCCCGCCCCCATGTTTGTGTGTGTCTGGTAGTGTGGTACTGGGGATTGAACTCAAGACCTTGCACATGCTAGGCAAGTGCTCTATCACTGAGTTACAACCCTAACCTCCTATTTTTAACTCCTTAATGTTTTTTTTCAAACATGTAAGCAAAATGGACTAGTTCATATTCAAGTACATCTATTGTCATATATTCTCTGGTTCAGAAAATATTTATTGGAAAGCCAGTTTTCTAGTATTAATAATTCAACAAGGCATATATGGTGCCTCTCTCATAGAGTTTCCATTCTGATAGGAATGAGACAAGCAACAAATGTAAACACATATACATTTATTCATATATAATATCTCAGATAGCAAAGCTTATGAAAATAAATGAACCCTGTTAAAAGGATACAGATTAGAAGAAACTAGCATAGGAAGGATTGGGCTTAGGATATTCACAGAACAGCAGCAAGGTATACATACAATGTTCATTAAATCGGGGAGGAATCATTTGAGTCAAGGTTGAGAGCCAAATGTGAAAGACTTCAGGGAGGAGTAGAATTATAATTTTAGAATAATACTCTATTTGCTATATGGAGAAAAGTGTTTAAACACAAACCACAATGAAAGGAAAAAGTCTAATGAAATGATAATGTCAAAAAGGCCAAATATGCTGGGGCTTAGACTAAGACATTAGAAATGAAGGTAATGAAAATGGTTAATTTATGGCTATTTTCCTATATTATCTAACTTTTACATAAACCAAAATACATACATATATATATATATATATAATTTTTCATTTCAAAAATTGAACATTTTTTAAAAATTCCAAATGTTTAGATTTTTTTAAAAAATGATTTCAAATAGCATTTGAAGAATATGTTTTCCAATGCTATTTAAATCCATTTTTAAAAAATTTAAACATCTTAAATTTAAAATAATATATTTAGATATTAATTTTGAAATGAAAAATAATATGTGTAGGTATTTTGATTACTAAATGATAATATGAAGGGGAATAAAACACTACAAATCCTACCGTATAGAGATCGTATTTAGTGGTTAGTCTTATTGTCATTTTTTTCATAAACACTTATGCATTTTAATTAAAACTGAACTATTTATGAAGTATTAGAATCTATTTTGAATAACTTATTTTTACACTTGTAATGCACACATAACACTGATTGTTTTAATAACTTAGTGCCATATAAAAATATATAGATAGGACACAATTTACAAATTTAAGGTGTTCTTTTAACTCAGATTTTTATAAAAATACTAAAGAGATATTTAACTAAGTACATAGCCTGCAAGGAGTGCTTTGGATAGTCTACTAAATATTGGATTTCCCTAGATTTTGATTGTAAACTTCTTTTCAGCTCTATAGGTGTTCCTAGGAATTTTAATTTTGTCAGGAGTGGCAACTGAATTATGCGTTTTGAAACTGTACTGTGACAGAGATGATGTCCCTCTGGGAATACTCTCGGTCAGTGTGAGGGCACCTATTGAGATGGCCCAGTTGCATGGTGAAATCATGTTCAAAAGGAGGTTCTGTGCTAGCCACAGAGCTGTTCAGTTATTTTTTAAATATTTTTTCCTTTAAAAATTTTTAATTTATTCTAATTAGGTATATCTGTCAGCAGAATGCATTTTAATTCATTGTACACAATTGCAGCACAATTTTTCATTTTTCTGGTTATACACAATGTAGCGGCACACCATATGTACAGCCGTACATATACCTAAGATAATGATGTCCATCTCATTCCATCTCTCCTGGCCCCTTGCCCCTCAACCCCCTTTGCCCAATCTAAAGTTCCTCCACTCATCCCATTCCCCCTGCCCATTATGGATTAGCATCCATTTATTAGCGAGAACATTCAGCCTTTGGTATTTTGGGATTCGTTTATTTTGCTTAGCATGTTATTCTCCAGCTTCATCCATTTACCTGCAAATGCCATAATTTTATTCTCTTTTAATGCTGAGTAATATTCCATTGTGTATTTATACCACAGTTTCTTCATCCATTCGTCTGTTGAAGGGCATCTAGGTTGCTTCCACTGTTTAGTGAATTGAGCTGCTATAAACATTGATGTTGCTGTATTACTATACTATGCTGATTTTAAGTCCTTTGAATATAGACCAAGGAGTGGAACAGCTGGGTCAAGAGGTTGCTCCATTCCAAGTTTTCTAAGGAATCTCCGTACTGCTTTCCAGAGCGTGTGCACTAATTTGCAGTTCCACCAATGTATGAGTGTGCCTTTTCTCCCACTTATTGTTGTTTGTCTTCTTGAAAACTGCCATTCTGACTGGCATGAGATGAAATCTTAGAGTAGTTTTGATTTGCATTTCTCTAATTACCAGAGATGTTGAACAGTTTTTCATATATTTGTTTATAGATTATATATCTTCTGAGAATTGTCTGTTCTTGACCAAGATCTCAGATCCCAGCTCCTCAGGATAGAGCATTCTGAACATAGCAAGATAACTACATGTTTCACCAGTGCTGTAAACTTCAAGCCTGCCTGCTTAATAGAAACTCAATGGTCTTCCTGGGTGCCACAGGAAGCTCCTAGAATTCTAACAGTAAAATAGCTACAAAAATATTTCTAGCCCTGAAACTTTCTAGTGCACAAAGAACAATGCCTCTATAGTCTTTAAATTCCTGATTATGAGAGCCCATATAATAAACTTGCTTGGCCAGCTCTGTGTCACTGTTTCTCTATCAGAGATCAGTGTTCCACCTGAGCCCAGCTTTCTCTGTTTATGTGTGTATCTTTTTCTTAATCCTCATTGCCCTTCACCAGTTTCTCTGGTTCTGCTGTGCAGGTCATGGCACATTTGGTCACTTAGTTCAACATTATACTAAATATACATTGAACTCCCCAGTGTATATTCCAAAATCTACATGCTCCTAGAAGACTGTATGAATATAATAATTGTTCATGATTGAACTAGCTACTCCTGAACTAATTGTATAACTTATTTTTATGCCTTTATCTTTACCTTTCCATAAATTTATCTTGTTATTATTTCATTTTGGTAATTCTTTCCTTCCATATTTGCTCATTCTCTGTACAAAAATTTAAAATTCTTATATGATCTACTTCCCAACTAGATTCCACTCTTTCAGCCCTTCCTATGGCACTACATTCTGCAGTAATGCCAAATGATTTTCCACTTTTCATACTTGCCACATCATTGAAAACATTATTTCGAGGAAGTTTCTTTCCTTTTCTATTTGACAAACTTCTGTTTTAATTCATTGAAGTTTTAAGTTCCAAAACAGAGACTGAGTTTAAGTGAATTCATTTACTCTGTTAGGGGCTTCACACCCTCTGTGGCCAACACCCTTTTTATGATCAGTCACAATTAAATCAGCAAATTCTTGCAGTACTATATGCAGTTTAAGAACTGCATCCATATACACTGAATACATATTCCTGACATATGACTACATATCTTTTGAGAATAAATTTAAAAGATAAAGCATTTAAAACAGTTGACTTTTGAAATTTGAGTATCTTACACAATGTCTGCCATAGTAGATCTCAATATTTTTTGTAATCCAATTCTAACAACAGATGGATAGCTCAATAGACATATAAATGATAACTACTAATTACCATAGACAACTATTTAAGATTTCTACTGAATATTGAAAATCTGTTACCCCAACCTCTCATTTGATCCTCTTCAAGAACATTTCCTGTTTTTATTTGGTTCTGTGTCAATTTTCTTTCAGATTTCAGATAAGTTCTTTTTGTCTTGTGCCAGTTGACCAATAACTTCCTTTAGTAGAACATAAGTTATATTCCAGTATCTGAAATTACTTAAGGGTTGCACATTAAAATGCAGAAATACCATCAACCACTTTTCTCCATTTCTGTATTTACTGTTTTTTATTCATTAATACTCATATATTGTTAATTCAAGAATATAGATGTACATCTTATATTCAGTTCATGTTCTAGAAAATTACCCATACAATTGTATTCACTTCTGAGCAATATAGAAAAACACAGATTTCTGGAAAGAAAGGCATATTTAAAAATTTTCTTCTACTACAAAAAAAAATTTTTAGTCATTTTCTCAGCTGAACAATAAAGTGCTCTACTATATATAAATGATCCATATTAGCTAAAGTCCAGATGGGAAAGAAGAAACAATTTCAATCCTTTCAACTGGAAATAATATATTAAGTATTAATTGGAAAATAAAAGAGGAAAACTGGAGGAATAACAGAATGGCCTGTTCAGTAAGCAGGTACTGTCACTGGGGTTTTGTAATGGAAGGACATATGTTGAGGTTTGTGAGAGCTTGGAATCTTGGAAGAGGGCGCCCAGACAGGGGCTCAGATTCTTGAAAATGGAAAGTTACTCACCGGAATTGGTGACTCAGGAAATCAGAGGACTTCTTTGAAACTGGAACTCTGACATTTGAGAGGGGTGTACTGCCTGGTTGGTGCTAGTGTCTTCTAGGAAGTCTACCATGAGCCAGATTCCCAAAAAGCTGAAAACACAACAAAAATTAGAGAATTGCCTCATGGCAGTTGAAGAATTACTGTTACCATAAAGCTGACAGGAACAGTTAATAAAAAGAAAGAAGCAAGCCCTTCACCCTTTTCCTTCTTTTCCAGTCTTTCTTTAGTGACCCATATTGGCAAAATCCAACTGGGAACAATCTGCCAAAGGAGAAATAAATAAATAAATGAGTGTGTGTATATATATATATATATATATATATATATAGTGTTAATTTATTTTTAAAATCCAAGCTTTATTACCCCCAAAGTATAGGATACATGCCAGGATGTGGCACAGAGAGGAAACAAATGAGTAACAAACACAGAGACCTTCCAGTACTGTTGGCATTCATTCATCTGAAAGCCTGGTGTAATTATCTATCAGGAATCCATGAATCTGGTCCCTAAAACACAGGCTTCATCCTGTGATGTGAGCAATATCTGGACTGCTATCAATCTACAGGTAGTGAGCATGACTGAATCATATGACTGCCCAATTATTTGTTACAGATGCAAAGCAAAACTCTCTAAGATATTTTTATTAGTAAACAAATAATTTTACCTAATGTTTTCCCCTGTGGTCAAAGAGATAAAAATAACCAAAATGTTTTATACAATGCTTTATCAGGCTGAACCAATTATGAATTAAATTATCTCCATGCTGATATTCATCAACCTATTCCTCAAATATGTAGACAAGGACCAAACCAATTTCAATGCATAATTTAAGTGATTACAATGCTGCTCTAGCATGAACTCATCATGAATGCCTATTCTAAAATGCACTTCCACAATCAGCCTGTGCCCAGTGTCCTCAAGGTCTGCATATGTAGTCAGAAATGAACTGGGGTCCCAATATATTTTTGTTAAATAAATGGATAACATTTATTCTTTAAACCTTATATGAAGAATAACATTTCATAATTTCTTTAACTAAGACACCAGGACTATGTTTTCAGAGTCAGTAAAGAATTAAATTTATTTCCAAAGATTTTAGTTTTCATGCAGAAACATAGTCATTATGAAAATCTGAAAATCTGCTTTAACGAGATAGAAAATAGTTTTATTTGATGTCTAATTATACAATGGAAATCAATTATACATGAGTTAATGTTCATTAGAAAGTATATATATATATATATATATATATATATATATATATGTTTATTTTTATGTGATGCTGAGGATTGAACCCAGGACCTCACACCTGCAAGGCAAGCACTCTGTCACTGAGCTCAAGCCCCAACCCCAAGCCTTAGAATTTTTAAGTTTCTCTATTTTCATTAAAAGAAATGAAAAAATTGATGTAGACTCATCTAGTTCTTTCAATCATTGACTGTTTCTCTAAACAAAATTCATTTAAAAATGTATTATAAAACATATTCTTCACTTTGGTCAACTAAACTATAATGCATTAAGTGTCTAGAGTCCTCTTTAAAGAATATACATTAAAAGTAGCCATGTAAATGAAACCATATATATGTACATATATAGATATATGTGTGTGTGTGTGTGTGTGTGTGTGTGATATACAACACATGTTTATTCAAGTGCATATACACGTATTCTATATTAAATTGGCTTTAAAAATTATGTATTTATTCAAAATATTTTATGATTTCTTATATTTGTTAAAATATTTAAAATAAAATATATAGTTCTAATAAATTATATGCAACATGATTCATTGCATGTTACATACTAATAATTTATCAATTTTATGTTATATCAATATTATATCTCTATTTAAACATATGTATAAATTGTTAGCTTTATAACAGATATTTACTAAGATATAAATAGATTCAATCCATAGTTAACTACAGTATACTCCATAGAGAATGTGATGAAACATAATGTAGTATTTATCTTCATGAAACTTGCTCTGTTTAAATTTTTTTCTGTATTTTTAAGTCATTAACTTCATAAACATAGCAGGTTATAAATATATTATAAATTAATGGTATTGTTGATAATAATAACAAAAATTTTAAAGCAATATGATCAATGACAATATCCTGAATTTTCATGACTGTGTATTACTCAAAATACATTTTCATATTTTTTTCCTATTTTTTTTCCTAAGATGTAGAAAGCTTATATATTACTTCTGTTTTACATATTAGAAAATGAAGTCATTATAGATCACAAATATAATATTTTACTCATTTCATATATAGTTAAATTTAAAAAGTTGAGTTTTAAAATTATTTCTGCACTTAAATTACATTATTTTTCATGTATGATAAAAATTTATAATATCCTAGCATTAAAAAAAAGTTTACTGTTTTCCCATGAGATGGCAGGGTTTTCTATGGTTAAAAGTCAATGTAAAACCTTGATTATTATTCTACACTCCTTAGAAATCCAATTCATGTGTTTTCTTTGGTGACTCCCTACTCCCAAAGCAACTGCACTGCTTTCTAGTCTATGGTTCAATAACCAAATTATTTATTCTGCTTTATGAAATGTATTCCGTATCAATACTTCCTGGATCTTCTTAGATATACATGGAAATTATTTTATTAACTAGTAAATGAATAAAGACCCTGAAGTGTTTAAAAATTTGAAGACACCTAGGTTAAACTTTATGTAGAAACAGATGTTAGGCATTTAGAATTGCATCTCAAATTCTGCATCCCGTTATGTGAGTCTTCCTATTGAAAGGTAATCGACCAAGAATTAAAAAAAAAATATATTGATTTAGGTGACTATGTGATAACCTCTGAATACAGGAGTCTTCTGATTAATTCTGATGGAGCTAAGACAGGACACATACAAAGAGTAAGTGAAAAGTGAAGCCACTGGTTTTTCTCACTAGTCATATCCATCACTTCAACCCAAGAGTACAAAGAAATGTCAGTCTCAACTAAGATAGGCTTAAGGAGAAGGAGAAATTGCCTACTGTATAAGCAGGGATGCAACGGATTCTACTAGGTTCTAGGGAGGGAGGATGGCCCATCCATTCCCTGCAGGCAGACCCATGGAAGGAAATGTAACTTTGGAGAGATGTTACATGTGGAAGGGCTAATCCCAGTGAGACATAGGTGTGAGTGATCAGTTGGCGATATTTTAATTAGCAGAGGAATAGGTATATCATTTGTAAAGAGAGATCATCTTCTTATTCATGACAGTAATATTTCACAGGTTCTACATCTCCGATTTGTTCTTAGATTTGTTTCTAAACATATTCTTCCTTGGTTGCTATTATTAATTCAGTCATTCCATTACATTTTCTTAAGGATTTTTAATGTAGAAAACTATTAATGTTTTTCTATTAGATACATAAATAACCAGTTTGCTGAATTTAATTTCCCTTTTATTATCTTAGGTATATTACTGTCTTATGCATATCTAGTCTACCCCTGATTTAATATAGCAATCTCTATAAAAACAAAAGTGGTCTATTCTAATCATTAGAACAATAAGTGTCAGTGACATTTTGGGTTTACAATTCTTCTAGTACTTAACAAACAAGACAATCATGGGACAGTCAATGTAATTGAAACTTGAATGCAAAAGATACAAAAGAACAATACAGAAAAAATAAATCAATACTAACAAAGCAAATCATACATGAAATTGCAAATACTACACTCTGACAAAGCATAGGTAGTAAAAAAGATCTAAAGACTATAGTACCAACTACTCAACTGAAAATGTAGATGATAACTGCTCTCCTTGCTGTGCTCAGTTGCTCTAAAGTGCTGATAAATTCAAATTCAAGCAACCATGCATAGAAATGCCTCCCAGAAGGAAAAAGAATTAGAAGGAACTTTCTTATACTATCAAATGTTTTTAAGCCAGACTGGCACATTTTAGGTTATATTTTTTGTGACATTACTTTTGCTCCTTCCAAATTTCCATAACATTATAAAGTTATTTGAATAGAATTTGTTTTACACTTCTATAATGTTATATAAGAATAATAGTTCGTTATTTTGTCTTGTCCTTTATATTAATAAGACTCCATGTGTTTCATGACAGATTATCTTCGTCTTAATATTATTCTTTATCCATTTACACAAAACTGCAAATATGAAGTGAAGAATGAAAAATATAAATAATCATAGAAAAAATGTGTTGAGGGAGTATTTAGTTTCTCATTATGTTCTAAACTAATTAGCATGCTTAGGGATTTTTTCTTTCTTTGCTGATTAATAACAGATAATGTTATTTATTATATTATTCTTTTTGTTGTCTAAACTATTTTTCCTTGTAATTTTTCTCATAGCCCATGGAAATTGCAGCCTGTTCATGTTAGCATGTTTGAATGTATCTTCTGTTGCTTTTCAGTTTGAATGGGATTTTTGACTGAAAGTAAAATCTGTGTGATTTTTTTCCTGAGATTTTTAGGATATGCCATATTTTATCACTGATTTCTGTCAAAACTAAACATTAACCTATAAGATTATGTGAATATTAATAAGTTCAAAAATTCTATCTTGATACATATTCTAGAAAAATGGCTTCAAGTTAATTCCTAAAAGTTGAGGAAATTCTTTTTCAAGCATCTCCATTTACTGTGACTTGCAGTTTCAAAATAATGAAAAGAAAGCATTGCTTATCTTCATTTTCCAAGTTCATTTGAAATTATCTTCAATTAATTCTAAGATTTTTTTAATTACCAGATGTGATTTAAGTTTATCAATGAATGGAGAAGGGAGTGAACAAGAATATACAATACAGGAAAGGCCAGGATCAAGCTACACTACTAATTATAACAGGACCGACAATGTCATGTGGTAATCCAATAAGCAAAGCAAGAGAATATTTTTTGTAACATGTGAAATATTTTACAAAGAGAGATAATTTTGTGTAATGATTGAGATCCTGGAATTAGATGAAAGTCTATGGGGTTGGAGTCCCTTTCCTATCATTCCAACAGCTAGTTCAGCAATGTACTTGAATGTTCAGTTTCAATTCTCCCCTCTATAAAATGTTGATAATAACAGTACTTAGTGCATAGGGCCAGTGAAATTATTAAATGACACAATTTTTAAAATTACTTAGCAACATAACAGTAACATTAAAATCATAATCACTTTGACATTATTGATATTATTTTATAATTCTAAGAGTACACTGGACTGTAGGAAGAACAATAATAAGTAGATGAGGAAAAAGAAATAATAATAGGAATTTAGGAAGAAAATGGTATCAGAGCGTTGAGCAAAGCGGTATATAGAAACCCAGTTCAGACAGTGGTCTACATCACTTTGCTATGATTCAAAGTATTGTATTCAAAACTGTAAGATAGGAATTTGGGAGAAGTTGGAAATATTTGAGGGGAGACTCATCAGAGAAGAATTTAATTTTCCACATCTGAAACATTAGGATGATTTTTAGGTTACTAATGCAGAGAATCATGCACAAGGAAAAATGTTTGCAATCAATCAGTTAATCTTGTCAGGACTGAAGTCATAGGGGAAAGAAAGCACTAATTATTGTGAGACAATATTATCAAAGACAAAAGAAGATCTTACTTGAGTTTGTATAGCTTAATTTTGCTTCAGGCTTCTAAAATATCATATAAGCAATTAGATATTGGCTACAAAACAAGTTTGTCTTTTTTCTTTCTTTTTCTTTTTTTTTTTTCCTGTGGCTGAAACTCAAGACTTTCCACATGGTAGGCAAATAACCACTGATGTCATCTTCAGCCCTTCAAAGAAAGTTCTTGGAGTGTGAAGCATTCTGTCTGCCCAAGCAGATTTACTGTCTCCTGTTGAAACCAGACTGTAATCATACACCTCTCTGGTTTCTGGTTGGGTTACACAAAAAGAAAAGCATTGCAAGAATACTAGAGAATAGGATCAAATATGCACAGGTTATTATTGCCTTAGATTTGCACCTATGGCAACAACTCAGGCTGTCTACATCATTCCAAAAGGTTTGCTCATCTTCTTTGGAAAGTTCTCTAGCCCTAAGCATGATGACAGATCTCCACTGTTATTGGCCCTGAGGTACTGCATATGCCACCCAGTTTTCCTTCACAGTGTTTACCTATTTGAAATGCTTCTCAGCTTCATACTCATTGTGCCATTTGCTTCCTGCCAAAAACCTGTGAGTCAAGACCTTTTTCAAATGGCAGCCTAAAATATATAGTTATCTGAGGTCATACTCATAAACAACTACCCCAAAATTTAGCTCAATCTTCTGTTTCTACTTCTCTTCCTTTCCTCTTTCTTCTCCTCCTCCTCTATCCCTCTCACTTTCCTCTTTCTTTTTCTGAAATTTTGTAATTTACAGATGTTTTTGAGCAGTTTTAGGTTTACAGAGAAAATAGGTGAAAACTACAGAAAGCTCATTATATATATATATATATATATATATATATATATATATATATATATCCTCTTGTCCTCATTCCTTAGTTCTCCCCATATTAAAATTTTACAAAAATTTACATTTGTGTGGTGCATTTGGAGCAAATGATAAGTCAATATCTATACATTATTGTAATAAATAAGTTCCACAGTTTACATTAGAGTTTATTCTTTGTGTGGGACATTCTTTGGGGTTTTTCTTATATGTTTTTACACAAAAATATTTAGACAGCAACTACCAGATGCTGTGTAGTGTTTCAATGTCAGACAAAATAGCAGTAAATAAAAGAGAGAATATGGTCTCCTGAACCTTAAAATCTAGTGAACAAGAGAAAATGACTAATTAATTATTTAATATATTAGTTGAAATCTACTTTGTATAAAAATAAAGCAAGGGTAAGTGGAAATTAAACGACCTAGTGGATTTTGCTATTTCAGAAAGTAATTTAAAAAGTTGTTTTGAAAAAGCAAAATTTAATAACAAAATAAGAAATGTGAAACAAAGTGAGGAAGGAGCTGGAGACCTATAGATCAGCTGGGAAAAGAGCATGCCATGCAAAGTGCACAAGGAAAACAAGCCCTGGCATTTAGGTCAAAGAGAACATGCTTGCCTTTTCATCCCCTGCGGCTAAAGTGAATTAAGTTTATAGCAAGGAAATGGACTACAAAACTTAGAATTCTGCCAAGAAACATATAAGCAACATATCAAAACGGTTAATATATAAATTCCAATGAAGCTATGCAGGAATATCTTACATGATGGTAAATATTTCTATTGTTTAAACTAATTTTTTTAATTCAAACACTTTAAAAAAATTAAATATCAAAATATTTAGTTTCTATACTGATTTATTTTAAAATACACCAAATTTTGAGATCATTAAAATTCAAGACAAAGTTTAGGAATATATACTAATAATAGTTTATATTTAGAATTTTCAACTGCATAATTGCCTTTATATATCACATATTAAAACATATCTATTACCTGAAATTAAATCAATCCACTTGAAATTTAAGAATATTACAATATTTGTAGTAATTGTTATACATTGAATTTACTTAGACTTATTTTATAGAATAATATATATATATATATATTCAGTTTTTATACATAGCTCAGTTTTCTAGTATTCATTTAAAACATCTTTGAAGGAAATCTTTCTAAAAATATTTTCTAAGTGCTCTTGGATAAAATAGCCGATTTTATTACTGTGATACTTACTGATTATGAATGTAAGCATGAACAAACTACCTAAAAACAATTTCCATATTGAGAATATAATTATGAAAACTTACTAAAGTGAGAATAACAGTGGTAAATACTTATAAATTTTATCTAAACTAATTTATATTGAAAAAATATCCTAACGTTATGCCACATTAACTTCAAGTCCAGCTGAAATCAAATCAATATACAAAATCATACAAAGAATTGCTCTCAGAGCATCCTTAAAAATGCAGATGCTGGCTTCCTTGTAGTTGGACATGCTGTACTCAGAGGATTAAAGTAATCCATCATATGCAACAAATTTAAGGGAAGTTGCTATAAAACATGAACTTTCGATTCCTTCAATATTTTTAAGGGAAAAAGTCTCTTAAGAATAATTACCACAAATACTCTTCAGGTTTAGTTAATTTAAATATTTAATAAAATAGTTTAATTTAAAATATTTTATCTAATTATTTTAGGATTATTTTAAGAAATAAGAGAATGTGATTTCAAAATACTAGTTACTAAATATACTGGTGTTTAAAATACAAAACAAATTCGTATTTTATTTTGTAACTAAATTTACAAATAACTAATCAAAAATCTTACATTGCTTCCTGGACTATTTTTGACACAGTACCTCATAAAATATTGAAATTTCTTAACAAGATTAAAGTCAACTGTAGAATCTCACTAACAGTAAATAAGTAGGAAAATAGTAAATTCAACTATTTTTTGTATTTTTTTTCAGGGAACAATTTAAAAGAAGTGAATATGAGGCCAAGTATTTCAAAAAATGAAACATTTCAACAATGTATCATGTCCAATCTCTGTTGCATATACCTCAAGAACTGTATCTCATACAGGTGGACCTGGGACAACAAAATAATTTAAAAGTATTTCTCACTGACAAACTGAGCAAGTTTCAAAATTAATCATTTATAAGTTAATGCAAAATTACAAAATCAAAATGCTATTCATTGGATGTTTTCATACATTGAAATCTTACTCCCCAAGGTGATGGTATTAGGAGGAGGAGCCTTTGGGAAATGATTAGAATATCAGAGGTGGAGCTCTCATGAGTGAGATTAGTGTCCTTATAAAAATGTTCCTGAAGGGTTTCATTACCCCTTCTTCTATGGTAAGAAAGATGTCTAAAATCCATAAAGCAGGCTCTCACCAGGCAAAAATATATGAAAACTTGATCTTGGACTCTGTGGCTCCAGAGTGGGAAGGATGACATTTCTGTTGATATAAGCTACTCTGTTTGTGGCATTCAGTTATAGTAGCCTTAACAAGTTAAGACAAAATAACCTTTCAGTGTACTTATAATCATATTTCATTTTCTTACATTTTTTTCTTAATTATTTATTATCTTATAGTTACTTTAAGGAATAAATTTTAATATAAATTTTAAATTTTAGAGATGTCTTGAATCTTTTACTCTATGTAAAGGTTTTCTTAAACACACATGCACTTATAACACTGACCCCGATGTCCTAAATTCTTGGTTATATGTATGTGTGCTAACAATTCTGTTTTTATTATGTCAGACTTTTACTGATTTCTTAAGTACAGGTGAGAAGAATTTTATTTAAAAGAAAACCTTTAAAACTTTGTTTATCATATTCATAGTGTACCTCCAAATCAATTTTATTATAGCTAAAATGTATAGTAAATGAACATAGATTTAAATGGACTAGAGAAAAAATGTAATTTCCAAAGTCAATTAATTAATGATTCAATGAGATTTCATGTAATAATTAGAGCTAAGAGCAAAACTATTTCTGGTATTAGACATAACTGAAAGATTATTCAAGTAAGAGACTGTTTTATAAAGCACTTAGTTTCTAAAACTCAAAGCTTAAAAGAGAAAATATAAGAAATAAGCAACTTAAAAGTATAGATAGATTTACTTATGACTATTTGACAAAGATTAATAGGAAATATTAATGAGTTTTGAATTCTATAAATTTAACTCAATGATTCATTTCTTTTGCATAAACCATAGCCTATGAAATATGGCATATATTAATAGAAATATTATCAGCTTACTCTTGATTTTTCTTCAGGAAAATCTAACTTGCATTCAACAAAAATTTCAACCATTTAATATATGCCTGGGAACAGTTGATAGCAAAATAATCCTTTTATGAACAAACACATCAAAACACATAAACCCATAATATTTTTATAATAAAAAAGCTCTATGCATATTATAATATGTATAGATATTTATAACACAATTTCAAAGCAGGATATTTCAAATCATATTTGAGCCCATTATCTTATTTACTTTCATAAATGAAAGGCTAGAGATTGTGAGGTCAGACATTCAACACAGGAGTGAGTGGCCCATGAGGCGTATCCAGTAATTTGCCTGTTGGAGAGTTCACAGCCAAGAATGCTTTTAATATTTGTAAGTGATTGAGAAAATAATCAAAAGATATGTCATGAAAAGTATATGGAATTCAAAATCCAGTGCCAATAAATAAAGTTTTATTGAAATATAACCATGTTCATTTGTGTGTATGATTTTTTCTTGGTGTATTAGGAGAGTGGAATGTTTGTGACAGAGACTATATAGACCACAATCCTGAAAGTTTTATTATTTGGACTTTTACAGAATCTGTGTTTTAGTACACAAGACACTGGGAATAAAATACCATTACCATTTAGGTTAACGATTTTGAAAGGAATTGAAGTAGTTGAAGGATATACATATTTTTATTGACCTATTACATGTTTCTGCTCTTCTACATTAAGTAAATGTAAAACAAGCCTATACTGAAGCTTATTCTAGTAGCTTTACACACAAACTCCCATTTATGGAACCTACTGAATAATTCTTTTCACTGAATAAAAGCATCAGGAATGAATACACATTTTCCATGCACAATGGGATTCTCGTGGTTCTCATGATTTTTTGAAAGCTTAATTTAATATTGTACTAATTAACAAATTTAAATCATGGATAGTTTGGTGTTATAGTCCATTTTGTTAATTTACTGCAAAAGTACTTCTTTTCTTCCCAGGAGCTTCTCTTTAAGAATCCAGTCTTCCCTATTCCATGGAGATTATCATTCATTAAGACAGGCCAATTGGAGTCAGGGAGTTGTTTTTGGCACACAGTTGTTTTTCTTTCCTTTTTTCCTTTTTCTTTTTCATTTTAAGATTTTGAGTTCTCAGAACAATATAAGGTGTTCCATGTTCCAGTGTCCTCTATGAATATGTTCAGCTACATTCCACAAGAAAGAATGAGCTCCACACTCATAAAGAATGTTGAGAGTACAAAAATAAAGCATAAGCAATTGAACAGTGTTGCTTAAACTCTGGGTAAAAGAAGTGGCTAGAACAAGCAAAATCTCTGAAAATCTTCCACACATCGTCCAATTAAATCATGTTTTTTGTTGTTGTTGTTTTTTTGTTTTTTTGCCTTAAAGTAATCTAGTTGTAATTTGAATTTTGGTTCCTGTAAACAATGTATTATTGATTAAAGAGCTAGAGTCTAGATTTAAATTCACTCTGTCAGGATTTTCTCCCTTGCTAAATTTTGTGAAAAATTTTGTGAAAAAATATTTCACAGAACCATAGATGACACGGTATTTCTTTTAATAATGGATATATTTCATATAAGGGTTTTTATCTTTTTCTGTCATCCTCAATTATGATATGGTAAAATATATTTGAAACACTATGTAAAAATTATCAAATGTTGTTTTTGTACCTCTAACCGGAAAATCAATATGAAACCATCTAGAAAAGTAGCACAATTTACCAAATTGCATTTTTTCCATTGGTTTGTAAAAATGACAATTTTTAACCCTACTTTATTATTTATCAGTGTTACGTATTATTTCCTCATTTCTTTTTTTTTAAAAAAATTTAGTTGTAGATGGATATAATACCTTTATTTTGTTTATTTAGTTTTTTTATGTGGTGTTGGGGATCAAACCCAGTGCCTCAAGCATGTTAGGCAAGTGTTCTACCACTGAACCATGACCCCCGCCTTATTTCCTAATTTCTTAATGGTTAAAGACTATTGTATTGAATAACAATTAAAAAAATGTAACTCACAAAATGTATCATAATACAAAGGTGTTAGTAACCTGACGTCCAAACTAAGACTAGTGATGGAAATTCATTTGGACTTTTAAGTACATATCTTATTAAAAAATATTTTTAGTTGTAAATGGACTTTTATCTTATTTATTTATGTGCAGTGCTGATAATTGAACCCACAGCCTCTCACATGCCAGGCAAGCACTCTACTACTGAGCCATGACCCCAGCTCCTAAGTATATATCTTAAAGTAAAAATATGGAAAAATTTAATAGGGAATCAAATCAAAGAATATTGAAGACCACAGTAATGATTTCCAGTAATTATTTACTTATAAAGATAGTTTATAAAAACTCTTACTTCTCAGAGAAAATATATTAAGAAAGCCTAAATTTTTCCCTTCTTCAGAATACTAATGATTTATATTTTACTATCCCCAGTCTTCAAAGAAGGATTAGCATATGTTGTGAATGATTGCTCAAGGTCATGTATGCTCATGAATTTATCTGTTAGAAAAATATTTAAACATATTGGGAGCTTGTTTTCCTCATAAATAGACATTGTTATAAAATATGTTAATGTTATTTTCTAATTGCTAAAATTTTTAATCAAATACCATATGGAATAAAAGTAAATGATTTGAATATTTGAAATAATTTAGTATTTGTTTCCCATGAAATTATGTGAACAATTATCAATTTACTTCTCAAATCTACTAGAATTACAAACAGAACAGAGTGAACTACTTGAAATGTTCATATAGCTAAAATCTATACACATACAGACACACACACACACACAGATCCAGGTTCTCCCACAAGTCTACTCTTGAAGAAAGAAGTGAAAGAATAATTAAAGAGCAAGTGCTGACTATTGACGTTAAGAAAAACATGTTTGGCTTTTTATTACATTGACCAGGCTATGTATAGGGTAAAATATCAAAGAATCTCTTTCTCTTCATAAAGTTAAAAAGATAATAATTCAGGATTTTTAGTTAAGACATGACAATCTTATTTGATAAATATTCAACCTATATCTTCCATTAAGAAAGATCACTAAAAGCAAATTTCAAATATGTGTATGGCAATATAGAACTTAAAAATTTGCATATGTAAGTATTTATGTTAAATAAGCAGACAAATAGGAAATGGCAAGAAATTGAATCTGTTACCTCCCACCCACCCACCCACCCCATGACATGATGTATGACAGAAAACTAAAGTGGAATTTTTTAAAACTCAGTTTTGATTTTTTTTCTTAATTCAGTTTTGGCAGATATCTCAATGTCAATAAAAATTGGATAGTGCCGTCAGGTACTAAACTGAAAAGGTGAACCACTTTTTAATTAATATTATTTTTTAGTTGGAGGTGAACCACGTTTGTAAAGCATAACAAAATTGTGAAATTGCTCTGTTACCTCTCTCCATCAACCCATCTACTACTCCATTACCTTGAATCTGAATAATAATTAAAAGTCTGCAAACTCTGGTTAATAGATATGATTTCATATTTCTGGTTTTCATCTTCTTTTCGCAAGTGAGAATGGTAGCGCTCCCTTTTCTTTAAAAAAAAAAAGAAAAATGTGGAGAAGTTTTAAGACTTTTGCAGCTTGCTGTGTGTTATCTGAAGTTAAAAGGACATTGAAAAGCTGTTCCATTTCCATCAGGAGAAGTCTTAATCTGGAGGTTGCAGATGAGGCTGCCATTGTTTGTCCTCAGAGTAAAGAGAGGCAGCACAGGAATGATCTGTTTTTATGTCGTGTATAACCTGGATGTTCATGTACCAAGTAGAGAACTGGGCAAAGGATTCTATCCAGGATCATCCTAAAGAAGATCTCACCTTGAAAGATTATCCAGCAGATTAAAGAGGGGCAGATTTCTGGAACTTTGAGGACTGAGGGCATAATAGAAACTGCCTGTCACATGACACATTCTCATATCAAGAAAACTCCAAGTGGATTTGAAATTAAGAATCAAAAGCTATCAGTTGCACATTTTTTATTGCAAGGGTAGTAATACTGTAAAGAATCTCTTCCAGCCAGATAAGATCAATTCAGAACATTATTGCTCCTCTCTCCAAAACCCCACTTACTACTCCATTACAGAGAAGCCAAAAGCATTAAATGTAGAACTAGAAAGGAAAAGAAAGAAATAAGGGAAAAGTAGCAGATTTTTTTCCATCTGCAGGATTTATGATTTGAGGTTAGTCTGAGTTGGAACTGGGAAGAAACTTTAGACTAAATTTAAAAATAAAGTTTTTATAGTAGACAAAAAAAGATTATTTAATTATTGAAATGAGATTCTATTTTTGATTGACATGGACTAGAAAAGCTATGAGACCTGCAAAAAAATTCATTTCAAAGGCCAAAATGAAAAATGTCTGGAACATGGTTCTCAAAGGTTTGTTGGAAAACAAAATTACTGTGTGATTATCCGCAACTAATTCCCACTGGTTCAGTATGGTAAAAAATGTACTATCCAGAGTGTCATATGACACTAAGTGAGACTTCGAGAGACCATCTGAGAAAGACACTGAAGGAAAATAAGGGAAGATTAAAGAGGCAGTATTTGCATACTAATAACAAGTCTTCCTAATTCCCAAATTTTGAATGAGGATATTCTTCAATATGAGTTCAAATTAAATTTCTCTTGTGACAAGAAGAAAGCCACAGACTGTATCACATACTTGCAGATTAGATGATTTAGCTTCTCCTTTCTTATAATGCCTTCTGCAGAGATGTAATGAACCCATTTAAATATTACCATACAAATGTGTTCTCTCTCCCTCTCTTTCTCTCCCCCTTCTCACCATCCATTTCTCCCCACCCCTCTCACTCTCTTTCTCTCTCTTACACACACATGCAAATGCACAACAGCAGGTATTATAATATTCTCCATCTATTTTCTTCTCTATTTCTCCATTTTATGAACTCTAATTAGACTTTATAATATTGTTTTTTATATGTGGGTATTAGCTATTTCTTCCTTTAAATACTTTTAGGATTCTAATGAACTCTTGGTTTCAATTCTATATAAAGTGGGCTGCTAAACTGAAAAAGATAAATACAATCAGTCTACTAGTAAACCAGCTTCTGAAACTTTTTGACAACTCCAACTTTTCTGGAGGGAAAAACGAGCATGGCAAAAGGAAATTTCTACTGCTAAGTTAAAAGATGTGGCAGGGCTCTTCACTCTTCCCATCCATTCATTTACTAAAATACATGTGTTAGTCCCCTTCTCCCTAGTCATACAAGCTTTGTATATGATGAAAAAGGTGGATGGAACTCCTCTATCAATTACATAATAAGACAGAAAAGAGACCTTAAAACTTAAATTCCATAAAATGATTAATAGCATAAACACACATGAAGTAAAACTGTGATACCATTTAAAAACAAAACATAAATAGTGATAAAACTACCAAAGGATAAGAAGCCCAGAAGTGTCTGTTCTGAGGAAGGGCTACTGCAGTTGAATCTTGATATGTAAATGATGTGCATGTGAAAAGAGTCAGGTGCATTCTAAGTGAGCTTACTATCTGAGTAAAAACAATATAGGGAAAAGAAACTCAGAGCTTTAGAAATATTGCGAAGAAACTATTATAGATGAAACAAGTACATCTGTACAAGGGCACAGAAAGAACATGAGATTATTGGAGATTTTAAGTAAGACAGGGGCAAATCATTAAGGAGTTTGTAGATCCAGATAAAGATTAAAATTGTTGTTAAATACAATGGATGACAATCATTAAAGTGTTTCAAACTGTTGAGTAGAATGATTAATCAATATTAAATACACTTAATTTATCTCAATAACATATCTCAGATTCTATGGTCTCCACTTCTATGCCCATTATGCCCATAATTTCCATTAAATTACTTATTTTTGTCCCATCACTTCTCACTTGAACTATATAGTGCACAAAATTTCTAAATCATTTATCAAACTTTGTTGAAATACCACTTGGATCATCTCTCTCCTCAGCTTTTCATTAGCTAACATGTATGGTACCCATTCCAAAGCTGTCTATTTTTGTCTTCTATTTTATTTTACATTCCAATTTAGCAATCAACTTGAACTCCTTATAATTTTCTGCATTGACATCCAACTATTCCTTATTATTTTGTTTACAGTTTTTCTGATGTCTTTACTTCATTCTTCCCTATATATTCAAAGACCCTGTATGAGTGAATATGCAACTGTCTGCCCCAACATTGGATGATACTGGAAGGCATTATAACTGAGATAAGCCATCTATAGACAGACAAATGCTGTATGATTCCACTTAGATGATGTCTCTGAAACAGTTAAAGACATTGAAACAGATAATAGAATGATAGTTGACAGAGGTTGGGCACAACAGAGCATAAGGCGTTGTTGTTCAGTAGACCCAGATATGCAGTTATGCAAGAGTAATTTCTAGTACCTTGAGGTGACAAACTTCATTGTGCACTCAAAATTTGTTAATAAGATATATCTTAGTTAATATTTTTACAACAACATGAATAGCAAACAGAATCTTAAAGAAGCACAAGGAGGCATTTTGGATGATAGATGTATCTACAACCTTGATTGTGATGGTACCACTGGTATATGCACACATCCAAACTCATCAAGTTGTAGACATTAAATATATGTAATATTGGGGGTGTTGATTGTACCTCAGAAAAAAACATATTTTAAAATGTATTCCTGATGCCTGCTTTGCTTTGCTACAAAATATTCTTTGACCCACTCAGCAAGATGCTGTTTCCTTTCTTCTTCTCTGTATTCTAGCTTAATTAATTAATCAGATAAATATGCACAAATCTTTAATGTGGAACCCACACAATTTTCTAAAAACTCTATGGTAGTGAGAAAAACACAATTTTTCACTCAAATAAAAAATGTAGCATACTGTATTACAATTTGATAATTCCTATAATATACACTATCAATGTGTGAGTTCACAGGGCAATTACTGAACATTTCCTAGAGGAGTAAGGGATGACTTTACATAGGATGTATGTCTAATTAGCCTTTAAGGAAATTAATGTTTTTAGGTCAAATAGGATCAAGGTTAATCATTCAGGAATAATATCTGTTCATGTCTTATCACTTCTCCTGCCGTACAGAAATCCTCACATTTGGGAATTGGGTCTTTTTCATGATATAATTAATAGCCTATCGTGTCCACCCCTGCAGAAAGTAAATAGCATCTTTTTCTTATTAAATAACTTCAACTGTAGATACTGGAGCCTGGAAAGCTCACAGAACCTTCTCTGCCATGCCTTATATGTTTTCTTAGGCAATTATTACTTTCTGGTTCAAACCCTGAACTGATTGGTATCCTCATAAAACCCCTGCTCCCTGAATAGAAAAATTAATGTAAGAAAAAAATCTCCACACTTGATACCAACTTGAGGAGGGCAGTCCATTATTATTGTTGTCCTGGATCCTCTCTGTCTCCTCCTTCACTCATGAATAGGAGTGATTTTATTGAAAATAAATTTTAGTAGAAGAAGCCCAGCGTGGTGGCTCTGCTCTTCCAACTCTCCTTTTATCTGGGAACTTAGATTACTGCAAGAAGGATTCACTTTTCTCTGTTCCAACTTTTCATATGTTTAAAGGAAGAACTGGAACAAAACTACAGAAGCTGCAGAAGTCCACCTGTGACTGGCTGAGAAAGTCTAATTCTGTGTTGTGATAGAACATTCTCCTGCTGTATCATTTCCTTCCTTTCTTTTAATTCTTTTTTTTTTACTGATATTTTCTTAAGGGGGAAAACATGGCTTTTTGTTTAGTTTTTGTTTTGTTTTGTTTTGCAGTGGGTTTTTAAAAATGTATCCCTCAACCCTCACTAATACCCACAGTGATAGGTCTAATTCAAATGGCTAATCATTCCCTCTATGCCCACATTTCCTTTGTTAATATTTCCTATCTCCAGCAGCAATAAGTTTAGCTTTCCCTTCAATGGCATGATGTTGTTATTTCAGATTGCTTTTTAATAATTCTTTTTGGGTCATAATAGTAATGGTGTTCAGTATTTATTTTAAGTGAATGTCTTCTGTTATTCCATATTTATGATACATATCAGAAGATCAATATTTTATAGCTACTACCTTATTATATATGTAAGAAAGAAAACTTCAGGAAACAATTTCTTAGCAGATGATGCTCCATTAATTTTAGTGCTTATCTTTAAAATTCATTAATTAATATAAATGCTTAAGTAAATACAACTTAATGACTGACAATTTTCCTAAATTAATTTAGTGCAATATTTAAAAAAATGTACAATTTAATTTTATCACAGTATTTATATTTTCATTTATAATGTAATAAATAATGCTTTCTACAAGTTGCACACTGAACTCTTATTATAATTTATGTTTTTGATTTTGTTTGTTTTTATTGCTTTCGAAAAGTGAAGGTAAAGTCAATAAATCTCTTAACATCTGACATTTCAATCTGGGCCTTTTTCATTTGCCAATAAAGTAGTTGCAAGGGATCTTTCAGTTATTATTACAAAGAAGAAACAACAAAACAATTAATATTAAATTTTACTGAAATATTAACACAGTGGCATCATCATTAAGTAGACTGTCTCTATATCAGACTGAGAAATATGCAAGTACTTTTCATATTTTTGAAGAAAAGAATCTAATATAAATATTTTCCTTTCTATTCCTTCATTAGTTGACATAGCTATTCACATTTTACATTAATTTTACATGTTAAAAGCAAGATTCCAGAAACTTATTTCAACTTGTGTTAATGTTCAGGTAGAAACTCTAGAACTATACCCCATCACATCCTATACCCAAATCAGTTCTCCTTAAGCCTGCAATCATTAATTAAGTTAAGCTTTAAAAAGTAAATTCTAAAATATCATGCTAATTCAAGCTGTGCAAAATTTAAAGCATGATAAATTTGTATGAAGCCTTATAAATTGGCTTACTTCTCTGGTATTGTCAAACTTTAGAGTTCATTTTTATCTTTCTAGTTTCCACACAAATATAAAGACACTATATCACATATGTATGTGTTTTATTTTCTTATAAATATTTCCATATTTACATTAAATGTATATTTTTGGTAGGGTACATTTTAATGTGTCACATTCGAACTGGGTATTAATTGATTGAAATGATATATGGGTAATCTATAACATAAAATAGTTCATTTGAATATATTCTTAACTAATAAGAATAACTACAAATTTTGTTCACGATTGAAATAATATATTTAGAAAACTTCCCTAAATGTCAAAATTAGCTTTCACTTTAGAATTTAAAATAATAAGGAACATTTTTTTTTTATTTGTACTGGAGATTGAACCCAGGGGAGCTTAACCACAAAGTCACGCCTCCCAGGTATTTTTCTTTCTTTTATTTTTTTTTTCATAGACTTTATTTTGAGACAGTTGAGGCAGGCTTTGAACTTCAGATCCTTCTGCCTCAGCCTCCTGAACCACTGGGATTACAGCTACACTGGTCTAAAAATATTCTTAAGAGAAGAAAAAGAAAGCATAAGAATAATTATTCATTTTACTGAAATATGCATTCTAATGTTTAAAATTGGGATCAATGCCATTTATTTTTGAAGCATTGGAAGAATAAATGGGTGATTTTACTTTATTCAGACAATCAGGTATCATATATTCAATAACTTTCCTTCTGATGAAAAACTCACCATGCTCAGTTTTGATCACTCAAACGATTTGTGACAGAATTGGCAGTGAAGAAAACATTGAGGAAAGCAACATATGCTCAGTCTATATCATGACAGAAGCAGCTAAGCCAAAAAACAGGGGCAAATTTTATGTTCCAACAGATTTAAGATCCTTCACACTTTATCCAGATATAGAAATAGGAGAAAAGTTAAAAATTCCAAATAGTTAAAATCTTTTTCATTTATTATTTTCTCTAAAACTAGTGATTTTCTCTTTCATTTCATATTATTTGAAGTTTAATAAGGGTATTCATTAGTTTTTAGAACATTAAACAGGTAATTTGTTTTTTTTCAGGACAAAAATTCTTATGGTAATCAAGTGTCAGTATCATCTCCAATTATTTTGACCTATTGATATTCACACTTTTAGAATCCACTAAAATTACTTTTAGAAACATACTTAAAAGAAGACACACAACATAGTGAATACTATTTGCCAAAAATCAGATTCAACTTTATATAAAAAAACATTTATAACATTATATTTCAGACTGAAAAGAGCATATTTTACTACCATCAAGATGAATCATGATATGACTTTTTTTGACAAGACAAGACATTTCAACATAGAAATAAATTATATTAGAGTTATATATTATTTTCTTTACAAATTTACCTCATCAAAAAAAATACAAGATCCTTTACAAAAATACCCCAAAAATGAATCACATTTCTTTATGCAAAAATGTGAAACTACTAAAATCCTGGAAGGCAACATAATAAAAAATCTAGAAGACCTTGGCTTGATTATGACTTTTTAGATACCACACAAGAGGTACAACACATGAAACAAAGAGCTGATAAGCTGGAATTCATTACAATTAAAAAATTTTGCTTTGTGAAAGATATTTTCAAGAGAATAAAAAGGTAAATCAAAAAGGATATACTTTCAACAGCCATACTAAAGGACTGATATTCAAGGCATACAAAGAACCCTTAAGTCTCAGCAGTAAGAAAATGCCTATATTATATGCCTGCAGTAAACATTGTTTTAATTCAATAATTCAGGAAAGGCTTATTAAGAGAACATTACATTTTAGACAGTATGTCAGGTTGATGTGCATCAAAATAAATAGTATATAGCATCCCCTACTTCTAACATAAACATAAGAAAAATAATTATTCAACTAGGTTATTAAGACACAAAATACAAGTTTTATATCCAATATTATAGGAGTACCCAAAAAATGAGCAATGAGAGTACATTAAGGGGCACAAAAGAGAGTGAATTCCCAGGTGACCAGAACACATAAGAGAATATATTCACTGGAAACGAAACCAAATTACCTTATAATTAACTCCTAAGATAGCACTTTACCATGCAGCAGCTACCAAAAAAACCTTCACATCATTCTTGACAACAGGTCTTGAATAGTTTATGTTCAATATTTTAGAAAATGATGACATTCTTTGTCCCTTTAAGGGTAAATTATAAATAGTTTTAAATTTAAGGTAAATATTAAGAACTGTGAAAGAAAAATTTTAACCCAAAGCCTAATGGATAAATATCTCCAAAATATAAACTATTTATCACAAAATTTTGTTTCTTTTACTATCTCTTTCCAGATACACACACACACACACACACACACACACACACACACTATATATATATATATATATATATATACCCAAATTCTTTATATTAAAATGTATTCAGAGGATTGAACTCTACTAGTGGCCTCACCGGAAAGATCCTCTGAAACATTCTTTTACAATACAATAATAGTATTTCTCACTAAAAATACTTTTCCACACAACTACTTAACTCCAAGTTTTTTTTTTCCATCTCACATATATTTTGTTTTCTGAAAATGAGGTCCTGCAACTACCCAATCAAAATGAAACTTTTTGGAAGTAGTTATTGATTATTGATTACCTTAAATAATTGTCTTTATACTTGTTACTCTATTAAATATTATTTTAAAAAATATTGTTTCTCTCCTCCTCAATACTTTCTCTACTGCATTTTCAACAGCTAAATATATGGAGCATAAAAAAGGACTACTTCTATTAATGGATGAAATATTATAATCAATTTTATTTTGGAGGATGGGAGTTTACCTCCAAAGAAATGAAAAGTATTACTTGATATTTAACAAAATGAGATACACCCATATATTATGCACAATCACATAAACATTTACATATATTTACTAAAAGTTAATTAAGGCATAACAAATTTTTTTCATTTCAGTACTTCATCCTTTCTGTATTTTGGAAAAAAATAAGCTTCATATACATGAAATAGTAATGTTTCAATAATACATTTCAAATATCAAAATAGTTTTCAGTTATAAATAGTTTTATATTAAATATCATTTAATTAAAAAACATATGGTAAGATATTATAGGCTTGCTACATATTTGGGGGACATTTGCACACTGAACAACATGAAAAGAGGTGCTGTTCAAAGTACAGATATTGTATATATAATGTTTATTATGATATGTTTAAAGGAAATTATAAATGCTTTGACTAGGAAATATGTGTTTATTGCAACAGTCTTCCAACAAATAAGAGAAAACTGAGAAAGGATTGACTTGCTCTTTAGCATAAAATTACCAAAAAAAAAAAAAAAAAGAAAGAAAGAAAGAAAACAGAACAGGCTTGAGGACAGAGCAAGAAAATTTTCAGTATAAAATGACTCATTAAGTCTTTTCAATCATTACCAAATACATTAATTAAAAATAATTGTTGTTGTTGTTGTTGTTGTGGAGGCTAATTAATCTCTAATATATAAACCCCAAAGACATACCCAGAGTGACATACTGTCTCTAGCCATACTCTACCTGCCTAAAATTACCAGTTAATCCATATAAGTGGACCAACCTACTGATTAGGTTATACCTTTCAAAATCTAATCAATTCATCTCTGAAAATTCTCACATTATCTCACCTAATATCTAAACCACAGCATAGATCTGGGGAGACAGTTTATAGAATAAGCTAGACAATCAGGATTTTTCCTACATTCTTTGTTTCTTCCTTCTTTCTTATCTCCCTTCTTTCCTTCACCTTCTGTTGCAAGGAATTTGATTTGGAGTTACTAAAACAGGATTAGATATTAGATGATATTAAACCCGGAAAATGGTCTAGACAATTTTGCATTTCATGCATAGCAAACAAACAAAATAGGCAAAACACAACCTTAATCTGCAGAAAAAGAGATAAATGAAAAAGTGTCCAGAGAAGCATGTGGTCATTAAAGAGAAAGAATGCGGGTTGTAAAGCATATCTTTGTCTTAGAAACTATTGGATTCTACGAAAAGACCATCAATATCAGAGTCATCATATATCTAAATGCATGTATTATCAATTAATTAATTATTGTATTTTATGTGTCTACATAATGCAGGTAAAAAGACTTTCATTTGTTTTCTTTAGAGTATTTGATCCTTTTCAAATATTTTAATTATTTTTTCTCTAAAACATAATACACATGTTTATTAGGATATGTACATTAATAATACATTATATATGTATTATCTTAACTAGAAAATTTGCATTACTTTCATGTATGATTCTGAAATTTCTTTCTAGTTTTTTGACCAATTTGGAAGGTAAAATAGGAGAAAATTTGTAAATGTACATATACTTGAAAGTATATCACCTAAGTTGTGTCATTATTTTTCAAAATTAGTCATGTATATTATATGATTAAATTGTTTTAGTTAGAGACAGACTAATCTGGTGAAGAAGATGAGTGGGAATTATACTTAAAATAATAAAAATAAATTTTCAAATTCATTGATGACTTATTCAAGAGCTGTAAAGAAGATCTGAATACACAAAATAAATAGTTTATGGCCAGACATAAGATATTTTAATCATATAATTTCATTATAAATATATTTCTACAGGAAACTAATAAGCACAAAGTACTTTATGTAGGATTTATTTTACTATTTACTTGCCATATGTTAATCTCATCAATTTCCACCACTACTCCAGATTTAATAAGATAATAATCAAATTCTCACTTTTTCTTGATTCAGTCAAAACATCTTTTTCATGAAGGAATTTAACCCTAATTTTAAAGTACCAAATTACAAATTTAGAGTAGGGTTTTCATTGTTTGAGAAATGCACGGATGTGCATATCAAGCATATTAAGATCTATTATATATCTACACAAATTATCCAAGCTTTTAAACATCCAAAATTTTCAGATATCAAAATGTATATTTAAAGTAAGAATTTACTGATTATCAACACTTTTGTGAGAATCTCAGTGAAGCACAGAGAAGCTACTTTTAAAAAGAAAAGCACTCAAGCATCTAAATAATTAATATCATGCACTTCCGGTTGGGACTGAAATGACTATAACACAGTTCATACTGGTTCATGCACTCAAAAACTGTAGTACAGTAGTCACTATCATTTTCAATAGAGTTTTGTTTGAGGAATGATCAATAGAGTTTTGTTTGAGAAGGCACAGGAGAGGAGATCAACAACGCAAGATGAGAAAAATTTTGAATTTATTGAAAAACCAATACTTAAGCTGATTTCTCAATTCATAGGAAGGTAAGTAATAAAAGGAGGTATGTTAAAATAATAATAGTATATAATAGGATATAATATTAAAATAGAATTATGGTGCAATTATTATAATAGAAAATGATAACCATACTAGTTGTAGTAGTAAAACACATAATAAGGCTAGTTTGTTGAAAGTAAAGATGCTACGGTCCAGCTAAGAAAGTGGAAATGGAGCTTTAGCCCAACGGATGAATCTCACAGTGGAAGCTGAGAGTCAAAGCAATATGAATGAAGAGGCAAATAACAGACTACTAGAGATGTTGCATCACTGGAAGACTGTAGAATGTTTGGGAAATAAGAAAATAGAGCAATAGATCAAGGCATTGATAATCAGTCTGAAGCCAAGGACTAGAAGACTGAAAAAGTTATTTATCAAAGCTTAATTGGTACTTTTCATAGTTTAAGATCTGATTTAAGATAATTAGATAAGGATTTAAGAAATTTTAATTAAGCAACTAACACTATTATTTAAAAAATAGTGTCTAGCTAAATTAACCACTGATCTCATGAATATCATTATGTGGGAAGTCAGTAAGGTAGATACATTGCCAACATGAATTACAGGTATGTATCCTCATAGACCTCCAAAATTTCAGTAACTGAGTCAATTACTATAACTCTTTAATTCAAATTCTGTGAAATGTTAATAAGGATTCTCATCTACTTGACTTTAGTAGTTGTTCCATGATATTCAATGAATGGTTAAAAAGCTACTTATATCTAATAGATTTATTTTTTAGTTTACAAAATTTATATAAATATACAAAGTACAAATTAGTACTAGAATACAACTTAGTTAGGTGTACCTCTTCTCTCTTTTCACATTTTTGAATATATACAATATTAGTGATTAGTTTTTTAAAATAGATAAGTTTCAAAATAGTGAATATTATCAGTGACTGAAAAAAACTCTCAAATATCTGCGTTAGGTTTATTGATTAATCTATAGCATCTAAAATTGAGGCATAGAATAAATATATTAATGAATGAGTATATAGGTTTAGAATACCCAAATTAATAAACAATGATGCCTACTTACTTTTTGAATTTTAATATTCAGCTTCAAGATAAAAATACAACTATGCAACAATGAGGAAACTAAAGTTTAAATTTGAAAACCAAATTTTAGTGTCTTGGTAATAAAAGTACAAAAGTGAACTTACTTTATTATATATATTTTAACTTTTCCAATATTTTGGATCTGAGGTTTCCAACCTGAAATATCATTCTAAAACACAACTGAGTGAAATTTAATGTATCCTACAACTAAGGTAGAAGATTTCAAAAGTCTTGAAAAAAATGTAGTAAACAAGTCCGTCTAGCACTGCCAAACTAGAAGGACACCCAAGAATGAAGAAAGTCTTTAATCTTACTGTCAAAGAAAATATAGAAAGAAGTAGACATAATATATTTGGATAGGCTGAACTAATAGGAGTTGCTTTTGATAAAAAAAAAAAAAAAATCTAGTCATGTACCCATGCAAAGACCAGGCAGGCCCAGGTGAGCCTGGCCCACCTGCGAGGAGCCTGCACTAAGGCTCCTCATTTACCAATGTGCCGTCCCCCTTTCCACCCACCTCCATCTTGGAACACTACGTCCTCCACCTTGGGACAATGGACAGGGCCTGGAGGCAGCTGCCTGCTGCAGCACCACACACCACAGCATTGCATCTCTGAACAGGTCACCCAATGCCATAGGATGGTTCACTCTTGCAGCCTCACCTCTCAAAGTAGTCAGCTCTATCTTTTGGTGTTGATTCATGCTTCTTTTTCTAGGGCTTTGAGATGTAATGTTAGATTGTTTCTTTGTTGAAAGAAACCACCATCTCATCACCACCATCTCAGGTTACCTCCACTGTCACTACCACTGTCTTTAGTTGCAGAAGCTTCCATCCTGAGACACCAATTGGGGACTAGAAGCCCAACATCAAGATGAGACATCAGAAACATGCAGGGGCACTGTAAGATTATAGGATAGAAACTGTAATACCTTGGATTAGCACTGCTAGAGGGGAAGACACACAGAAAGCATGAAAAGACAAGGGAAGAACAAACCAAGATAATACAATAATAGAATCCATTGATAGTATAGTATAAGAAATGACAGAAAAGGAATTTAGAATGAACAAAATTAAAATAATCTGTGACTCAAAGAATGACATAAGACAACAACTATAGGCAACAATTGATCACTCCAACAAAGAGATAAGAGAACAAATACAGGCAACAAAATATTACTTTAAGAAAGAGAAAGACATTCTTAAAAATAATAAACAAACAAAAACAAAAACAAAACATAAATCCTTGAAATGAAGGAAACAGTAAGCCAAACTGCCAAATTAAAAATTCAATAGAAAGCATCTCCAACAGACTAGATCACTTGGAAGACAGAACCTCATACAATGAAGACAAAATATATATTCTTGAAAAGAACATTGACCACACAGTGAAAATGGTAATAAATCATTAATAGAAACTCCAGGAATTATGAGATAGGATGAAAAGGCCAAATTTAAGATGTATTGGGATAGAGGAAGGAAAAGATATTCAAACCAAAGGAATGCACAATATTTTCAATGAAATAATATCAGAAAATTTCCCAAACTTGAAGAACAAATTGGAAAATCAAATACAAGAGACTTACATGACACCAAATACATGAAATTAGAAACCAATCTACACCAAGGCACATTAAAATGAAAATGTGTAGCAAACCAACAATCTTATATCCATCAAAATTAAACTTCAGATTTGAAGATGACATAAAAGCCTTCCATGATAAACAAAAGCTAAAAGAATTTACAATTTAAAAGCCTACACCAGGGAACATTCTCAGCAAAATATTCAGTGAGGAGGAAATAAAAACCAGCAAAGGGAAGAACAACACTAAAGGCAAAGTCAATCAAAGGAAAAACCAAGTCAAGTAAAAAACCAAAAACAAACCAAATGACCACTAATAAAACCATATTTCAATAATAAACCTGAATGTTAAAGGCCTAACCTCATTAATTCAAAGACAGACTGGAGGACTGGACTCCAAAATAAGGACACAACAATATGCTGCCTTCGAGAGACTCATCTTATAGAGAAAGACATATACAGACTGAAGGTCTGGGAAGGAACCTTCAGTTCCTTTTCCCACCCTTTTACTGAAAAGGGTGGGAAAAAATACACCACTCACTTGGATTGTGTAAACAAGCAGGGGTTTCCATCTTCATGTCAGATAAAGTAGACTTCAAACCAAAGTTGATCAGAAACCTTCTTCAAACCAAAGAAGGTCATTTCATACTGCTTAAGGGCATCACACATCAACAAGACATAATAATGATAAATATTTTTCCCCAAACAATGGAGCAGCTATGTATATGTAACAAACCCTTCTAAATTTCAAGAATGAAATAAACTACAGCATAATAATACTGAGTGACTTTAACACACCTCTCTCTCTTCTGGATAGATCTTCCAAACGAAAACTAAGCAAAGCACTCAATAATACCATCAATAATTTAGACTTAACAGACAGATATAGAATATTTCATCCTTCAACAAGTGAATATAATTTTTTCTCAACAGCATATGGATTCTTCTCTAAAGTAGACCATATGTTTTGCTGGAAAGCAGCTCTTAGCAAATACAAAAATGTAGAGATTCTACCTTGCATTCTATCAGACCATAATGAAATGAAATTAGAAATCAATGATAAAGTAAAATATAGAAACTAACACCTGGAGACTAAATAATACATCATTGAATGATGCATGGGTAGCAGAAAACATCAGGGAGGAGATAAGAAAAAAATTCTAAGAGGCAATGAGAATTTGGATACAACATACCCAAACCTTTGGGACATTATGAAGGTGGTGCTAAGAGGAAAGTTCACTGCATTGAGCACATTTATGAAAAGAATGAAAAGTCAACAAAGTAACAACCTGACATTACATCTCAAAACCCTAGAAAAAGAAGCATGAATCAACACCAAAAGTAGTAGAACATGGGAAATAATTAAAACCAGGGCTGAAATTAATGAAATCGAAACAAAAGAAACAATTGAATAAATGGACAAAACAAAAAGCTGGTTCTTGAAAAAAATAAATAAAATTGATAAACCCTTAGCCACCCTAATGAAAAGAAGAAGAGAGAAATCTTTATTTACTAAAATTTGTGATGAAAAAGGAAATATCATGCATGACATGTACTATTGAAATAGAGAACATAATAAGAAACTATTTTGAAAATTTATACTCCAATAAAATAGAAAGTCTTGATGACACCAACAAATTTCTAGAGACATGTGATCTGTCCAAACTGAATTGGGAGGACATACACAATTTAAATAGATCAATTTCAAGCAAGGAAATAGAAGATGCCACCAAAAGCCTACCAATCAAGAAAAGCCCAGGACCAGATAGATTTTCAGTCTCAGTTCTACAAGACTTTTAAAAAAGAATTAATATCAATACTCCTCCTCCATGAAATAGAAAAGCAGGGAACCCTTCCAAACTCATTCTATGATGCTAGTATTACCCTGATATCTAAACCAAAGAGAGACACATCAAGAAAAGAAAACTTCACATCAATATCCCTGATGAACATAGATGCAAAATTTTCCCATAAAATTCTGACAAATTGCATACAAAACCATATTTAAAAGATAGTGTACCATGATCAAGTGAGGTTCATCCCAAGGATGCAAGGTTAGTTCAACATATGGAAATCAATAAATGTAATTCATCACATCAATAGACTTAAAGATAAAATTCATATGATCATCTCAATAGATTCAGAAAAGCATTTGACAAAATACAGCGCATCTTCATGTTCAAAACACTAGACAAACTACGGATAGTAGGAACATACCTCAACATTTTAAAAGCAATATATGCTAAACCCAATTCCAACATCATTCTAGATGTAGAAAAATTGGAAGCATTCACTCTAAAAACTGGAACAAGATAAGGATACTATTTTTCACCACTCTTATTCAACATAGTCCTTGAAACTCTATCCAGAGCAATTAGATTTTAAAAATTAAAGGAATATGAATCAGAAAAGAAGAACTCAAAGTTTCACTTTTTTGCCAACAACCTGATTCTATACTTACAAGATCCAAAAACCTCCACCACAAACCTTGTAAAATTAATAAATGAATTTAGCAAATTAGCAGAATATAAAATCAATACCCATAAATCCAATGCATTTCTATACATCAATGATGAAATCTCTGAAAGAAAAATTAGAAAAACTACCCCATTCACAATAGCTTCAAAAAATATTTTGAATCAATCTAACAAAAGAGGTGAAAGACCTACACACTAAAGAAAGAAATTGAAGAAAACCTTGGAAGATGGAAAGTCCTCCCATATTCTTTAGGAAGAATGAATATTGTGAAAATGATCATGCTACCAAAGCATTATACAGATTTAATTCAATTCCAATTAAAATTCCAACATTCCTCATAGAAATATACAAAGCAATCATGAAATTCATTTGGAATAAAGAAGACACCCAAAATAGCCAAAGCAATCCTTAGCAAGAACAGTGAAGCAGGAAGCATCACAATACCAGACCTTAAACTAAACTACAAAACTATAGTAACAAACATGGCATGGTATTAGCACCAAAACAGACATGTGGCTCAGTGGTACAGAATAGAAGACATAGAGACAAATGCACATAAATACAGTTATCTTGTATTAGACAAAGGAGCCAAAAAGACACATTGGAGAAAAGATAGCCTATTCAACAAATGGTGCTGGGAAAACTGGAAGTCCATATGCAACAAAATGAAATTAAATCACACTTTCACCATGCACAAAATTCAACTCAAAGTGGATCAAGAACCTGGGAATTAGAACAGAGACACTGAACATAATGGAAGAAAAAGTAGATCCAAATGTTCATCATGTTGGAGTGTGTTCTTACTTCCTAAACCAGAGTTCTAAAGCAGAAGGAAATAAAATCAAGAATCAGTAAATGGGAGGGATTCAGCAAAACAAATAATCAGCAACATGAAGAGAGAACTCCCACATAGAGGGAGAACATCTTACTACATGCACATCAAATAGAGCACCAATTTCTAGGATATGAAAAGAACTCAAAAAACTTAACAAAAAAAAATGAGTAACCCAATCAATAACCGGACAAGAAACTGAAAGACACTTCTAAGAAGAAGATATAAAATTGATATTAACAAATGTATGAAATTAACAAATATATGAAAAAATGTTCAACATCTTTAATAATTAGAGAAATACAAATCAAAACTACTCTAAGATTTCATCTCACTCTAGTCAGAATGGCAACTTATCAAAAGGAATTCTGCTTTTGGCCAGCATCACAAAAAAACCCTTGAAATATGGAATACCATTTTTGTTTTAAATTTAAAAGATATCCCACTTGAATCAAATATATGAAATATGATATGTCAAGAGATATCTAATGTTTTGAACAACTAATAATAATAAAAAAAGAAAATCTAATAAACTAATTCTGAAGTTCTGAATTTTTTATTCTGGTCTTCTCACTTAGACCATATGTTCTTACACTGTTATCCACTGAAATAATTCTAACTTATTATTTTAAATATATTAATATGATTTGCTTTGATTAAGTACATTTTGATCACATTAACTAGGATTTTTCTCTCCTTCAATTGAAAAACTATATCTGTGAGTATCCTAGGGCTAGCATGACAAAGTATCACAAAATCAAAGTCTTAAAACAACATAAAATCTGTTGTCTCACAATTGTGGGGGTCAGAAGTTCAGATTTTATTGTGCAAGCAGAACCACTCTTCTTCTTGAACTTCCAGAGGAGACTTTCTCTGCCTTTTAGATATTGATAGCCCTAGGCATTTCTTGGTTTTTAACATTAAGTCCAATCTCTGCCTCTTCCTTCACGTAGGCATCTTCACTTTGTGTCTCTATATTTTTTTCATGGCTTTCTCATATATACTTATGTCTCTGTTTTCTCATCTTATAAGGATTCCAGTTATATTAGAATTGACTCATCAAAATTTATCATGATCTCATTATGTAACTTGATTACATATGCAAAGGTTTTCTCTAAATAACGCCCAATCTCAGGTTCTAGGAATTAGGATTTCAGCACAACTTTTAAAGGAATACTATTGAACATAACAAATTCTTATTTTCAAAATTCAAGACATATATTTCAATGTACATTCCTTCTTCCAATTTTGAATAAATCCCTAAACTCTTTCCCAGCTCTTTTGAAGTGATGCACAGCTCAATGTTTGAGAACTACTTGTCAATGGAACCATAGGCCAAGGGTGGAAATTCAGATACAACCCTGGCTGTAGATATTTTAGAGAGAATACTTTTTATGGTTTCCACATAAGAAAATCCAGAAGTACAGACTAATAATTAGGAAAGAGCTTCCAGGGTCTGAATACTAGACTTCACACATGTATTAAGTAAATGTTAATTGTTTAGCTGGTGAGAAACAAATGGCTTACTTTGACTAATATGCACAACTATATTATCTAAAGTTTTATTGGAAAGTATTCACTAGCAAATTATTTAACACAATATTTAAAATAAAAGAAAGTTTGTTGAATTTTGCTAATTCCACAATTTATGGATCATGTTAATTTGTGTGGCTAAACTTTTCCAAAGATATAATATACACTTTCTAAATGAGCTATATTATTATTGAAGATGAAAATAAATTAGTGATAAACAATTGTGGCTTCAAGTATTTTCAGTGTAATATAAAAATGAACTGTTTCACACAATTTTATCATATATGTTATTTAAATAGCTGGAAGGCCAAAGTATTACTGGATATTTTTTTCTGAAAATGACCAGTTATTACTTCCCTTCTTTTCTTATTTGTTTGGAACTCATAAATATGTGCCATGCAGACAAGATTATATTAGTGAATCTATTCACATTTTCATTCATTTATGCATTCATACAATGACTTAATAGATATGTTAGTGCCCTATCGTGCTTAATAATTTGCTTACAGTTATTGGTAGTATAGTGAAATATATAGACAGGTCCTAACTTGCTTTGGGCCTGAAGAGCATGGGAGATGCTACAAATAAAAAAACTAAGAATACAGGTGCATAATTATACACTGCAGAAATGCTATAAAGAAAGAGCACAGGGAGGTAAGAAAGTAGAGAGCAAGGGTATGTGTTCAAACCTGTGTAGATCAAAAAATGTTTCCATGAGTATATCTCTGAGCTGAGCTGCAAATGATGAGAGAGAATTATCTAAAGTAAAGCAAGGTGACAAATAGGGGTTTATGCCTAGGGCAATCCAAAAGCACTGGGGGGAAGAAAGAGTACTTGATCCCAGGAATACAGAGAATGTGTGGGGAAATGTGTGAAAGGAGACCGAGAGAAGGTAGGAGCCAGAACTCTGAGCACTTCAAATTACACACACATCCTTCTAGAAATTTTTTCAGTTATAGGGTATTTGCAAAGCTACCCTGATTAAAGGGAAGAGAAAGTTCAGAGAAAGATATAAGGAGACACCTAGAAAACATTCTGCCAGACTGAATATATGTCTAAGTTAATTCTCTAAGAACAACCTAAATGTGCTTTGAACACCTTTAGAACATATTAACACATAAAAGATCACATGTGATTATAAATTCTTGCAGCTAAAAATGTTTAAAAATTTAAGCTCATTGAATTAGATGAATTTTATCCCATTATCTTGACTTAGATACAAGAAGGTAAAGACTGATATTGGCTATTTTCCTATCCAATTTATATGAATTTAAAAAACACAATGTATTGATTTATTTTAAAATCTCTGCACTGTTTTCTTGGGGGTGGGGCATAACCTCAATATTTCATACAGAAATACTGTAGATATCTCAAAGAAGCATATGAATATCAAGGTTTTTAAACCATGGGAGAGGCAGAATTTTAATAGTTCAGTGAAGAAACAGTACTCCCAAGAGTAAATTTTTGCATTATAGAAAACAATATCCAATTGGTAATGCTTTTTATATCGTATTCATGTTAGTCTTTATATCTTAATCAATATCACTAAGCCTTTGAAATTTACTATTGAGATTCTGGCTTTTCTGTTTTTAAACTCAAGTCAATACAAATTCAATGGGCCTCTGCAGGTTGATGGTAGTTCTAAATGCTGCTCCCATCTAGACCACAGGCCTTTCCTTCTTAGTATAAACACCTTGAGTCTTTTTATTCCTTCAACAGAGTTAAACAAAGGAAGAGAACAAATTTTGATATAAATGACAGTTACTGAGCACTAATGTTCAGGGAGAGCTGTGGGTATAAACATTACATAGATATCCAACAGCTAAAAAGAATCTTGGTAAAGTGGACCCCAGCTGGGTTATTCTTCATGCCCATTTTCACTAATGCCCATTAGGACAGGCAACAAAGTCATTAGTGGATCTATCTAATGAAAGAAAAAAAACAGGTAAATCAAATTTTAAATGCCTGAGTTTATAAGGTGATCTACACAAAAAATATAGTAAAACATTATTTTTTAATAATATTTCTCTAATCCTTTTTTAGTAACAAATTTTCACTAGTATAACATATAGAATTTAATAAAATTCAACACCATAAAAAATCAAAGGGCCTTAAAGCAGGAAGGATTATTATCAACAACCTCCTTACACCCCTACCACACAATTTCTTAAATTAACAATTCTGTGTATCATAAATTAAATGTGACAATTTAGCCTGTGGTTGGATAATTTTTAAAAATTAATAATAATAATAGTAAAAAACAGTACTGTCTAATAATGAAATAAACCTGTGCATTGTGTTTTTAAAAGTTTATTTCATTATTAGACAACGCTGTTTTTTACTAAGTTCTCATTATTCATGGTTCAGCATCTGTACTTAATGACTTCCGAAAAATTTTAGCAATGCTCTTTAAGGCAAAGCATAAAACATGTTTATTTCCACATAACAAATCTTCAAAAATTTGGAACAAGAGGGTGTGGAACAGTGGTAATATCAGTGCATCCCCTCTCCGCCACCCCTGACAATTTATTTTTTCTTTAAAAAATGCAAAAGAAACTAACTCTGTGGGTCAATACAACTAAGGGAAAGAGGAAAAAATGAAATTCAGAGCAAAAGGAAACTGCATCCTCATTTAGGCTTTTGCATTCCTATACTGCCAGTACCCATTGAGAAAGAACTTCATGACACAGAAAATCTTTGAATAGTAGCTCAGAAATGATGAGAGCAGAGGTTTGGGAAGTATTAAAAAATTTTTTTGTCTTTATTTTGTCCTGGGTAAATAAAATTTACTGAACAGTCAGGTAAGGGAAAGTTACAACAGAAGACACCTAAATGTACCAAACACAGTAGTAAAACATACAAATAAGCAAACAAAACAGAATATATATATATATATATATATATATATATATATATATATATATATTCCCAGCAGAACTGTGACCTTAAAGCATGGGGTAGTCATCAGGTAGCTGAACTACTAGCCTGTTGTCATACCCATTCTAGCCCCCCAAAATAGTATGGAAGTGTAAGAGTATAGTAGTATTTGATTCAACAAAGAAAGATAGTCTTTCACCAATTCAAAACAAACATTGCCAAGGCTACATGAGCCCCAGCAGAAACAGGAAAGGTGATTGTAAAATCACAGATGTTCCTAGTTCATCCCCAGTTATACTGAACTCCTACATTTATGCTACCTCCTCCTATTTAGTAATTGTATATTCTGTTATTCTCTCAATCTTCAGTGCCAGGATATATAGCACCCTAATTCAAGAAGAGCTTATGGAAATAAGAAGAATCTTCAAATAATATATACCTGTCAGTCCTCTGGGTCATACTTCAGAGGTGAAGTAGGTTCACTCACATTACATGAAACCTAATTTATGCCACATATTCTAATCTCAGTAAACCTGTTACTTTGGCTCCCAAAATTTTTGATAGAGCTCTCTGTTTTGTTTTCCTTCCAAGTGGAATTGGGGTGTCCCTAGCTATCTGTAGATTAGAAAAGTTATTTGTCCCAGAAAAAAATAGTAGATTTTAACAAGTTTACTCAAATTGGAGTCCTTTTATCCACTCTAAAATGGACAACATATAGATGGTAAGCTGGAAAAGGTAAGAAGGTTGTCTCTAGACTAGAGGAAGAGGTGGTCTGGTATCTCAAATCTCTTTACTGTGTATTATTTTTCCTTGAGTATCTTGAGTTACCCACCCTTCTGTGGTACATTACCAACATAAGGGGGACTGTTTATTGAATAAGTACAATCATCATTGTACTCATAATCATCCTGTGCTTACAGTGCTCATAGACGTTCTGGAAAGGATCCTCGATTCTTCTGCAATATATTCCTTGGTCTGGTCAGATAGCATTCCAATGAAGGTTATTTATCTCAGAGAACATACACCCCAGCATTACGGCAATGGGTTTCCATTATGTCACTTCTTCCCAGCTATTTATGATAGGGTCATAGCATTCAGTGCTTCTCAGCAGGGGATCCCATCATATCCTGTGATTGCATTGATTCTGTGTGAAGCATGGTGGCCCCTATGTAGCATGTGAAATGATCATATTAGTAAGAGTTGTCCAGAAATCAGTGCAAATGTTGTATGCCTCAATGGACAAAAGGTAAGTTGTACCATCAAATTCCTCCACCTCATCAATAGGGTCATTCAGTAAACTACTCCTGAACCAAGAGACTTGATAGCCATTGGAGTAGTATCGGTGTCATGGTGTCATGTATGTGGATCATGTTTCTCAACTAAATTTAAAATATTCAAACCATCATATCCTCCACTGCCCATTACTAGACTCTGGGAGATTCTCTGCATATGTCCTAGTATTCTCCACTGGGAAATGATTTGGTTATATTGCAGCACCAATTATGGCTTCCATCAAAGCCTCCAAAGATCTATATCATACCCCTCAAGGCGGTAGCTCCAGCAAGACCTTGTCAGACATTCAGAGGAACCACAGAATACCCAACACCATACTCATCTGCTACAGAGTCTTGACAACCCATTGAGCTGAGATAGAAATGACTGTCATAGCCACCAATTACTTGTATCTGATCATATAAGGACACTGAGGGTCACATAACATCTCTTGCAAGGGATTCTTGGCAAAAAGCTCCACTCCTAAATCTTGGTGTCATATTTCTCTACTATATGAATGAGAGACTGCTAGCATCTAAAGACCCCAATCTCCAGAAGCACTTCACTGGCTCTTAGAAGAGACCTTGTCCTGAGTTCCTGTATCTGACAGTGAAGTTCAGGCCTCAGATAAAACTGCTTTGCTTCATAAACCAGATCTGACCAGATGAAAGGCTCAGCATCTATTACAACTATAATGTACCTGGGGGTCAGCAGGGGGATCTGCACATATTGTTGCAGGACAAGCAAGGATTTTTCTCATTCTTGTTTATCATACTACACCCAATTGATGATGACGTCAAAGACTCGCTTTTGAGAATCCACTTGAATTTTATCAAATTTGTGTAGCTTTTCCTCATATCCTTGACTTGGAAAAGTGAATTCTTCATTCTATACCACTTCAGAAAAAAAAAAAAAAACTTCTAGCTAAAAACCTCAGCTGTAGCATCAGGTCAATACAATTGTGAGTTTCAACAAAACCCCTGATATTCAGATGATTAGAAGCATCCAGTTTAATTTCTGAGATCTCACAGCAGGCCTGCATCACATCTTGCAGCTGAAGCAGACAGGCCACATGAAGCAGGTCTTGAACATTGTCCTCCATCACATGTACTCTTTCTGTGTATAAAAAATCCAACAGATTTCCATAGAAGAGGAGTTAAACCTTGGTATCAACATAGGGTGTTCCTTTCTCTGAAAGCTCACTTGTAAACATGGCCAGAAGTACCCATGACAGGCAGCCAGTACAGTCCCACTGGCAGGGAAGTCTTTCTACCCTACTCTCGTTGCAGCACAGAGGGTGTTGCTTTTCCAGGGGGAGTTCGTTGAGTTGAAAATGAATTTAGCGTAAATATTTATCATTATGTCTTGCAGCCATAATGCCTCCCCCATCAGATAATATGAAAAAAAAAAGTCCCTGGATTTCTACAACTCTGCTTCCAGACTCACACAGCTGCACTGGCCATCTCCTGCCCATAGGGATGGAATACAATGTGGAAACAGCAGGCCCCAGAGCACTGCTGCTTACCCTACCCAGAAGCTCTGGTACGCTTTGTCTTTTTATCTGATTTCTAATGTCAACATTCCAAACGCCTTTAAAATATTATTTCCATGAAATGAATAATTATAGAATTATACCTTTTTTATACCTCTTATTTCACTTCAGCTACTTTATGTGCACACTTCCTTATTTCTGTCCATTATATATAAAATTAAAGATAGATTGATTAATAATATCAGTATCTTTTCAGGCTAGGAAAACTTCATACAAACTTTACATTAAAAGTTTAGTTTGTCCCCATTATTAAATAAAATCTAATTATATTTTTCCTGAAGTAACAAAGTTCACAGAATCTGGATCTCCTATCTTGAGGAATTCTCGTCTTATTAGGTCAAAACTATCTTAATAATTGATTCATGTCTAATTGATAGAATTAAATGACATAAAAATGACATGAATTATTAAATCATTATACAATTTGATATGAGTTGGTTTTGGATTTTAAACTTTGTCTTTTACATACATGCATGATTATCCACTGATTTTAAGACTTTGATAATGTTCTTCTCCCTTAATTAAAATGAAGCAGTGACTATTGTATCTTTTCTTTTGATGCCCTTCTGAAGTATCCTGAACAAGAAATAAATGTTGATAAATACTGAAGAAAGTGTTCTGAAAAATAAAAACTTAATATTCAGAGAAGAAAAATAGAATTGGTTAGATAAGTGAAGGCACCTTCATTCAAAAATGCAAAAAAAATTACAAAGTAAACTAAAGCAATTATCATTCAGTTCCTGTGAGAAGTGTTTTCTTTGCTATTTAAAATATATGCATTTATAGGCTGGGGATACAGCTCAGTTGGTAGAGTGCTTGCCTTGTATGCACAAGGACCTGGCCCAGCACCATACACACACACAGACAAAAAAAAATCCATTCAAATGTGTTATGGAGACACATAAAATGGATTAAATATTTGATGATGTTATGGAATTATTATCATTTTTTTTGTTTTAAATTGTGCTCATTTCTTAAAGGAACTTCATTTCTTAAGATTTATATTGACATATTTACTTGGGCATTAAATTTTATAAGATCTGAGATTTACTTCAAAGTAATCCATGGGAGAATAGATAGTTGATATGAATAGAAATGGAGATTTTAAAAAGTTCTCCATGAAATGAAAATGAGACCTTTGGTTGTATTTTACTTTTGCACATGCTTTAAATTGGCAGAAAAGCAGAGAATCCAATGATATTGAGTTAGAAAAGATGGTTGGAAAAAAATCTAAGATATTTTGTAGATGAACTCTTAAAGTTTATGTAAATGAATCCTCCATAATTTACTACTTTTAATATTCTAAGAGGAAGAAATAAAATATATGTTAAAAAATAGGAGCTGAAGAAAACCTCAAATGTTCAAAACAGGCCACTCAATAAAAGTAGAATAAATGCAAAAAAAAGTTCAGTGATATAATTTATACAATAATTTTAAATCACAGACTTAAAAAAAACTTTCAATAATAATGAAATGGATTATTAGCTATGTATTTCATATATGCACACGCTCCTGTTTTATCAACCACACTGGATGCTAAAGGCTGGGTAATAAGAACCTAAAATAGGTGTATTTTAGAAATAGAGCATCATTAGCAGAGAAAGATGGAAGACAGCCATACATCTTCTGTCCAATAATAGTAAAAGAGAAAAGAAAAAGAAAAAACTGAGTTGTATGGCAAGGTTTGCAGGCAAGGCAGATTCTAGGGAAAGAGAAAATAAAAATACAACTCAAAATAAGGGGACCTAGTGCTGCTGAGATTTGCTATCACTGAGGCTCACAGTTAATTGAGCCTTCTATTTAATTATTTTCTCTTTCCATTTATTGTTGCCCTAACATACCACACACATGCCTAAGAGCTTTTTCACTTGCTTTCCTCATGCCTAGATGACTATTGCCCTGGAAACGGCAGGACTCCCTTCCACCCTCCCACTCTATTCAGGCTTCCTCTCAAATGTCACCTTAGCAGACAGACTTTCTCTAACCATATTATCTAAAATAATTGTTGCAGCCTCCTCAGCATTCTCTAGTTCACTCACTGCTTGCTTCATTTTGCTACATAATAATTAAAACTTTATGACATTATTTACCTATTTATTTGCTTATTTGTCTTTTCCCTCTAGGATGTAAGCTCCACCAAAGCATCTAGAAGAGTTTTTAACAAATGTATGAAACAGGAAACATTATTAATTATTTAATGTCTTGCAAAGGAAAGAGCAGAGACCCCCCACTGTTGCTTTTTGGGGAAATGATGGTTACCTACTAATGCAAAAAAGCAGAAAATAATAGAGAAATAATGTTATTTATATCTTTTTTAAATGCTAAGGGAATTATATGGACAAAAATGACATATGGAATTCAGTAACAAATGTTTTTTACTGGATTTAACATTGTATTTCTAAATGTATTACTTACAAACTAAATTAACAAATAAATTCAATCCTGCTTGTATTTCATCAAAGAAAATCTGATTTTCAAAGAGCCTATGTCTTGTATTTAACATATTCTGAAATGATAACTTAGCAATTATACTGCAAATTACAAATAATACCAAAATTATATATTCTTTACATATTCTCATCTTAAATAAATATAATAATTCAATGAAGCAGGATCTTCAGTGACAACCTCAGGCACTGAGTTAAATATTTATCATGTGAAGGATTTTCTATGTGCAAATAACTCCTTTCTCCCTAGGCTTCTCTTTTTCATATGTATTCCTCATTACTTAATGATGAATTCTTATTGGTTTAACATAATATATTTGAAATCATTTCCATTACCAAAATGGTTTCCATTTGTTTCCTCCTGACAGACTACAGGGATATTACTTCAGTGGTATACTCAGACCTTCCCTAAGGACGGGGCAGGAACCACGGTACCAGGCTTCACCATCTGGCCACTGCCTTTACAATGTGACCTTTATACTTAGTCCAAGCAGCATAAATACAAGTGATTCAACAATAAATATTGTTAATATTTTAAATAGGTAATGACACTCTGAATACTCTTTACAATCACACTAAAGATTCACTCTAATGACTATGAATAATGAACAAAGATTGTGAAAAGAGAAATCTTGTCACATCAGTATTAATCACTGTAATCTAAAATTGTGATGAAAGTACATATTGTTGAAGCACATGACTAGTCTTTAAAGTCAACTTCAAAAAGTTATAATTTATGAGCATCGATGCATTAGTCTAATATTTAACCTGTAGTAATTCACCAGATACTATCTATTGTATCTGGTAAATTCTGTTTCATAATTTACTTATTAATAGCAGGAAATTTATCATGAAATGTTTAATTCAGAGACAAGATGTAGAGATACACAGATTCATATTTTCTGTGTACTTTCTATATGTTGGATATAAAAATGTTAGATATATTTATTTTTCTCCCAAAACTTTGTGAAGTATTATGACTTCTGTTTTAAAGGTTAGGAAAAGAAGTATCTGAGAGGCTTTACTAATTATTTCAAATTTATGGAACCTATTAAGTGCTAGACCTGGAATTAAATTCCATGATTTTAAGACTTTGATAATGTTCCTCTCCCTTAGTTAAGATGAAGCAGTGAGTGACCATTGTATCTTTTCATTTGATGCCCTTCCCTATGCCCCTCATTATTTCAGTTTCTTCTTTCTTGGTTTATTTCCAGTTTATCATCTTTTCTGGATACTGTTCTGAAGGGATACAAAAATGTATAATGTATAGCTCAGTTTTGCAAAACTGCATAAGTCCTTTTGTTATTTTAATTATAATCATTTTTAAAAATGCCATTTTTTACTTGTGGATGAGAGTTTCAATTTTTTTATTGCTTAGCCATACACATTTCCTGTATTAATCATTTCTTCTCTGAGCGAATTCTAATGCAGATTACAGTATAAGAAAGAGATGTACTAATAAATGCTATTGTTATGTATGTTACTTTTGTTAATTTTAACAACTCAATGGAATTAGTAATCATGTATTATGTAAAAGTGTGTAACTCTCTAAAGTTAAATTAGGGCTGAGGGCAGTGGCAGATTCCTGTAGTCCCAGTGGCTCAGGAGGCTGAGGCAGGAGGATCCAGAGTTCAAAACCCGCCTCAGCAAAAGCAAGGCACTAAACAACTCAGTGAGACCTTGTGTCTAAATAAAATACAAAATAAGGCTGGGGTTGTACTCAGTGGTTGGGTGCCTCTGAATCCAATCCTTAGCACTGCCCCCTGACCAAAAAAAAAAAAAAAAAAAAAAATCATAGGATAAATGGACTACAAATCTTTAGTGTTTGAAAAAATTATAAAATTTACCTTAAGGAAGTTTAAATTGCAAGTTAAATGTAGACTACTAGAGGAGCAGAAGAAAATAAAATTGAGTTAATTTTCCTAAGAATGAAAATCAGCTGGTGGAAAAGTAAAATTTTAGAAATTCAGGTAATATTTATGGGATACCTTTCAACCTTTCACTTGGCTACTTATATTGGCAATGTAGGTTTGGATTCTACAGTTCTTTCTTGGGATATGGCAGTGTTTATTATGAACATCTTAATTACAGCGTGTACAAGAAGGGATTGGTGAGATATGGTACTTTCAGAAGATCTAGATTTTAATTCAGAAAAAGCTAGCAATTAATATACAATTTGCATAGGTTATGCCTTTTCTAATATTTAGGTTAATAGTTAGAGAACCATACATCCTCTTTTGCCTTTCCAAAGTTATTTCCACAAACCTTTATGATTCATTCACCATGCCCAGCTCTTTCCTGAGAGGTATCTTCATATAGTATTTCTTTTCATTCTTGCTGCTCCTTTGGTGTGCTTCTTCTCATCTCTGAGGCCTCAGTTTTACCATCATCTCTAGATTCCTGTTTTCTTTTAAGAATCAGAAGAATGTATAAAGTGTGATAAAACAGAATGAAAAATACCAATTCCTGGACTTCAATTTATATCTACTTATGAAATAAATACCATTTTGTATTCTAAAATTCCTACAATAAATGAACCCTGTGTACGAAAGCAAGTGTCAGTGTCCTCTAGCTTCTTATTTCTGACTCTCGTTACCAACGACCCTTGGAATGCTATTATATCTTTATGTTGGAGTATAAAATATTTCTGAATGACCCATTTATTTGACTCTTATGTTTCTTCTATCTAGTACAGGTCATCTTTCTTAAAATCTTAAATTGTACATGATTTTCCTCCTTAAAACAAAAATTTCTCAATGAAGATATAATTAATACCCATTGTCTACAATATTATTCTAAGCCATATAGCATACAGTGCACTCTCCTCCCACACACTCAACATAGGGCTTCATGCTCTTCCAATATTTGAAAATCCTTAAGAGTTTTCAGTAGCCACTTCTTCTCTGATTGGCTCTTTTCCAACTCTTATTTTGACTCTCCCTCTGTTTTCTGGATTACAGATCTTTCTTCTCTATGCCTTCTCTAGCTCTTCCGTTATTTATTAGCTATCTCTTCTGTCCTTTAGATCTCATGGCAACTTTTTAAAGAGAACTTCTCTAAAGATCCTATTTAAAGCATTGAACTGCATATGCAAGGTTATTTACCCTCTCGCAAAGTTGGTAATATCATAACAGTGAACAAAATGCATACTGTTTTTGTTTGTTATTTATGGCTTTTCTCCCAAAATAATGTGTAAAATCTGAGTGGACATTGGGTAGCTCTCTTCAAGGTGCACTGTTACATTATGGGTGTTCCATATGTACATTTTCCTTGATTGAATAGATTACAACAACTTTTGGACAAATATTTAATCACTTCTACCTAATAGTCTAAATTATTAGTATTATAAATTTAACTATACCAGACTGGACAGTTTTGATCTAACTAAATGGCAGGTTAAATAAATCAGTAATTGTATTGAAGGTCATTGGTCCATCTCTCCATATTAATCAATTTATTATTTTATTATTTTTGTATTATAAGTCTTAAGGATTTTGTGATATTTCTTAATATCCTGATCATCCACGTCTTAAAATTTCTATTTCAGAATACCCTATTGAAAGGGCCTATATTATATGTCATACATGTCAGGAACATCCTAAAAGCTGTCATAACCTCCATAGCTATAATAACAGCAAGAAAAAAAAAGTGACTCTGGCATTTAGAATGTAAGTTGATGATTTCACTTAAAGTATTGAAACTATTTTAATGCTATTTTTGTTATTTGCTACATATGTCAATCTACTCACTGTTAAAAAAGAAATGTCAAAATATTTACACTTTAATGTTATAGACTTTATCATTCCCTCTGATTTGATTACTTTCAAATTCCATGTATATTCATGTATGTGCATACATGCATGCATGAAATGCATTTGAATAACAAAAATAGTTTGCACTGTAATGACTGTTTAACTCTGTGGTTTTATTAGAGAACATGGTACATATCAAAGGAAGATGTAATTGAGTTTGTGAAACATATTTTACATGAAGAAATTAGGCAACTTTATGAGTTATTATGTATCATGTGAAATTAAAATTTTTCAACTCTCCATAACCTGTAAAATTTTATCCTATTAACCAAATAAGTAGGCTCATGCAGGGTTGATAAAGTTCCAGATAAATGTGTGATTGCTGCATAAGCCTCTCTGAGATTCATTTTTGCATAGCTGGAGAATAAACATCAAAAATAATTATGAAAAATGTTGCAAAAGCTGTATGTACCTTATAAAACTTAGATAAGTTTTTATTTTTGCATTAGTTACAAGTTAAAAATCTTTCTTTTGTGTGTTTGTATCTTTTACCACCTTCTATCCTTATTTCCTTCAATGCACAAAATACATAGCTAATTCATTTTATTTTATCATAGATGTAATATCTTTTTTTAATTCATTTTTATGTGGTGCTGAGGATTGAACCCAGGACTTCACATGCACAAAGCAAGCGCTCTGCCAATGAGCCACAATCCCAGCCTCAGTGTTGATTCTTAATGCTAATTCATTGATTTATTGAAGTATCCCAGTGGTTTCAATTAGTTCTGCTTGGCTAGACATTTTTTTTTTTTTGTCACAAATCATGGTGCAATGCTCATATAGAAGTATATGGATTTATAACAATAAATCAAAAATGAATAGATCTGGTTTTCTTGTTCTGTTGGATGTGTCAATCTTCGTTTCCCCACTCAGAGTAAGTCCATCTTATGATAGACTAAAATTATTCCAGTTGTCTACCATATTCATACCAACAATAGTAAGTGGAAGAAAGATGACTTATTGAAAACTTCTGTATTTAAAGCAAATTAATTTGGAAACAAAATTTCTGTGCCATGCAACACTCATTCAAAACCAGTAGTTTGACTACTACACATTTTTTTCATTTGATTAAATTTTTTCTATAGTGAAAACATAATGATGACTTTATAATGGATTACATCTGTTGGCTAATATCCATAAATTGCATATACCCAATTCAATAAAAATTAATAGGCAAGTTCAATAACTGACAAAATACCCTGTGTCCCTAGTAAAATTTATGCTATAAGGAATTTCCTCAGTGTATCTTCGTTTCTCTCATAGTACCAGCCCAAATTTTGGTGACCTCTAAAATACTTCATTTATTCACTACTTTCTCATTGTTTCCCCAACTTATGAGAGTAAATTTAACCTGTTTTTATGAGATTCAAAGGAATTAAGAATTTTGTCCCAAGCCATACAGCCAGCAAGTGGGGGAGGATCGGGTCATGGTTTGATTGCAAAGTCTGTGACGTTTTCACATTACAATGTTGCTCTTTAGTCAATAGGTCACTAGGGACAATCAATATATGATACTTTGCAAATGTTATAAACATTCTTAGGCAAATCATTGTTGCAAATGTTTTGTAATATTGCAACATTTCTAGCTACTATTCTCTTAATAATTATATGTTTGCTCCCATGTCATATTGCACAAAATTGTGTTATACTATTGATGTTATCATTATAAAATTGTTAGTATAGTATTAAACATTTTACTATTTAATGCTTTAGAATGATTTGCTTACAAATGTATCTACTTACTAGACTTTTTGCATTCATATTTGTGTCTTTATTATCTTCTGCTGTGCTTGGCATTTAGAGTGTTCAGAAGTATTTATCAAATGCATGAAATACATGATGACAAATTTGATATTTTCATTTTAATTAATTTATCTTTTTCATTCAATTTCCAAATTATGGACTCTTCAGAAATCATTCCTCAAAGAGATATGATGCAAAATTCAACATATGTCAGCACTTTAATGTAAAACTTAACCATATACATAATAGAATAGACATAGTAACATCAAGTCCTACATGGTAAGAGGGATTCAAAAATGAGGTAAAGCAGATTAATTTTTTTAGTAATAACCCATGCATTATCCTTCCAATATATCTAAAATTTTCTAGATTAAATTCATCCTCAGATCATAGTAGTGTTTCAAAGAGCATTATAAACAGAAAAAGCTCTATTGGATAATAGGAACCGGGATACAGATCAGAGATCAAGTTCGTGGTTAGACTCTAGGAGACTCTGGGTTCAATCCCTAAAACCAAATATGTGTATGCATTATATTTTTACTTACTGGGAGAACATTTTATAAAATAAAATTCTTTACAAATACAAGCGGTATTGTCTGTATTCAAACTAGAATGTACATTCAGGCTGTGACTACTTGCAACTTAGCTAACACTTTCAGTAATCCATGAAGTGTGAAGAAGAGCTTTGAATATCCTCCTTCCTAGATTTGAAAATCTATGGAGAAAAGTATCACACTTTTCAGTTATTATTGTATCTACATTATGTTTAGAACTTGTATACACACACATACACATACACACACACACACACACACGTCAAAAAACATATTCATCCCGTATTATGCTTACCTTTGTATATATGTGTGTGATAAGAGCACGTATAATCTCATAGCAAATTTCAAGTGTATAATACAATATTTTATCTATCATCTTATGCTATATATTAAATGTTGGGTTTATTCGTTCTACTTAACTGCAACTTTGTAACCTCTGTGATAACTCAATATAAAATGTAGATTATTTTATGATGAAGGAATATATCATTAACATCTGAGTATGACTTAGATAAAGTGAGCATCCAGGGTCAGTGAAGGACAGAAAGAAAATTTTTGAGTAGCAAAACATGAACAAGATTGTCTAAAACATGGAAACTATCCAGACCATCAATTCTGAGAAAAATCTATTTCCTAAGAATGCTAGACCTTACTACGTGTTATGATCTAAATTTCCATCATCTCTTTGTTTCCATAGTATTCTAATTTCCCTTCTCCTTACTTTATTTCTCCTGTATATTCTTAGCATGGTGTCAGAGTGGTATTGGAAAGTATAAGTCAGTTGCCATCACTCTGATGATCCTTATTCTCCAATGACTCCCCTTCTCATTCATTATAATAACTAACATCCCAGCACTTGCCTGAAAGATCCTATAAGAGATCTGGTAACTCTTAGTACCCTGAGCTCACATATTTCTCCTTTCCTGACTCTACTCTAGTAGGTTTGATCCTTTAAATACGTCAGAATTTATTTATGTCCCAAAGTGCTTGATTTCCTAATCTCTCTGCCTGGGGCATAGTCCCATATACATGACTACCTTGTGCTTTCAATTCCTTTTTCAGATATGGAAATGCCACTTTATCAATAGATTTAGACCATTCAGATTACTTAAAGCTCGACCTTCTTCCTTCAAGACTCCCTGTTTTCTCCACAATTTATGTATTTACATCTTTATCATCTGATATACATGTTGATGTTTAATTTTCACATCTTACCTCACCTCAAGAAAATAATAAGGTCAATGAGGATACAGATTTGGGTCTTACCTTTTTTTTTTCTGTCACTTTCCTATCACCTTGAACATGTTCTAGAATAAAGCAAGTGCTCAATAAAAAATGTTTGAATATGAAAGGATGGAGGACAGATGGATGGATGGCATTTTTAATGTAACCACAGTTTGTGAATTTAAGTGGAAAGACTTTTAAAATAAAATTTAACAATTTCAATAAGAAGTCTTCCTAAATATATTACATATTGCATTGCCTCTTTCTGAAAATGTGTATGCATAATGTATGCTGATTTTTTTCTTGAGTGTTTTTGAGTCCTTTAGGAATACAAATGACAGTACTGAAATATTCCAGAAACCACAGAGGTTTATAATTCTCTTCCTTCTTATACTAAGTAACCACAAAGTTTTATAACACTTTTTGTTTAAAAGTTCACACACATTGTTAGGGTTTAGCTGTGATATTTCCCCCAAAATCTCATATATGAGACAATGGTGATAAAGTTAAGGGGCGAAATAATTGGGTTATAAGAGTACTAACCTAATCAGAACATTAATTCTTTGATAGGAATTAACTGGGTGGTAATTATAGAAAGGTAGGGTGTGAAAAAAGAGTGTCATCAGGGCACACCTTTGGGTTTTATATTTTGTCTATAGAATGAGGAGCTAGTGCTTTCTCTCTCTCACTCTCTCTCTCTTTCTATGCTTCCTGGTGCCATGTTTCCCTCTGCTTCTCTCCTCCATGGCTTTTCACCATGATGTTCTTTCTACCTCACTTCAGGCCCCAGGAATGCAATCAGCCCTAGGATTGAGACCTCTGAAACTGTGAGCTCCCAAATGAACTTTTCCTCCTAAAATTTTTCTTCTCAGTTCTTTTGTTCACAGCAGTGAAAAAGCTGACTAAAACACACACACACATTTTGGATTCCTCAATTCTTATTCCCCAGCACCGAGTATTGGAAGGTAGGGTTCTTGGGAAGGGGGTTACATGATGAGGGCTCTCCTCTCATGAATGAATTAATTCCACTGTAAATTGAGTTTGCAAGAGTGGGTTCTCCTTCTTCTGCTCTTCTGCCATGTGGGGTCACAGCAACAAGCTTCTCACCAAACCGAATTCCAGAATCTTGTTTCTAGCTCCAAAAACATGAAATAATGAACTTCTGTGTTTTTATGAATTAGTTAGTCTGTAGTGTTTTATTAAAGCAGCACAAAATGAATAAAATGAAATATCCATACAAACTAACAAGAAAGCTAAAATTTAAGAATACAGAAAATTTCTCTTTGAGCAAATCAAGTTCACACAACTCATGGAGTTATAGAGAATCTCTAGCCACAATGTCTTTATCATTTTTAAAATCTTCTGGACATAAATTTAAGAATAGGAGAAGAACTATACTTAAAGTAGGAGTGCCTTAAATACTACCTAAGAAGACTCTTTATTAGGATTGAGTGAAATAATTGCCTGGAACTTAGTAGAATGGCACTAAGTGGTAATCATCCATTTCCTGGATGATTTTGTAAGAAGAACACAATAATAACCTATAAAATTTTCTGTTTCTAACTGTTAGAGAAAATATTCAGTATTTTATCTGAAACTCCATTCAATGTGAAGAGACACTATACAAATTCATCATTTGTTCTGCCACAAACATCTTCAGCTACAATTTTGTCCTAGACATATACACTGAAACTTAAGTAGACCACAATTTCAGGAAGCATATATACAGTGGCCAGCATATATCTTTCTTGTATTTTTCAGACTTTATTATGTTTCTTTGTGCAGTACATGTCATATTTCCCTTACTCTATTAAAACTGAGAATTTTGGTGTTTTGTTATGGCTAATAGCTAGTGCAGCAGTGAAAAGGAGAGGTCACAGTAGTCTCAGGGGACAGGCCCCAAGGCAAGTGGTCATTTGGTCAGCTTCCCACAGGATTCTTCTTTAGGGCTGGAAACCAAAGGCATCTTGACTGGAAATATTAAACATCTTGAGTTCTGAATTTCAAAGGAGATATTGAAAACCAATTTATTCATAGTAGCAATGTTCAGAAGGAATTTCATTTTTCAGAATAATCTCCTTGATACCATGTGAATACAGAATTTACTTGAATAAGACTCACTAGATTATTTCAAAAACCAAAATATATAGAAAATGTTGTATTAGGTTTTATTGTCATATATTACTTGCATGTAAACTTTTGGGAGATAGATATAAACTTGAAAAGTTCGTTTGCAATTTTAGAATTGACTTAAGGAAAAGCTATTGTATTAAGTTAATTATATTATTAAGTTAATAATTTTTTGCCCTAGATTTCAAAAGAATCTGATAATAATGTGGATGAACAAAAATATAACGATTTAATAGACATGTATTAAGATGGAAAGAGCAGTATAGTAATCTGACATGAATAATTTTAAAATTTTATTTTTTTCTAGAGCCTGTGTCCCAAAAGAGACAGGAGAAAGTAAAATATCACCTAGAAAGTTCATTCAGTGTTATCTTAAAAGTAGAGGGGCATTTTCCAGTACCAATGGGAAAAAAATGGAACATTGAAACTGATATTTTACACTTTTATTACTTTATTCATGTTTACATAGATAATTAAATGTTCTTTCTTATAACTTCTAAATCTTTATTGTACCAACTCTAATCTTACTGTATTATTTCAACCATAATGATTAAGAATTCAGGGGACACACATTACCTCACAATGCTACAGACAAATTTAAGCACATCATGCAAAATAATTAAGTTATTTTATTTATACTAGGGAATTATTAACCTTTTGTAAATGTTTTAAACAGCATTAAAAGTATTAAATAAGCAGTGTTTTTTAAAATGATTTCAGTGTTGTACAAAATAAGAAATAGTACACCCAAATGTTTTAACCTCAGTAAAATTTTTAAAATATTGAAAAATAATTGTATATATTAAATTTCATCATATCTGTATTAAATATTTTTGTATCTATATATCTATATTTATATATTAGCTTATGTCTCAAAATATATTCATAGAAGATATAACATATAATATTTTCTTTAATCATGCTTCTATGAAGAGTATGTTTAACCAGCCAGGATGCAGTATAAATTCAAAATAATGAAGTTACACAAAATATTGAAAGTTCTGCATTCCGGGCATGGTGCGTACACCTGTAATCCCAGCAGCTTGGGAGGCTGAGACAGGAGGATCCCAAGTTCAAAGCAACCTCAGTAATGGTGAGGCCCTAAGCAACTCAGGGAGACCCTGTCTCTAAAATACAAAATAAGGCTAGGGTTGTGGTTCAGAGGCCAAGTGCTCCTGGGTTCAACCCCTGGTACTCCCCCTCCCCCCAAAAAAGATTCTGCACAAATTTTGCACATAAAATAGATGAATATAAAACCTGCGTCAACATTTATATAAATACATACTTTAAAAAACATTTTGAATACATATATTCTTACAATTGACTCAAATATTTCCGTGAGAATTTCTGGAGTATGCACATATATTCTAGATCTAATCAATAGGTGAAGTAACAAAGAGGTAGAGTGGATTAAATGGCCCCTGAGGACCAATTAACATCTATAAATATTTTTTAAACAGTCACTTCATTGCTACCTAACTACAAACTCTACCTACATCATCATGAATATTAATAGACACTAAGCAGGTTATGTTTATTTTTGGCAAGAAATAGGAACCCTTCATATTACTCATAGGATAATGCTATATGGCATTATGTTTCAATCATTTTTAGTAAGAAAATATGTTTACAAAACTTCCTCATTGAATTCACACACCATAATGCTGTACACTTATTTTAAGTAGTTTTCACTAATTCTAAATAATTTTTTTCTATGTATGTAGATATACTTCATTAAAATTAATCAGACAAGCAAAACATTGGAGCCATCATAAGCCATGAACTTTCAAACTGGAGCTTAATTATCCACCCAACTGCTTTTGTTGAATATTCTTACTTAGAAACAAATTTCTAGACATTTTATAGAGCTGTCAAAAGAATTCGAGAGAATCAGAATCATTTTTCTTAGATAAATATATATTGAATTGAGCTTGTTCTGAAAATGATTACTAACATAAATTTTTAGACAGGAAAATGCTTAAATCTAAATCCAATTTTGTTTGCTACTTAACTATTTGAGTTTTAGGAATTTTTAGGTGGTATACTTAACACCCTCATTGAATTTAATAATTACAAAAAAGCATATTTAAATATTATAGTCAGTATTTCAGTATTTTGCATATTTTCTGTATCCTAATTAATCTTTTTTGACTTACATTGTTTCAGGGAACTGTGGCAACCATAAGGGTAATCATTTGAAAGACCCTGATTGACTAAACTGACAGTTCAATTTAAATCAACAATAGTGTTAGAATAATGGAGTTGGTTTTGTCTTTAAACAAAGTGTAATATTATTTTGCAGATTACTAAAAGTAATCTTTATTATGTCAGTGTCTTTTTCTCTATAAGTTTGTCTATCTTAAATCTTGATTTAATTAACTCACAAATCAATTATAAATCATGAATAGTTAAACAATTCTTTTGTGAGCTCTTCCAGCAGGCTGCAATGAGACTATTTCTTTAATATCTGCTACTATTAAGCACTGGATCTGGTATATGTTAAGTGCTCATTTAAATGTTTTAATTTTGAAAACTGGATAAAATTAATAATTGCAATATTTCACAAAGTCTATTTTTAAAGGATTTTATCTAATGTCAAGTTAAGTCATGAAATTGAAATAAATCCTTTCTTTCCTTCCTTCCTCTTCTCTCTCTCTTCTCTCTTTCCCTATCAGAAAAAGTTAATAAAACAAGAAATTAAGTGTATAAAAGTCCTACTTTCAAGGGACGAATAATCTCTATTGTGCATTTTAAATATTGCTTTATGCCACAACAGCTGGACTGCAATTCTTTCTCTTTCTTCTTTCATACCTATTTTATCTTTGCCATCAGCAGTTTAGTAACAGAAAGGAAGATATAGTTTCACTTATTAGTGTATTTACGACAATGAGGATTGCGATTCTTTTCTACATATGAATTCTTGGAAATTTCTCATCTTTTTCTTTAATGAGAAAATAATATAATCATATTTGTCAAATATTTGTTGAGCAAAATTTCATGCATATTTTGTCTCTTAAATCCTAATTATTTCCATTTAATAATTTAGATGAGTTATTTAAAATCTATTATATACAGATTGATAAATATATAAAGGTATCTATATTTAAATAGTAAGTTGCAACAATGTTTAAACATATTGAATAGGACTACAAGTTTTTAAAACCGGCTTTACTAATCTGCTAAATATGAGAATATTCTCATTTTAAGTTTCTTTATAACTAAGTTCAATCTTATGTCTTCAGAAGGTCTTTTATCTCCTTAAGTTTATATAAACTGCTAATCTTTAAGCAGACAAATTTTAAGTTGTGAAAGAGTAATATTAGTATTTCAGAGGAAAAAGGAAACACCAAATTCAACCTCAGAATAAAAGTGCATGGATTTTATACTACAATATTTAAATGATATAGATATTAGTTAATAAAAATATATTTGTTCAGGAAATTATTACAAGTAACTTTGTCAATACTTTAAAAAAAATCAAGTTAGAAAATCCATGAAGCACCAATTTCTATAGAAATCATTTAATTATATCAACTTCAAATTTCCGCATTATCTTTGATGGAAAGTTTTTTCTGTTCTCTTTATGATGTGTAATTTCATATACTTACTTCCTTTCCTAAGGGAAATACTTACTTGTTTTCATTCTTGGATAAAAATGATCTGTCACCATTGTTTGCTTTAAAGGTTTTTTTTTTTTTTTCCAACACTGAATACTGAAAGAAAAATCAAGGCACAGGGGATTGCAGTCCAGCTGCTGTGGCATAAATCAATATTTAAAATGCACAATAGAGATTTTTCGTCCCTTGAAAGTAGGACTTTTATACACTTAATTTCTTGTTTTATTAACTTTATCTGAGAAGGACTTCACATTCAGCTTGGGTTTCTGTTTAAGTTTACTGGTCGACAATGGGGTAACAGAACAGTCATGTAAACCACAGTTTAATGTTTGGTTCTTCTGCCCTACTGGAGTTGCTGTAGCTATGGATTTCAAGAATGGACAGCAACCATATTCCTGGTTGAGTTGGTGAACACATTGCTTCCCTGGTGTCCACTTCAGCAAAAGTGTTTCTATTTTAAAGCCTCATTAAAAAAAAAGATGAGAAATTTCCAAGAATTCATATGTAGAAAAGAATCACAATCCTCATTGTTGTAAAATACACTAATGAAGAAAAACTACATCTTCCTTTCTGCAAACACAGGATTGTATCCTTTGGCTATAATTGTGGATTGCTTAACCTCTCCCATGCATTTTATACCATAATTCAGGTACCAGAAGCTTCTGTCTTAAAACTGTCTTTTATCATTATATTCTATTCTTGGTTTCCAGCTGAGAATGACGTTCATCCAGAAGATACCCACCAAATGTGTTGATTTTGCCAAACGGGTCCCTGTATTCAGTCCATCTTCAAATATCTACCGTGCGCCTTTGGTCCCCAGGGTGAAGTACTGCCCGGGTGCAGTAATAGCAGAATGACAATGTAAGTGTCAGGATGGTGGCATCATCACACTTAGACACCAGTATCCACATTTCTTCTATATCTCACTACAGAGAAATTAAGGCTAAAGGTTAAAAGATGCGGTATATTAAATAATTCAAGCTATTAACCTGCAACCTGCACACCAATGGCAGCCTATTAAGTTTGCACTGCCGTCCTTCATGTGTGGTGTTTACTGATGTTAAAGCATAATGCCTGTTTGCTTTACTTTTATTGCTACACAGTAATGTAGTGAGGAAGGAGGTTGAAAAAAAAAAAAAAGGTGACAGGACCTACGCAAGGGGACAATAAGAGCAGCAGACTCACTTGCATAAAGAAGATTGAAGCCTTCCCTCCCTCCCTCCATCTCTCGGTATAGGCCCCAGTGCACATCTGCGTCACTTACGAGGGAGGAGGAGGCGCTGAGGCAGAGAGAAAATTGTACTGTGAGGACCTTGACAGCTTCACGGCGGGCTTTTCCCTTTGCCTCCCTATATTTTTCTGGCATATTTATTTTTTTTTCTTTTACAAACTGACTATCTAAAAATCACACCTTCTCGCACTGAAGAAAGCATTTGACTTTCTTATAGATACCCAGCAAGCTATCAGAGCATTCTCCAAGAGAGGCCAGGGACAGGGGCGCAGGTGCACAGCGAAGGCTGGGGGTGCGCTTCTTGGCGACTTGGGGCTCTTTCTCTCTTTGCGCTTTCCAGGCACTGAACTCTGAGCTGCAAGGACAGGAGCACCGGCACCTTCAGGACTAAGGCTCTGCCATGAGCGTACCCCAGTGAGGTGTATCCAGCTGCGGCCACCTCCCGAGCTTCCCAGCGCGCAGACCTCCCTCTCTCGCGCATCTCCAGCCTCAGGGTCTTTCCTCCTGGCCATAACCACTGGGTCCCCCTGCGAATATCCCGGATTCTCAGCCCTTGCCGTCCCACTCCTGCCTCTGCGTCCGACCAGTGGTTCCCTCCCGCCCAGGACCACAGAACCCGATCTGAGCTGAGCTGCTTTGCCGCCAGCTCTCCGGTCTTGGCAGGACACGCATCCCGCTTGGACTGGTTTGGCTCCGGAGGTGCACGGGGCGCATCCCGCCTTCTCCTCCTCCGCCCCCAGGTTTTGCTGTCCTCTCCTGTCTGCTAGTCAGCCTACTTCTGCGCCAGCTGCGGTCCTTTTGCCTTTCTTGCATAAACCATGTCAGGCTCCGGGAGAAAAGACTTCGATGTGAAGCACATCCTGCGACTCCGCTGGAAACTCTTCAGCCATCCTTCGCCGTCCCCAGGCAGCCCGGCGGGGGGCGGCTGCCTGCAACAGGACAGCAGCGGCAGCTTCGAGCACTGGGGACCCAGTCAGAGCCGCCTGCTCAAAAGCCAAGAGAGGGGCAGTGTGAGCACTTTCTGGAAGAAACCTTCCTCTTCCTCCTCTTCATCATCCTCCCCATCCTCTTCCTCCTCTTCCTTCAATCCACTGAATGGCACCCTGCTCCCAGTTGCTACCAGGCTGCAGCAAGGGGCTCCTGGACAAGGCACCCAGCAGCCGGCCAGGACTCTTTTCTACGTGGAGTCCCTAGAGGAGGAGGTGGTGCCAGGCATGGACTTTCCTGGACCACATGAAAAGGGGCTGGTCCTGCAAGAGCTCAAAGTGGAGCCAGCCAACTCCAGCCAGGCAACAGGTGAAGGATGTGGACACAGGTACAGTAAGTCCCCCTGGGGCATCTGGAACATTCCAATTTCCACTCATTTATCCTCTTATTCTCTTGTAATTAGTAAGTCTAAAACGTTCCAGGTTGAAAATTTGAGTAAAATTTCAGCCTGACTTTTATTAACCAAGTCAAAATCTCATTAAAAGTTTGGTCGTTAATTTCTGTTGGTTCATACCTGTAACTATATATTTTTTTCCTCTTACTAATTTTCATTCATAACTAAAAACTGAATACACATGCATTTTGGCAAATCTCCAAGTGGAATGATTCTTTTACTTCTCGTATTATATTGCTATTCCATCATCTTCTGTCATTAAATTATATCAATCATCCCATTATCTGGTGTCAGTTTAAATTGGCCTTAAACATCATCAAACTGCATTTTATATACTCACTTAGTAACTGACTTAGCGTTAGCATTATTATCTAGGATCCCTGTGGTTTGAATCTGTATTCCAGAAATAATGAGATGGACAAAAAGCAAGGCCAATGGACAATAGCATTATTTTACTTCTGCTCCACCCCCAGACAGGGTTACTATTCCTTATGCCAACTTCTCTTTTTGTCTTTATACTTTTTGTTAACTTTTTTGTTAATGTTGTTGGAGATGTTGGGAATGGAACTCAGTGCCAGGTGCATGCCAGGCAAGCACTCTACCACTGAGCTGCACAACCAGACCCCCAGCCCACTTGTGTTCGCTTTTGCCTTTTTTCAGAGTAAGTCTTAGAATTAAAACTGTTGCTGATCCATTTTGCATTCTGCTGCTGTGATTTGCTGGCTTACTATTAGAAGTGTGGATGTCTAGTAAGCAGATGAACATTTATATCTAGTTTATTTCTCACATTGTACTTCATAAGTGTTCTGCTACTTAGAAGGCATAGAAAATCTTTTCAACATAAACTCTTGATTTTTACATTTTTAATGAATTGAGTCATTATTATTCTATTCTACACTATATCATTACTAGTTTGTGCATATAATGAGGATATGAAAGGATTTGCATTTAGATTCATATGATATCAGAATACATTATCAAAAAAGAAATACAGAAAAAGTACAGCAAAGGGATAATGAATATGCTATAAAATATTAACTATCAAGAACAAATTAGAAATATAAAACACTTCCAAATTTCATTTAATTGAAGCAGGGTATTATAAAGTTGAACAAGTTTTAAAAGAATATATGAAACAAAATACTATATGTAGGTACTATTTATGCTGACAAATGTGATTTTAGAGATGCAGAAAATTTAACTATAATTATATTATTATGAATGATGTGGATTTTTATTTTAAATTTAAGAATCATGATGTATTTTAGTGTGATAGTAAGACCTTTAATATTAGATTATTATATTAAAAGAAGAAATTTAATGTTCAATTTTCAAGTATGTTCAAAGTTTTCTATATATAGGAGATCTAAATCAAAGTTTATTCAAAATAATTATAACTGAATACTATGAATATTATGAACCTATCCATTCACGTGATACTTATAATTTTTGAATTGTTAAAAGAAGACTTTTTAGGGTTTTAAATTGTCTTCAGTTGAAAAGATATAAGTGATTTGAGGGAGAGGGAAACTGTTCATAAATACTTAACAATGCACCTTATATATTTTCAAGGAAACTAATTTAGTCAAACATTTTCTAATTACTGCTTTAAAAGCAGTGATATTTTGTGAGTCAGCTCAGGAAAAAAATATACCATATATATGTGTATGTTTGTATGTATATGTGTATGTACAGGTATATATGATGATTTTATAAATATATAAAATCTATGTATATATTTTAAACATTATATATGTACATATGAATATATGTGTGTGCATATACAGATACATGAAACTTTGAATCTTCAAATCACCTGGAAATATCCGACCTTCCAGGAATATTAATGTTTCATATTTACAAAAATAGTTTGCTGTTAGCACATGTAAGTCTGTGACACATGTTTGGCATCAACAATTTATGAAGATTTTCATAGGAGTTGGAGGATTTAAAAATACTAATGAATTACTGATTTAATGGATTATAATACATTTAAATATATAAAACTAAATTACTAGTAGCTCAATTAGGAACAAAACATTGATTAAACTTAGTTTACTTTAGAATATATTTCATTGTTTTTAATTCACAAATTTTTTTAAGTGATGAGAATTCTGAAAATAACACATGTACCAACCCAAATAATCTTTACTGTTGGAATCATGGTGCTTTATGGAATTCTGCATCTATAAGTATGGAAAATAAAAACTACTTTTTTATTTTAATAACAATTTAATATATGGTAAGAGGAGGATTCATTTCCCAGAAAAGAGAGTAGTTCCAAAGTAAAATACTGTATGGAAATTTTTTGTAATTCACAAATATATGCAAAATAACCAGAAAAGTGAATTCAACTTTTTTTTCTGTGACTACACATCTAGGAAAGCTACATAGTGCTTATGATGATAAATGTGTACAACAATATCTAAATCTTATAATAATAACTTTTATTACACAGATCATTATTGTATCATCAAAATGACATATTTAATATTTAGTATTTTCTTTTATCTATTCTGACTTCTTGATGATTTAATCCCTATATACAAAAAGGGGTTTGTTCCTTCTTTTTATTCATTTGGTCTTATGCTAGTTAGAAATATTGTTCCAGCAAGAATGAGGAGCTAAGCTGTTTAAACTTGTTGTTAGAACTACAGATGGAGTTAACTCAGCAGAAAGCTTCCCCCATCTCAGAATTCTAGAAAGGTCTTACTACACATGGAGAAATGTAGCAGAAATACAGAAATAAAGAAAATTTACTGCCAAAATGCAATATTTAACTCACTCACCCTACACTACACCAACCCCACTATAGTGTCCCATCATGAACAAATATCTGTACTCTATTATCTTGATCACTGTATAGAATAAGAATATGTTTAGTTAGGTTGCTGATTTATGGTATTATTTTTTCTACTTTCCTCTCCAAACTTGGGTTAGAAAGTATGTGATTTCCTGGATATTCATATGTGTAAGGTGGATATTTTGTCCAAAATACCATATGCAATAAAGAAACCAAAGAGTAATATTTACATTATTGTAGTTCACAGTGACGTGAGAGAAGATGTTTCATGTTTTAACTGTTTACTATTTTCAATTTCAAATTCTGAAAAGTACAGTAATCAGATTCCATGGTTGTAGTTGCTATCCATAAACTATATTTCCAGATTTGCATCTAAACTTACACATCCCCCAACCTCTGGCCTCATGCCTACACCTTTCTATCTGATATCTCAGATAGATGTACAGGGACTATTTCACTGCAATGTGTACAAAATTGTGTTTCTAATCTCCCTTCCATTCTTATTCAATATCCTCTCTCAGGAAATACTGCTCCATGCAGTAGGTTGTATAAGCAACATATTTGTCAACATCCTCTTTTGCCTTATTTCAATATTCCATAAAACCCTGCTATTTGACTTAGAGAGTCTCCTTTGTGTCATCCCACATCTCTTCATCTCAATTTTTTGCACCCAATCTAAGTTACCATCCTTTTTAGCAAAACTGTTTTTTCCACCTCTTCTCCATCTTGCCTCCTGCAATCCATTCTCTGCAAAGAAATCAATGAAAATGATAAAAGGAAAAGCTAAATCATTGTTCTACTTCCTTGCTCCCCTCTCCAAAGAGTGTTTACCACTCCCTTAGCACAATATGAGCCATGGAACATTCCCTGATCACAATGTATACCACAGACATCTTGGCCCTTCTCCTCTGTGGGCCCTTTCTCATCAAAATTCCCATTGGTCTCTAAATTCCAGACTCTGTCCATGTATTCAATTTTTCACTGCCCCTGGGCTTCACAAATTTGCTTTCTCTCCTCATACACTGGTTCCCCTTCCTTCAACCAACTCTTTCCTGAGTTTACCACAATTCATCATGGAGATGTCTTGAACAAAAACACTGTACCATTCTAAGGGAATTATTTCTTGATCCCCCCAAACAAATTTTTATCTCTTGTTTTATGTTCTTACTGTAAATTCTCTATCCTTTTCTTCAACTCTTATTAAAGCTCATGCCACATGTTAATTTCTATGTTGATTTGTCTCTAAGTGAAATTGTCAAGTGGAGAGGACTATCTGTTGCTCTTCACCTTATCCCTAACAATAGAGCATGTAATTACTCAATGAAAACTGTTGAATGAACAAATATTTGCCATAATAATATTTAAAAACATGATTAATAACATGATTTTTGCCAGATTGCATATTGAATATATTATGTAAGCTAACATTTATAACACTCTATTATCCTGATACAATTATGAATCTCTTTGGTATAGTAACTTGGGTATTATATAAATAGACTACTATTACATAAAACAGAACTAGAAGAAATGATATCTTCTTAGGAAAGAAATTATTTTATAAATTAAGATGAGTTTATCAATATTTCATAGTGTTCTACCCCCAAATTCCACAATTTCTTGACACTGTATCCTCTGAGTAAGTTTGCTTTAGGCAAACTAAAAGTATAAGGAAAAAGAAATAGAACCACAAAACTGGTTTTGCAGGCATTCAAACCCCAGGTCTATCTGTAAGAAACTTGTGAATATCATATAGCAATAAGATGAAAAACAATTAAAACTTTTATTTATAACAAAAAATGCAGATTAAAGGACAATATTCCAGTTTTCATATGTTTCTAATGAATATTTTATAAACTCTATTATTAGTAACCCTAAGGTAATATCTTAAATTATTTAGGAAAATTAAAGAAAATCTCCCTATGTAATCAAAATAAGTATTTGATTAACACAAAATATAATTTTGTTCAGCCTTTGTATTTATTTTTCCATAATTTGTGTCTATGTAGATTAGAAGTTTGTAAGAGCTACAAGTTGAATTTCCTTGGCTTTGAACAAGAACTCTCAAAGAATGTACAGAAAACTGATCTATATATTATTAATTAAGTTTCGCAACAGTTAAACCAGTATCAAGTTATTGACCAATATATCACATTATTGATTTATCATACCATCTAAAATAATTTTAGGTATTTTTGTAGTCATTGTACAAAGCAAATGCCCTGGAATTTACATATTTGTTTATTAAATAATAATTAACTGATCTTTTTTAAATTTAAGGTACATTATTTAAACCTTTGAAGAAAAAAACTGATGAAGACACAGATGATTTGAGAATAATTTAACATGGTTTGAAGATCTTGAAATTCAAATATTGAATGAAGCACTAAATGGGTTTGATGTCTCCTAATTTTAGTGATTTGGGGGCAGGATATGAAAATAGGCTTATAGAAATGTTAAAGAAAGCTTGGTTATTGTACAATTGTCCCAAGAGAATGATGTGCTATGATTTTAGGACCCTAAACGAAATGAATTTTGAATGTAACATCTGTAAAGCAGATCATTTTAACTAATAGATCCTAATAGAAATAGTGATTTTAAGAAATGATCTGAAATTCTTCAATAACAATGAAGATGGAATTAATATTAATTATAAATTCTTCTTTCTCATTTTTTAGGTGAATGAGAAAATATTATAAGATTATTCGGGAAAAAAGTATGTTATATGTAGAGAGATAAGGATGATGGACCATTTCTCATTGACAGTAATAAATGACAGTGAAGTAGAACCTTTACAGGAGTAGAACTGTCCATTTAGAATTGTGTACACACTGAAGATATTTTTTCAAACTGAGAATAAAATCTTTTGTAGATATAGAATTTTTGAAATAATTCATTAGCAACAGGTAAGTTCTATAAGAAATGTCAAAAGAAAGAATCCAGACACGATGAAAATGATATGACACACAATAACTATACAAAAGAATTAAGAACACCACACAAAGCAATAGTATGGTTTAAAAAAACTCATAATATTTTTTTTCTTATTTAAGTCCGGAAGATTCATAATATAATTTATTTTGGATTCATAACATAATTAATGTAGGATTGGCCAGAGAGAATAATGTGCTATGATTTTAAGACCCTAGGTGAAATGAATTTTGAATGTAACACCTGTAAAGCTGATCATTTTAACTAACAGATCCTAACAGAAATAGTGATTTTAAAAAATGATCTGAAAAAGAAGACTATGGTATTAGACTTTAACCATATGTATGAAATAAATATGTGGTAATAACAGAATTCAGATTTGGAGGAGAGAAATCAATGTATAGTGTTTTAAAGTAAATGTGTATTGATACATCATTTAAAGGTAGTCTAAGGATATGTTATAAATCCTAAAGTAATCACTAAAATTTAAAAAGTGGTAAGTATTTAATAAATCAAGAAAGAAGACAGGGAAAATGATTCTGTAAAAATCATTCAATTAATCTAGAAAAGAGAAGAAATGATAACAACGAAAAGTTGCAACAAATAGAAAACACATAGCACAAATGACAATCTGACTCTCAACCAGTACCTACAGTAAATGTAGCAGTCTGTACCTCCACAATCAAAATACAGAGAATATCAGATTGGGCAATTAAAGCCTAACCATTACACTGTTTACAGAAAATGTAATTTAAATTTAAATATACAAAGCTGATTAAAAGTAAAAGAATAAAATTATTTGACTTGCTAATACAAAACAAAGAAAGTCAGGGTGGACATATTAATAGCAAAGTACTTCTCAAACCAAAGACTCTCTGTCCAACAAAGGGAATCTATTCAGTTCTTATCGCTAGATTATCAGGTTGAAAAAATATATGTGTTCCTTCTAAGGTCAGGAAAAAGATGAAGATGTATTCTTTCACCACTTCTACTCAGCATTACATTCAAGATATAGTAAGCTCCGTAAAACAAAGATAAATAAAAAGCATATATTTTAGAAACAACCAAATAGAACTATTTCATTTATAGACAAATTGATCACGTACATAGAAATGAAGAAATAAATTTATTTTCAGACATAATTGTCCAGGGAATTTTTAATGGAATCGTAATAGTATTAATACAATAAGAAGAACTTAGGAATATATAATATACAGGATATGAAGACTCATAGATTGAAAATAACAAAACCAAGTGGCAAGAAATTGGAGTCTCAAAGAGTGACAATTATACCATATTCATGAATCAGAAAATTCACTATAATTAAGTTGTCAAGTATCCTCCAGTTGATTTATAGTTCTAATAATTCCTCCCAGAAAGTCTCTATAAGCCATTTTTGGTACAAATTGACAAGATTATCCTAAAAATCCATCCCCCCCCCACACACACACATTTGAAGGATCTGGAATAAACCAAACCATTTTGAAAAAGATAACCTAATTTAAGGACTAACAATCCTGATTTTCAGACTTGTTATGAAGCTATATTGATTAAGATAATGTTGTATCAGTATTGGAACATATTTTGATACCAGTTATGTAGTAAAATAATATTCTACCATAAAAAGAATAAACATTATTCAACACTAAGATTGAGTGAGAAAAAATATTATAGTGAGGCAAAAGCTCACTGGATGGAGTATTTCTCCGTAAAATTCATCCACTTTAAGTCAGATAGTTTTATTTCTTCAATTCTACGTCGATGATCAATTTGACTCAAATGAAATAGTTCTATTTGTTTCTAAAAATATGTTATCTATGTATTGATTATCTATGCTTTGAATAAAAGTTTAATTCTAACTTACTTCACATCATATATTGAAGGCAAAGACTTCTTGAATTTGATGTACAATCCAAGAAGTCAGCCGCTGGCATTCGCCTTGCAGAACCTGATGCTAAAATATGTGCCTTGAGTTTTCTGTGCCTTCCTCTTGGCAGCTGATGAGAAAGAAGAGAAGGCAGAATAGTTTTACATAATAAGCTCTGCACAGCAAGAGGAGAAAGGCTTTGCCACATAACCACAAGGGATCTCTACCTTTTATTTTCATTGCCAATGCTGGCAGAGCATCTGGGGAGCAGGGATACTGCCATGAGCTTTACCTCATGGCTCAGAAATGAATGAGCTGTGCTATCCAATGCTGACTCCTCTTAGTGTTTTATCAGAGGACTTGGAACCACTACTAAATAAAAATTTTCCTACAGAGAGAAAGAGTTCATTTTTCACTCTATCATTTTGTCTTAATGGTTATAAAATATTTAGATTTAATTATTCTAATGACTTTTGAATAGCCTGTGATTTTTAAACTGATTTTTTAATGGAAGAATTCTTTCCACTGTAAAGTTGAACATGTATTCCTATAGAAGCTCTCAAAACACAAGTTAAAATATTTTCTGAATGTATTTTTTGTTGTTGTTTTCACAAAATAGATCCACATTTTGGACTTTTAACTCACATTGAAGACTGACTTATATCTGTTCTTACCCTATGTCCTCTCACATGTCATATAGTTCATACAAAATTTAGTCTAAGTAGTTACTTCATATTCATCAATAAATTCTAGAAAAAAATATAATGCCACAAATTTAAAATATATAGTGTATAAATATCAATAATTCTTTGTAGTTTGTATTTTTATGATAATAATATTGTTTGCCTTATTTTAATATGTTGTCATCTACAGTTGCAGGATATGATAGAAAGAAAACTAGCTTAATAATTAGAAAATTTATAATTCTAGAGTAAAATCTGCCTGTTTAGGAAAATGTCACCATTTAGTCATATGAATTGTTCTTTATCTTTTTTTCTACTGGAATATGATAGAAAGACACAAAAAATGCATCATTTTAAAATTCTTTCTATCTTGTTACCATTAAAAATGACTATGGCTCTATCATTGATTCTACTTGCTTGCTAGCATAACCACATGAATTGAGCTGTACTTTGGCTATTTAAGGTTTGAATTCAAATCTATTCTAAACACTTTAGTTATATGGTGGGACAAATATACCCCAAGGAAACACTAAATATTCTTTCAGTTAGTGAAAACTATTTTTAACTGGTTTCTTTCTCTTTTCCAAGACAAATATTCCAGGCTACTGGGATACAAGAAGGTCCAGTAAAGGTTCAGAGTGAAAATTTTGTACTAAAAAATTAACAGGTAATTATTTATAGAAATTAAACTTGTGATATACCAAAATATACATATCAAAGGAGATGTTCAAAGTAATAGAAGAGGAAGTCTCCATAAGAGACTTAATGAAATTCAGTTCAATCTAAATATGTTCAGTTATTAAGAAGAGGAAAAACTGTCAAGTATATTAGCATGAATATGTGTAAAAATCAGGAGTTTGGCTTGCTGACTAAATCATATTCGAACAAGGAGGGGCCTTCTTGATCTTATTAAGGACTTTAGATTTTACTTACAATAAGGATGAAACAATGATGTTCCTGATGAAACTCTAACTTTGGTCAATTTTTCTGTTATAGCATGGAAGATGGACAAGAGAAAAGAAAGGTGTTGAAACTGAATTTAAAAAGAACATTAAAATGTTTGGATAAGAGTCTTAATGAGGAACTATTATTTTTAAAAGGAGTAGAAAAAAGACTTTGGAAAATAAAATACCACAATTGATCCCATCGACTTGGGAGGATGAGGCCAGAGGATGGCAATTTCAAAGCCAGCCTCAGCAACTTAGTGAGCCCTTAAGTAAACTAGTGAGAACCTATCACAAAATAAAAAGGGGCTGGGTGTGTGGCTTAGTGGTTAAATACTCATGGGTTAAATTCCTGGTACCAAAACAACAACCGTAAACATAAAAAAAAAAACCAAATATTTTCAATTAATTAAAGGATTATTTGTAAAAGAGGGAGACGTGAAAGGGTTCCTACAAGTTTGGATATGAATATGAGATTTTTCCTTCTTGTTGTTTGGTTGTTATTGTTGTTCTATGACTTTGGATTTTTAGATAAATAACTGGCAGTTAATATTTGTAAAGAAGGTTGCTGCAAAGTATCAGAGCTTTATTTTGTTATTATCAAATGGTAATTTAGAAAAATGTGGGCAAATCTTAAATGTTCAATAAGAAATATCTAAAATCCTTAAAGCCTTATTACAAAAATATTTCTACTTAAAAATTCTGCGATTTAAGATTATGGTCAGATTTCAGATGAACACTGAGTTTTTAGATGATTTTATAACAGCTGGTATACTATATATTAATTTTTCCATTTTAATTTATACATGTTACATAGGGATAAAGTACAATACAATCTTAGATCACTGTAAGAAAGTAGATTTGTTTCTACCCAAATGCAACATCCAAAATAATCTGAAAAAGAAAAATAATCAGTAAAGACAATCAAATATAGTTGTTATTAAATGTTAGCGGTTATTTTGTCACTATAAAAAGGCAAGACATCAAAGGAAGTAACAAATACAATATGGATGAATATATATATAATATATAACATGTATATATATAATATTATGCATGATATCTATTTATATTTATAGAAATATTTGGAGTATATGTAACCAAAACAATGTGAATTATATTGAAAAAATATAAAGGGCCTTTATATAAAAAATGGCTTACTGTGCAAATTAAAGATATGTCATATTAACTATGGTACTTTGGTTAATATTAATTTTTAAGGTGAAAACTTCTTGTGTTATAAGAATGAAATGATAACACCACAAAAAACATTCAAAATACTTCAGAATTTTTAAAACAAGCAGATTGAGAAGTGAAATGATTATTTCAATATCATCCATATGTTCAGTAGTATATGTACTTACCAAACCAACTTTTAAAAAGGTCATCTAGTGTACTAGGTCAAATAGAAAACTCTTTTAACATAAAAAATTGAAAGTATTTAACAAATTACTTTTTATATTTATGATCTAACAAACTAAATCTTAATAATTTAAAGATTTTAACAATTAAATCTCTTCTGTAAAAATAATTTAATAGATATGCTATTTTACATAATCAATATATTGAATTATATATAGATTATAGTAATTTAAATTAACAGAAAAAAAGAATGCTTTAAATTTAAACTGTGCAATTAGTTTACAGCTAATTGCAGAATTAAGAATAGAAGAAAAAATAACTACCACAATGAGACTTTAGTTCATACCTGTAAGAATTTATTGTTTTAGCCAATTTTGTGTCACTGTGCTAACAAGAATAACTTAGAGGAGTATTAAAGCTCTTATGACCCAATCATTTCTCCTCTGAACCTTCTTGCATTGTCTCACAGAAGAGATTTTGGGGGACACTTCACATCCAAACTATAACAATGCACCACTTGGCTACAGTTACCACTTAGTCGGTCCATTTAAACTAGAATTGATTGATAAGGTTACAGCTCTAACAATACAATCATTTTACCTCCATACATTCTTGCATTAACACAGTAGCTTTGGGGACACACCTCTTACCCAAGCAATAACAGCTATTACCAAAATGACTAAAGGTAACAAGTACTGCTAAGGATCTAGAGAAAAGGGATCCCCAGAAACTGTCATTGTGAATATAAATTTGACAATCATTATAGAAAATTGTGTGGATGCTCTACAAAGACTTAAAATATACATATTATTCAGCAATCCCACTGTTAGGTACATATCCAAAGGATATGAAATTATGATACACATGATATACCTGCACTCCAGGGTTCCTGAAGCATTATTCACAGTGTACACAGTATGGAATGAACCACGGTACCAATGGGGGTAAATGGATAAAGAAAATGTAGCACATATACATAATGGTATGCTATTATTTACCCTTTATCTAGAAGAAATCTTTCATGTAACAACATGGATGAACCAAAGAACATTATGCAAAGTGAAATAAGTGAGGAACATAAAATCACTTATATGTGGAATAAAAAAGCTGATCTCAGAAAACAGAGTAAAATGGTGATTATAAGATGCTTTGAAGAAATTGAAGGATGTTCATCAAAGGACACAAAATCTCAGAGAATAGGTTCAAGAGATCTATTGTATAGCATGGTGACTGCAGTTTATAATAAACATATTGTGGTACTTGAAAAATAAGTAAATGAGTACTATTCTCACCACAAAATTAGGTAATGCATATATGAAATAGTTTTTTTAACCATTCCACAATGTACACATATAAAAAATATCATGTGTAAATGTATATATATATATATATATCTTTAAAATTTTTCAAGTAATAAAAAGAGATATAGAAAACAATGACTTCCTGCATTTTAACAAAGAGAGAGAGAGAGAGAGAGAGAGAAATAAAAAAAATTAGAAAAGAAAGTATCCAAAGAGTCTAAAACTGAAATTGATAAAAATGTTTTCAAAAATAATGATATAGGAGGGCTGGGGCTGTAGCTCAGTGGTAGAATGCTTGCCAAGCATGTGTGAGGCACTGAGTTTGATCCTTAGCACCACACAAAAAATAAATAAAATAAAGGCATTCTGTCCATTTACAAATACAAAAACAATGACAGGAAAATATGCCTAACAACCTGGTCATTTAAAAATATGTAAAACTCTGGCAGTCCTGATAGAAATGAAGAAAATGTACTTTATAAATAAGTAGATCTACAGAGCCACATATAAATAAAACTATGCAAATAGAGAATATTATGTAAACAACGTGTCAACAAACTTCCAAGTGCATTGCTTTCTAATGAAATAAGTGTATATTATCAGATACATCCACAATAAAGGGAGAAAGTATAGACTTTCATAGTTTTATAAATTGTTAATAGATAGTATAAGTAATACACAAATATGTAAAGTACATGGCCCAAGTTATATATCTCTATTTAACGTTAAAAAAGAGAAAATTCCTGTGATATTTAAATGATTTCAATTACAACCATGATGAATTATAATATTAATGCTTTTTTAAATAACAAATTAATCACAAAATATCATTAAATAAATTATATAGATTTATAAAAATTCTAACATATATTAACTATCTAGCAACATATTAAAATATTTACTACTTCTATACTTAAATATGCTTTTTTCTCAAAACAATATTAATATACAAAATTAACCCTATCAGATAAAAGAATTTTTAATTACATCAGTAGATATGAAACAAAAAAATCAAAATTATTAAATATTTTAAAAATGGAAACAGTTTCCTTTTACATTTTTTATTTGTTCATTTTAATTATACATAATAGTGTGATTCTATTTTACATAATCATGCATCCTCACAATATAACAATATAATAAAATCAATTTGCTCACTACCACCTCCATTTTTCTCTCCTTTTTCCACTCCTAGGTCCTCTTGTTTTACTGTTCCCCCTTCTATTTTTATAAGATTTATCTCCCCTTATTTCTCTCCCCCTTTTCTTTTTCTCTAGCTTCCACATATTAAATAAAACATGAAACCTTTGATTTTTTGAGATTGGTTTAATTTGTTTAACATAGCGCTCTTACATTTCATAACTTCATTTTACTTTATAACAAAATAAAACCCCATTTTTTAAAAAAAATATTTCATGTATCCCTTATCCATTCATCACTTGATGATCACCTAGGCTTTTTCTATGCTTTGGCTATTGTGAACTGTGCTGATATAAACGTGGGTATGCATGTATCCCTATAATATGATGACTTTAATTTCTTAGGATATACACTGAATATGGTATAACTGTGTCATGTGGTGGTAAAGGATTTTCACCAAATATTACTAAAAGAAAACAAAGCAAAAAGAACACAGGAATTGAAAGAAACTACAAAAGTTATAGATTTTTGTGTATAAAATTTTCAGAGTGTACACACACACAGTATGGTGATATCTATTATAATTGTGGATATTTAATAAAATAAAAAATGAACTAATATTCTAAGTATTGAAATAAGAATTAAGCATTATTTGAAATTATATTCCCAGAATAATGGGAAATAATGTTGAAATCTTAGGAAAGAAGAGAAACAATGAAGAATTGGAATATCATTTCATTGTTAGATTTCCTTATACCATTAACAGGCACTTAGAAATATATGTGGAACAAATACCTCATTCACTATCTAACAATAAAAAAATATGAAATACCTTGTAATAATAAAAATACTTTATGAGATTTTAAATGAGATTCATAAAGTTATAGTAAAAGTTTCAAACTAATAAGTAATGACAGAGATAAAATATATTTCTAATTGAGGATATAATGAACATTAAAATGAACATTAAAATTGTTACAGAATTGTCACATTTATTCTAAAGTAAACATGGTAATTAAATATCCTAGCAAATCCAAGAATGGAAATGATACCTTTTTTGTTTTATTTTGATTATAATTTCCTTTTTTAAAAAATTCATTTATGGATTTATTGGATGAACATTTCTTTTTAATTTTACTGATTGTTTTTAGTTATACATGACAGTAGAGTCTATTTTACTATAAGTATACAGGCATATAATATATCTTACTGTGTTCCAATTAGGATTTCAGTCTTGTAGGTGTTCATGATAGCAAGATTCACTGTGGTATATTCATATGGAAAATTACGTCAGATTCATTTCACTCCTTTCTTTTCCTATCCCTTTTCCCTTCCCTTCATTCCCCTTTCTCTAGGCCACTTAATCTCTCCCCCACCCCACTTTATTGTGGGTCTATTTCCACATATAAGAGAAAATAATCGACCTTTGGTGGGGTTTTGGGGGAAGGGGGGAGGGATTGACTTATTTCACTTAGCATGATAGTCTCCACATCCATCCACTTTCTGGAAAATGTCATGAAGTCATTTTTATTTATGGCTTCTTTGTTGTACTCCATTGTGTATATATACCACAATGTCTTTATCCATCAAAAGGACAACTAATTTGGCTTCATAGCTTAGCTGTTGTGACTTGTGCAGATATAAACATTGATGTGTATATGTCACTGTAGTATGTTCATTTTAAATCTTTTGTACATATACTGAAGGGTGGAATAACTGTGTCAAATGGTGGTTCAATTCCTAGTTTTCTAAGGAGTCTCCATACTGCTTTTCAGGGTGGTTGCACCAATGTGCAGTCCCCCCAACAATGTATGTGTACCTTTTCCCCACATCTTTGCCAATGTTTATTATTAATAGTGTTCTTAATAATTGACATTCTAGGTGGGGTGAGATGAAATCTCAATGTTGTTTCAATTCAGTTATTCAAAGATGTAGTAATTAGATCAGAAACCATGAACTTACTAGAAGAAAATGTTGGCCAGACATTCCAACATGTCAGATCAGGAGCGGACTTCCTTAACAAAACTCCTAATGTGCAACAAATAAAGAAAAAAATGAATAAGTGGAACAGCATCAAACTATAAAACTTTTTCACAGCAAAGGAAACAACCAAGAATGTGAAGAGAGAGCCTATAGAATGGGAGAAAATCTTTGAAACCTGCACCCCAGGGTGTTAATTTTCAGGATAGACAAAGAAATTTAAAAAAAATTAACACCAAAATAATAACAACAACAACAACCCAACCAGTAAATGGGTAAAGAAACTAAACAGGCACTTCTAAAAAGAAGAAATAAAATAGTCAATAAATACACAAAAAACGGTTTGACATCTCTAGCAATTAGAAAATATACTTTTCTATAGAGTTATTGTAATTAAGCAGCATCATAAAAGCATTAAGATCAAAAGATACTGAACCTTTCCTATCCCATACAGAATACAACAATTACTAATTGGGCATTATGTAAAACTGTGGATGTATAACCGATGTGATTCTGCAATCTGCATTTGGGGTAAAATTGGGAGTTCATAACCCACTTCAATCTAATGTATGAAATATGATATGTCAAGAGCTTTGTAATGTTGTGAACAACCAATAAAAAAAATCTCTCTAAATATGATAAAAAAAAAGATACTGAACCAACCAAGGTAACTCCAGAAATAGATAAAAATATAAAGGAAAACCTAATGTATTCCAGGGGCATTTCAATGAAACAGGAAGTAAGGTTTTTTGTTTTTATTTGTTTGTTTTGTTTTTTTGTTTGTTTCTTTGTTTTTTTGTAAGTGGCATTGATATAATTGGCTCTCCATACAGGAGATAACAGACCTCTGGCTCAACATTTATGCCAACTTAAATGATCAATGGGAATAAAAGTTTTCCTTTTTTAAAAAACTGAATTCAAGGGAAAATTTTAGGAAAAAAATCTATTGATAAATTTGAACATAAAAATTGATATGCCTTATACATTTTTTCAAAATATATAATAAACTGGAAAACAAATTTTTGTGGGATTTATGATGAGAAAATATCTCTTAAGTAAGTAATGTTTCTAAAGTAAATATTATATCATGACACTTCATTCTTATGAACCAAGTATGTGGCTTGACTTTATATAGTTACACTACCTGGGGTTATAAGAAAAAGTCAGAAATATCTCATTGCTTGTAGAGACTTAAATTGCTCTAATTTTCTGGGGAAAACAAAGGAACAATATTTATTGGTATGAAAAAAATTGTAAGTCTTCTAATTCAAGAATACAAATTTTGAGAATGTATCTTACAGAAAAAAAATAGAAACTCATTGTTGCTCATCAATAGAATTACAAAAATTATTTCATATCTGCTTTGTAGAATGTATGGAGACAGAAAAACAATGAATATATTAATCTGTGTAGAATGGTTCAAATAACAGTAGCATTCAATATATAAAGCAATTAATAAGATATTGTGTGACTTGATTACCTTATAGAAAAAAAATATTCATACATGTGAAGTGAAAAAGAAATATAAAAAAAAAGCTCCACATACATATGTATATCTGAGGGGAAAAAAAAAGAACTTTAAATCAAAAGACATTTTTACATGAAGGTTACTTGAAGGTTACAATTGTCTTCTATGTTCTTGAAATGTTACAGTGAAATGTATTTGATATTAAACTTTTACATTCTGAATTTAAAAAGAAGTTCCAAAAAGTTAATTTATTAAATATTGACATTAAGTACAATGCTGTAATCAGTGTCAAAATTAGGTAAAGACTTATATGTGTTGAAGAAGAATAATATTGCCATCTAGTGGTTATGTATTCCCACTGAAGCTACATAGTCCCTTGAAAAAATGTGATGAGAGATAAGTAGTTAGAATTATAATGCAAAACAAATAATAGATAAGAAAATAAAGATACTCTAAGATGGTAATATATTCTCTGTGAAATACTTTTTCTTATTAATTATGCTCAATTTTAAGTGTACTAACTCTAAAACCTCTACTTATTGATAATATTTTAAAGGTATATCTCTGGAAGGCAATCTCATCTATTTTAAAATTAAAAATATCGCATTATCAATTAATAATGTTCAAGCTATTTTATAGAAAAAGCTATTAAAATGAAAAAATAAAATATTTCTTTAGTTCTAATTTTGTTAAATATAAAAATTTATAAAAATTTAGAAAATTTTGATAGTAAATTAACTGTCTACCTCATGAAATTTGAACTGCTTAATATCTTACATTAATATCATGCATAAGTAAGACAATAAGAGGTCAGTGCCTATATTTCAAGTGAAATTTGTCCTTTTACAAAGAATACACATGTAAATCATTCAGGACAATTTTATGGAACCAGGAGGATTAGAAGATAGTATTGATACTTTACTCTGTCGGTCTAAGTTTCTCTAAATCTGTGTCTTCATAAATTACATAAGACTCTTGAGTTTGCCTTGCCCACCTCACATGCATATTTACTGAGATAATCAGGGCACAGTATCTGAAACACTTACAAACTTTGAGACACCACACCCTAATAGTTGAGCTAGCAATGATGGTAGTATGACCCATAAATGCCAGAGTTAGTAAAAATAAATGGCAAGTTCATGTAGTATGATAATTTTCCCAACTGGGCAGAGTTTTATCTAGGCTTTAACAATATTAGGTGTAATTTGGAAGATAATTTTTATATAACTTTATTATTAAAGCAAGTAACCTTGCAATACATAACAGATGTTACTAAATTCCCTGACAACGTTCTCCACAATGATCTGTCATCAATTAAAAATTGAAAGTAAAAAAGAAAGAGAAGAACAAAACATAAAACACGCACTAGACACTCTTCAAATTAATTTTATAGTTTTGAAGTACTATAACAGGACAACTCTTCAGAGTTCTTATATCAGTAGCATTATTGCAACTCTAGATTTCACAGTATCACTCTGCACAAAAGCTAGTAATTTCAAGTGGAGTAGTCTTATTTAGCTGATTCTTGCTTAAATGAGTCAAGTTAGGTTTTGAATTCACTCAGATTAGGTAATTTGGCAACTGATTTTCCTCTTCACGCGGTTTCCTTCAGAAAAGACTCTAAACTGAAGATCTACTGCCAAATATACTTCTCTCATGCCTGACACATGAAGTCAAATTATAGTTTGCAGAATAAATCACTTTTCCACTGCTTTGATGTTTTATTTTTATTTGTTTTTTTAATGTACTCCTGACACCACAAATGCTTTATGAGATGCTTACATTTGGGAGATCCTTACCTATTTCCAAAGTGGAGTGGCTCTGAACTGTCATATTGAATTTCCTTCAAAGGGCAGCAGTGGGAAGGTCTCAAAAGTCTCATAATGTCTGCTAATTACGCTAGAATGAAACCACCATATTAGAAAAGTTTTTACAGTTCTAACTTGAGAATTATAGGAGACCATTTTATCCCCAATAACATATCTGGCATTGGCTCAGGGACTCATTTTATACAGCATGAGGAACAGAATATAATCTAACTACAAGCTATCTTGAAGTCAGGTATAACTTGTGGAATCTAAAGCATTTTTTTTTCTGTTCTTCCTAGGAGATTTTCTCCTCTTCATCTTGC